>NW_028142937.1:0-600000 GCF_977018435.1 Lepisma saccharinum
CTGTTTTCTTTCATCCTTGAAGACGATGCTAAACGTAATGACAGTCCAATATTTTCAGTAGGGGCAAATAGAGAGTACCAAGTCATCAATTGGGGCTCGGTGGGGCAGAGCACAGTTTGGTTGCACATATTCGTTTTCCCGGCACACAAGTACGACAGTGTCTTTGAAAATGTAGTAGTGCAGGTGGCCGGGTACTGAATCTTCATTTGGGGCTCGTGGGGCTCGATTGCCTTAATGGATTTGTCTCGTAAGGCGCAGTGTTGCCAACTCTTACCCGAAAAAAATCACCAAGGTTGTGGCGCTCGTCGTAGCCTTTTATGATGTATATTTTGAGGGCAGAGTTGGCAACACTGTGGGGGGGCACTGTAGCCTTTTATGAGGGAGGTCTATTGTCCTCTGTTTGCATCTGGCAACACTACCGTAGATTGACAGTGTTGTTAACCTACTGGGTTTTTTCACTGTAAATTTTTATCAAAGGACCTGAGGGGCCTATGTATTTTTTATGTCTGGCAACACTGTTGGGGGCCTAGTGTTGGCGACACTGTGGGTTTACTGTAGCCTTTTATGAGGGGGGTTTATTGTCCTCTGTTTACATCTGGCAACACTACCACTATTCATACTTTTTCTCACATATAGGTGTACGTGATGAATCACCAAACAGATTTTTCCTAAGTCATGAATTGGAGGGTTCTATGACAACCTATATTAATTCTCGTAAGAGAACAGAAAACACACACACACAAAAAAAAAACAATACTGTGGTCACTACAACAAATAGTCTTCTTCAACCCCAATCCAACAACCCAAAAATCATCCTAACTAGAACCATGTAACTATCTGCCATCTGTTAGAGGTTTTGTGAACTATGTGGTGTTTTGTTTGTGTGTAAAAAAAATGCAATGCTTTTTGCACTTGGTTATCATCAGCTAACATGTTATTAATTGTTTTTTAAAATTAATTACAACTGAAAACTAATAATTAATATTATCTAAAGTTACTAATTAATATTATACAAATAATTGATATATTTTTTTTTGTTCTTGTTGCTAGTGTTGGGTAATTACAGTTGTTGCAAAATATTAGCTCTTGCGTATGACAGTTTTTGAGTTTTGTTGGGTATATATAGACGAATCGAAATTTTACTTGTCATGTTAAATTGTATGTTAGGGTACATGGTAGGAGAAATCATTGTATATTAGAGCGCTCTTTTAATGATTTGCCTATAACTGCATACAGGCAGCCGTAAATTTAGCATAAAATATCCTGATCCTGTTTCTTCTAGCATGTGCGACGTTTGTTGTGGTGGGCTTCTTGGGGGAAATGTGATTCTCCCATGATGTCATCTGACTTACTAGTATATGCGATACGAAGAACAGGTGTGTATGTGGCTTACTAGGATTAGGCTCATGGTAATGAGGTCCTAGTAGCTGAAACGTTGTCGGGGTATTTTGCAAAAATTTTCCTTAAACAGTTAACAAATATAATATATATTTTTTTTTAATTCAGACATTATATGGATTTTACAAATATATTTTTAAAAAAATAGGTTAGGTAATTGTGGCTTCTACAGCTCGCCAAGCAGGGTGCTCTTGCATAAGCTCTTATCAGTCTGTAAGTCAGCAACAAGCAACCTGCGCTAGAGGTAGATGCTCTTGACATCATGAAAAATGAAAGCTTTTTCACTGTAAATTTTCATAAAAGGACCTGAGGGGTCCATGTATTTTTATGTCTGGCAATACTGTTGGGGGCCTAGTGTTGGCGACACTGTGGGTTTTTACTGTAGCTTTTTATGAGGGGGGGGTTTATTGCCCCCTTTTTATATTTGGCAATTTTATTGGATGTTCCTTTTTTTGAGGCTCGAAATTATTATTTGAGGCTTGAAATCATTAATTGATGCTCGTCGGTGTTGCCAACCCACTCTACAAAAATTCTACTATATGATCTTTCACTGGCTAACCTAACCTAACCTAACCTAACCTAACCTAACCTAACCTACTCTAACCTAACCTAACCTAACCTAACCTAACCTAACCTAACCTAACCTACTCTAACCTAACCTAACCTAACCTACTTTAACCTAACCTAACCTAACCTAACCTAACCTACTCTAACCTAACCTAACCTAACCTAACCCACCCTAACCTAACCTAGCCTAAAGCAAGGAGCTGGCAACCTTGCTTGAGGCTTGCCTTACAGTGCATAAAGCAAGGTTGCTAACCTACTGGTATTTTTGCCATAACTTTTTACAAAAAAGAGAGAGGAGAGAGAGAGATGGAAGAGTTAAACAACCGACAGCCCACCTACAGCTTTTTTTTTGTCTAACCTAACCTAAAGCAAGGTTGCCAACCTACTGGTACTTTTGCCATGGCTTTTTACAAAAAAAAGAGAGAGGAGAGAGAGAGGGAAGAGTTAAACAACCGACAGCCTACCTACAGCTTTTTACAAAAAAAAAGAGAGAGGAGAGAAAGAGAGGGAAGAGTTAAGCGTATTATCTGCTTTCATGTCAGATTTTACCAACCTGTGAGCTGTAGTGTTTAGGTGACAAGCGACCTGCTCAAATAGGAGTTGGCAGCACTGACTTATAAACCCACTGGGTTCTCTTGGCATGTTTTTTCATGATGTGTTGCTAGGCTATTGGGCATCTTGGCGTATACAATATATATATTTTGAGAGGGGGGTTATAGCTTTTTTATGCTGTACGAATACTGGAAGCTTGACAGTGACAACCAACAGAGTAGGTAAACCTACATCCAGGAACTGGCAACACTAGTTTCTGACAGTGAATTTGAAATAAAATATTAAACTAAATACATGAGTAAACACTGTGATTACAAATAGTACCAGTGTTATGCCCCCCCAACTCCAACTGGACAACTGGGGAAAATAATTGTACAACAATTTGTACCTAATTGTACAATACTTGTACCTAATTGTACAACATATACACAGACATAAAAGAGAGAGCCTTCCCGTAACTTATTTCATGTACAATTTATATGATTTTACAACTGTGAAAAGAAAGAATATGTGTTCTGTATGCACACATTTATTCTTATTTTTCGAAGTTGAATGAAAGCACATGTTTTTACGCTCTCGTAATACTAACCTTGCTCCACTGATTTTAAATTGCTTCCATCCGCTTTTTTTTCTGTGTTATTTCCGCATGCACGCAACATTCGCTTTCAATAGACAGAAGGAATGTTAGTTATAATTAATCACATATTTACCTCATGTTAATTTTGATTATTTTGATTGTAGAAATGATAAGATTTAATATATAAAATAAAACATATTTAATTAGATTTACAAACTTTTATGCTCTCCTCTCCAATCAGCTAGTTCCTCATTTCCATAGCGAACCAGGAGGAGAGGTTTAGGGGCTCTGACCTCTTCCAAAATATTCATAAAAGTGAGAAAGAAATCTGTTTTTTTCATGAATTATTTCAAAGGGCTTTCTATATCCTCTTGAATAGGTATGTTTAAATAGAAAAACTTCTATTCTAAAGTGCCTACAGAGAAATTGGAGGTATGAACCTCCGATAACTGACTTAATTAATTTCTTATAATTTGCCTAAATGATATTCTACATGTGATCTATTCGCTATCTATCTGAAAAGGTACAATTTCTGGTTCTTACACAAAATCCATTCGTAATAATATGTTTCGTTCATTTTGTTTACCTGGATTTGTTATTTTATTAAATGTTCCATAAATAGTTTTCTGAAAATTAGTTTTACGAGGATTATTAGTTTTCCACCAATGACACCAGAAAACAATTAATTTCTCCTTCCCCTCCTCAACTCTACTAGAATATTCAAAGGTGATACATTTTCATCATTCACAATTCACAGACAATATCCATATTAATTAGGAAGGTATGTTGTATGCTAGGTTAGCTAATTGTGTTTTCTACAGCTTCACTGTATAGAGGGAAGATGGAAAAAGAGAGCTCTACGGAAACTGACGCTCTTAACAATATTGTACGTCCGTGAAAATTACATATAAATAAGACTTAAGCGTATTATCTGCTTTCATGTCAGATTTTACCAACCTGTGAGCTGTAGTGTTTAGGTGACAAGTGACCTACTCAAATATGATACTGTTGACAATATTGTACGCCCGTGAAAATTATATATAAATAAGACATAAGCGTATTATCTGCTTTCATGTCAGATTTTGCCAACCTGTAAGCTGTAGTGTTTAGGTGACAAGCGACCTGCTCAAATATAATACTGTTGATAATATTGTACGTCCGTGAAAATTATATATAAATAAAACTTAAGCGTATTATCTGCTTTCATGTCAGATTTTACCAACCTGTTAGCTGTAGTGTTTAGGTGACAAGCGACCTGCTCAAATATGATACTGTTGACAATATTGTACGTCCGTGAAAATTATATATAAATAAGACTTAAGCGTATTATCTGCTTTCATGTCAGATTTTACCAACCTGTAAGCTGTAGTGTTTAGGTGACAAGCGACCTGCTCAAATATGATACTGTTGACAATATTGTACGTATATTGTATTGTATAGGAGACTAGAAGCATATAATTTGGCGAAAAAAAAAAAACCAAATAAGGTCATAGAGAATAGTTAAAAAAAAGTGAACAATTATATTTTGCATTGCACAGCATTGGATATTAAATAACACACCCCCAAAAAATCTCTGCATTATGCGTTCTGTAAAAAATTACCCTACGTGCCAAACTGCTGTGTCAAGTAAACATTTTCAAAGGCACTGTCGTACTTGTGTGCCGGGGAAAGCGAATATGTGCGACCAAACTGTGCTCTAAGTGTGGAAAAAATATTTCTATTGCCAACTTCAAGTTTTTTTTTTTTTTGACACGTATATATATTATTATTTTTTTAACAGAGGAAGAAAGTCCGTGCTTCGGAAAACGCGATGATGTGCGTAATGATATCTTCCGTCTCCTGCATAGACTTGTACCAATCTACTGTGTACCATCTTCTTCCCTGCCTTGCTTCGTCCAGTTCGTCCAACCTCTCGTTCAATTTTTCCCCTGCAGCCGAAAGCAGAATGTTGAGATCACCGCACCTCAGGCCGCCGATCTCCCGAAGATGATCCTTGAGAACCATTTCACAAGGGGTGCGAAATTCCGGCGTTGTTCTTGCTATGATTACAAGTTTCCCTACATCCTTACAATCTCCGTTTACTGCGTGTTTAAATATTTTACATAGTAGCTCGGGCGGCAAATCAGTTATACGAGACATGTTGTTATTATTATTATTATTTTTCACTCTATGTTATTTATATACCCCACCCCAATTTTTGTTTCGTGTTCATGGCGATGGTGGTAGAGTGCCACACACGTAAATTTGCCGTTGCGTAGAAACGAATTTTCGTTTCGTCTCCCTCTCTCTCTTAGCATCATGTGTTCTACCCTGCTCGATAATCTTCGCTATTGTTGCCACATTGTTATTCTATTCCTGGACACACTCGCGCAAACATCATTGAAAACAATTGAATAGCGCTCCAGCTCGCGGTTCCCACCGTTCGGTAGGGATGCTAATGTGGCAATATAGCACGGCGTAGTGCTTGCTTCTTTTATGCAGTGCATGTTCATTGGCTAGCTAGTAACTAGTGTTGCCAACTGTAATAATGAAGCACTATTTCTGTCATGGAAGGGGAAAAGGCAGGTAAAGTGGCGGTGAGTTTTGTTGGATTGGAAGCACCATATTTTTATTTTATACTAAGTATTTGACCGGTTTGACGTTGTGTGCGTGTATTGCGTGTGTGTATGTAAAAGTGTGTGTTTGCTAATGAACGTTAAATTCCATAATGCCTCCAGTTCTGTCGAAGTTGAAATCAAAAACCTTGCATAGCCAAGCTCGGGAAATTCTAAGCAACGTGCACGAGTTCATGAAGGAGGAAGCCAGTCATGGTGTTAGCATCCCAATAAAGCATTTTGGCAAGAGAGCAGCGAACAGCAGCAACAAATTGTTCATATTTCATAATTTTGGAATTATTCAAAATAAATAAATTATGTAGCTCCAACATCATTTCAACTCTGGCTCCGGCACGTGTTCTTGTAGAAATTGCATAGAGGAGGCTGTCATTTTTGCTGCTTAATGCGATACATATTGTTTTCTGTGTTAAAATTGCCATGCTTTGATGGGTGATAAGCCTATTGAAAACTGTGATCGAGCGAGATATTCTTTTGCGCTGAATAGTATTGAAATAGCATAAGAAGTCTCATTATTTATTTTATATTTTGATGTTTTTTTTTTTTAGGAATATATTGATTTTCAATTTTCCGTTGCTGCGTAATGACCGGGGGGTAGAAATAGAGCGGCATCTGCCGCCACCTTCCAGGGAGGCAAAATGACTAGCGCCGACCCTGGTTCATAACAAAAGAAAAAGCCGCGCAGCTTATCGTCTAGTGGCAGTATATGTACTTGTTATTGTTGTGGAAGCAGGCATCCTTTGTAAATGTACAACAAAGGCAACCGACTGTCGCCGATCTCAGAGAGGAAATAATAATACTGCTTCAGGAGGAGTGTTATGGTGCAATTGTAGCGGTTTAACACGTTGGCATGTTATTATCTGTTGTTGCAGTTCCATACCAGTGTATACGGGTTTTGGAAGTGAAAAGTTAGAACGCCACCAGTGCATTAATGCAATGAAAAATAATATATATATTTTTTTATTTTGTTTGAAATCACTCAAATAAGGAATCGTATGAAGAAGTTTTTTTTGCAGCATTTTTTGGTAATTTTACTTATGTGTTAGTTCATATTTTGCGAATTTTTAGTCCATATGTATGTAGCTACATACAAAGTCACTTGTTAGTACATATTAATCCTAGTCCTGGTATAATGCATGACGTTTAAAACTCAACGTTAGATAGACCTGAATTCTCTAATTTTATTGTTGTACGTAACAGCTGTGCATCGGCGCACTGCAGCGATTTTTCTATCTGCTCTATTAGCAACACTGCTTCTTTAGTTGTTTCGCGCATCGCACGGCAGGATTATCTGCGCTGGACTCTACCAAAATTCCAAAACAGTTAGTACGCGACCACGCTAATTTCATATGTTTGTTTCGTCAAGATCACACCAACCTCAAGCACGCGTACGATGACCACGTAGGCGGAGACATGAACTACAATTAATTTTCGGAACGTTGCTGCTCTACTTGCTGGAACGGTGACGATTTCGGATTCGCGACGATCGACATGACGAGGAAACCCAACGACGGAAAATACAGAAACAAAATCAACGACTTTCTAAACGTTGCAACGTTGTGAGAAACGACGTTTATTTATATAAACGTTTATATAAATAAACGTCGTTTCTCACAACGTTGCAACGTTTAGAAAGTCGTTGATTTTGTTTCTGTATTTTCCGTCGTTGGGTTTCCTCGTCATGTCGATCGTCGCGAATCCGAAATCGTCACCGTTCCAGCAAGTAGAGCAGCAACGTTCCGAAAATTAATTGTAGTTCATGTCTCCGCCTACGTGGTCATCGTACGCGTGCTTGAGGTTGGTGTGATCTTGACGAAACAAACATATGAAATTAGCGTGGTCGCGTACTAACTGTTTTGGAATTTTGGAAAACGTTTGAGCTAGGTAAAAACAATCCATTTTTTTTTGTGACGACCTTGCGTGAAAAAGTTGCGAATTTCATTTTGATTTTCCAGGATGGCGTTGTCGAACATAACGACTGAATTTTCACGACAATCGTCGAGTGGTTTTATTTCCGAGGCGAACGTTGCAATGTCCAGACCATCGTACAGTTTCATCAGTTGCTGGTATTTGGATTGTTCCAAACTTTTCAAGAACACGTACAGGTGCCTGTACGTACAAGTTACCTTTTGAGATGTATTTACCTGGCTACCAGTACTGCGGACCGGGTACCAAACTCGAGAAAAAATTGGAGAGAGGGGGACAAGGGTGTGAATCCGTTGGACGCCGCATGCAAAAATCATGACATCGCTTACAACACGCACTGGGTAGAGTCCAGCGCAGATAATTCTACCGTGCGATACGCGAAACAACTAAAGAAGCGGTGTTGCTAATGGAGCAGATAGAAAAATCGTTGCAGTGCGCCGATGCACAGCTGTTACGTACAACAATAAAATTAGAAAATTCAGGTCTATCTAACGTTGAGTTTTAAACGTCATGCATTATACCAGGACTAGGATTAATATGTACTAACAAGTGACTTTGTATGTAGCTACATACATATGGACTAAAAATTCGCAAAATATGAACTAACACATAAGTAAAATTACCAAAAATGCTGCAAAGAAGACTTTTTCATACGATTCCTTATTTGAGTAATTTCAAACAAAATAAAAAAATATATATATTATTTTTCATTGCATTAATGCACTGGTGGCGTTCTAACTTTTCACTTCCAAAACCCGTATACACTGGTATGGAACTGCAACGACAGATAATAACATGCCAACGTGTTAAACCGCTACAATTGCACCATAACACTCCCCCTGAAGCAGTATTATTATTTCCTCTCTGAGATCGGCGACAGTCGGTTACCTTTGTTGTACATTTACAAAGGATACCGACTTCCACAACAATAACAAGTACATATACTGCCACTAGACGATAAGCTGCGCGGCTTTTTCTTTTGTTATGAACCAGGGCCGGCGCTAGTCATTTTGCCTCCCTGGGAGGTGGCAGCAGATGCCGCTCTATTTCGACCCCCCCCCCCCCGGTCATTACGCAGCAACGGAAAATTGAAAATCAATATATTCCTAACTAAAACATCAAAATATAAAATAAATAATAAGACTTCTTATGCTATTTCAATACTATTCAGCACAAAAGAATATCTCGCTCGATCACAGTTTTCAATAGGCTTATCACCCATCAAAGCATGGCAATTTTAACACAGAAAACAATATGTATCGCATTAAGCAGCAAAAATAACAGCCTCCTCTATACAATTTCTACAAGAACACGTGCCGGAGCCAGAGTTGAAATGATGTTGGAGCTACATAATTTATTTATTTTGAATAATTCCAAAATTATAAAATATGAACAATTTGTTGCTACTGTTCGCTGCTCTCTTGCCAAAATACTTTATTGGGATGCTAACACCATGACTGGCTTCCTCCTTCATAAACTCGTGCACGTTGCTTAGAATTTCCCGAGCTTGGCTATGCAAGGTTTTTGATTTCAACTTCGACAGAACTGGAGGCATTATGGAATTTAACGTTCATTAGCAAACACACACTTTTACATACACACACGCAATACACGCACACAACGTCAAACCGATCAAATACTTAGTATAAAATAAAAATATGGTACTTCCAATCCAACAAAACTCACCGCCACTTTACCTGCCTTTTCCCCTTCCATGACAGAAATAGTGCTTCATTATTACAGTTGGCAACACTAGTTACTAGCTAGCCAATAAACATACACTGCATAAAAGAAGCAAGCACTACGCCGTGCTATACTGTCACATTAGCATCCCTACCGAACGGTGGGAACCGCGAGCTGGAGCACTATTCAATTGTTTTCAATGATGTTTGCACGAGTGTGTCCAGGAATGGAATAACAATATGGCAACAATAGCAAAGATTATTGAGTAGGGTAGAACACATGATGCTAAGAGAGAGGGAGACGAAACGAAAATTCGTTTCTACGCAACGGCAAATTTACGTGTGTGGCACCTACCACCATCGCCATGAACACGAAACAAAAATTGGGGTAGGGTATATAAATAACATACAGTAAAAAAAACAACATGGCTTGCATAACTGATTTGCCACCCGAGCTACTATGTAAAATATTTAAACACGCAGTAAACGGAGATTGTGAGGATGTAGGGAAACTTGTAATCATAGCAAGAACGACGCCGGAATTTCGCATACCTTGTGAAATGGTTCTCAAGGACCATCTTCGGGAGATCAGCAGCCTGAGGTGCGATGATCTCAACATTCTGCTTTCGGCTGCAGGGGAAAAATTAAACGAGAGGTCGGACGAACTGAACGAGGCAATGCAGGGAAGAAGACGGTATACTGATGATTGGTACAAGTCTATGCAGGAGAAGAAAGATATCACTACGCACATCCTCGCATTTTCCGAAGCACGAACTTTCTTCCTCTGTTAAAAAAATAATAATATATATACGTATCAAAAAAAAACAACTTGAAGTTGGCAATAGAAATATTTTTTTCCACACTTAGAACACAGTTTGGTCGCACATATTTGCTTTCACGGCACACAAGTACGACAGTGCTTTTAAAAATGTTTACTTGACACAGCATTTTGGCACGTAGGTCAATTTTTTTTCAGAACGCATAATGCAGAGATTTTTTTGGGGGTATGTTATTTAATACCTAATGCTGTGCAATGCAAAATATAATTGTTCACTTTTTTTTTAACTATTTTCTATGACCTTACTTGGTTTTTTTTTTTCGCCAAATTATATGCTTCTAGTCTCCTATACAATACAATATACGTACAATATTGTCAACAGTATTATATTTGAGCGGGCCGCTTGTCACCTAAACACTACAGCTCACAGGTTGGGAAAATCTGACATGAAAGTAGATAATACGCTTATGCCTTATTTATATATAATTTTCACGGGGCATACAATATTGTCAACGGTATTATATTTCAGCAGGTCGCTTGTCACCTAAACACTACAGCTCACAGGTTGGGAAAATCTGACATGAAAGCAGATAATACGCTTATGCCTTATTTATATATAATTTTCACGGGGCGTACAATATTGTCAACGGTATTATATTTGAGCAGGTCGTTTGTCGCCTAAACACTACAGCTCACAGGTTGGGAAAATCTGACGTGAAAGCAGATAATACGCTTATGCCTTATTTATATATAATTTTCACGGGGCATACAATATTGTCAACGGTATTATATTTGAGCAGGTCGCTTGTCACCTAAACACTACAGCTCACAGGTTGGGAAAATCTGACGTAAAAGCAGATAATACGCTTATGCCTTATTTATATATAATTTTCACGGGGCGTACAATATTGTCAACGGTATTATATTTGAGCAGGTCGTTTGTCACCTAAACACTACAGCTCACAGGTTGGGAAAATCTGACGTGAAAGCAGATAATACGCTTATGCCTTATTTATATATAATTTTCACGGGGCGTACAATATTGTTAAGAGCATTAGTTTTTGTAGAGCTCTCTTTTTCCATCTTTCCTCTAAACAGTGAAGCTGTAGAAGACAGAATTAGCTAACCTAGCATACGACATACCTTCCTAATTAATATGGATATTGTCACACATTCCTCTTATTTTATACTGTTGTAAATAGAAAAAATTATGTACGGTAAATGTTTTGTATATTATAGGAAAAAACTGCAAAATGTCCCCCAATTTTAATTCGAATTTTATCGAATTTTTACATATTTCCACGCCACCACATATTGTCCTATTTGCTTCTTTTACTTGCCTTGCTTAATTAACTCTCGCTAATTAGCATTTTTTTGGAAGAAGTCAACTAGAACAACATATGGCGGTATGAGAAATATGTAAATTAAAGAACATTTTAGCAATATATGGGCCCTAGCAATTAGCTTCGTCGACTAAGAGTACTCCTTCAAACATCTTCAGCTGATCGTATTACTACGCGAGGACGTTTAAAATTTTTGGGTGTTGAAAAAGTTTGACCCTACTTTTTATTTCTATTGTTTGCTAATAGATGGCGCTAATAGTACCCCCTCCCCTCCCCTCTCCCCTCTTCTCCTCTGCTGTATGACAAATAGCACAAACATAAAAATCAAGATTTTGTAGAGCAAAACATAAAATTTGCATGCATCTGATGTCGAACCGGGAACTTTTATCTTTCGGGGAGTCAACATTATTTTTTACTCAGTCGTCATATAACATGAACACACGCAAACATTCACATGTGCTTTTATTATTTTGTGTTCGGTAAGTACAAGTATATTCTTACATAAATTATTGTTTAATTTAATAAATTGTAAACTCAAAACCTGCTATACTAACACTCCTTCTGTCTATTGAAAGCGAATGTTGCGTGCATGCGGAAATAACACAGAAAAAAAAAGCGGATGGAAGCAATTTAAAATCACTGGGGCAAGGTCAGTATTACGAGAGCGTAAAAACACGTGTTTTCATTCAACTTCGAAAAATAAGAATGAATGTGTGCATACAGAACACATATGCTTTCTTTTCACAGTTGTAAAAACATATAAATTGTGCATGAAGTAAGTTACGGGAAGGCTTTCTCTTTTATGTTTGTGTATATGTTGTACAATTAGGTACAAGTATTGTACAATTAGGTACAAATTGTTGTACAATTATTTTCCCCAGTTGCCCAGTTGGAGTTGGGGGGGGGCATAACACTGGTATTATTTGTAATCACAGTGCTTACTCATGTATTTTGTTTAATATTTTATTTCAAATTCACTGTCAGAAACTAGTGTTGTTAGTTTCTGCATGTAGGTTTATTTACTCTGTTGGTTGTCACTGTCAAGTTTTTAGTATTCGTACAGCATAAAAAGCTATAACCCCCCTCTCAAAATATATACATTGTATACGCCAAGATGCCCAATAGCCTGGCAACACATCATGAAAAAACATGCCAAGAAGACCCAGTGGGTTTATAAGTCAGTGCTGGCAATTCCTATTTGTAGGTTAGCTTAGCCAGTGAAAGATCATATAGTAGAATTTTTGTAGAGTGGGTGTTTGCGAGTTCCACGATGCCTTGCCCGAGGATACCCTATGCAGTGTCATCCTGATTGCAGAGAAGTCCTTCGCCTACGACGTGAAGAACGAGAGGGTCACGGAGCAGTTTTAAAATTCATAAAAAATTGCCACATACTAAAAATCAACATCCAACACATTTTAGGTTATATAAAATTTGTGAAAACCTTATAATACTGAAATATTAAAACAAACAGAGTCCCTTGTAGGTTAGTTCGGTGCGTAAATAAAAAAATGATAGGTTAAGTTATATCACTTAGGATCGTAAAAAAAATTAAAAAATCGTAAAAAAAAAGGATAGGTTAAGTTGTATCACGTAAGATCGTGATATACCTACCAAGTATAAATGGAAAAAATGAGTGCAGTGAAAATTTGTACTAAAACATCGCTAAACGCTATAACATCGACAAAAAATTGTCAAAATATGTCAAAAACTTATATTCGATTGATAAAAAAAAATACCTACAAAATATGATCCTCAAATGATGACGTTCAAACAGTGCATAAATAAAAAAATGATAGGTTAAGTTATATCACTTAGGATCGTAAAAAAATTAAATAATCGTAAAAAAAGGATAGGTTAAGTTGTATCACGTAAGATCATAATATACCTACCAAGTACGAGTGGGGGAAAAATGAGTATAATGAAAATTGTACAAAAAACATTGCTAAACGCTAAAACATCGACAAAAAATTGTCAAAATATGTCAAAAAGTGATATTCAATTGATAAAAAAAGAGGATACCTACTAAGTACGAGTGGGGGAAAAATGAGTATAGTGAAAATTGTACTAAAAACATTGCTAAACGCTAAAACATCGACAAAAAATTGTCAAAATATGTCAAAAAGTGATATTCAATTGATAAAAAAAGAGCATACCTACTAAGTACTACTTTGAAACAACTAATATACACTACTGCAATTAGAAAATAAGTCTTGTGAAGCAACACAAATATGGCCTCCCCGATGGCCTAGTGGTAGCGCCGTCGCCTTGTAGTCAAGGGGGTCCCGGGTTCGATACCCGGTGTAGGCACATAGTGGTTCGGATCCAACTTTAAACTGTAGGTCCAGTCCCAATTAGCCTTTCTGTGCAAAAAGCGGACTTAAAACGCGAATTCAATCAATCAACACAAATATGAAATATTAAATCTATTTTTTTTATTTGGTTTATTTTACTTCACTTTTCTGCAACTTTTGGCTAATTGCGAAGATGGGGACGAGTCGTGATGATGAAATTTATGAATGGACATTCACAAACATCCATACCCAGGCCGGGATTCGAACCTGATTTCCTTGCCAGGGCATTTGCTTTTATACAAATTTAGCGATCTTAATTACACGTAGGCTAGATAATGAATACATGCTTTTATATCTCTATTCTTACACCGATTTTTACCTACAATATTAATTTAATATTTATTAATTAATATTATTTTAATTTAATATAATAATAATATAATTATTTTAATTTAAGCGTTTATATTATTATTATTATTTCTGAGACACTTGGTTCGCCCTCCCCGAAATAAATGTTTAAATACGTGCCTGACCAAAACTGTTAATTTAATTTGATAACAAGAGATGAAATACGCGATAGGAGAATACATTTATTCCAAAACAATGCATAGTTTTTATTTCATCATACATTATTTTGCGTGATTTCTTGTCGATGTAGTCCACTGCCGGCTTTTCTTTGCTGCTGACCTATTTATTGCATCTGTTTGGAGAGACTTATTTCAATGTCCAATTCTAATGAAAGTTCTTGTCCGGACATATTCTGATATAACTTTCTCGTGAATATCCTGGAATTTTTCCTTTAATATCTTGCACAACGAAGTCATAACGCTGGGAGCATTTGCATATCTTTCTCCGTGGAAAAGTGCAAATGCAATCTCAAACTGTTTTATGGTGTCCATCCATTGATCTGATGGAACTGTAAGCCCTCCACGAGATATAATGGCTATCCAATCACTGTCACTGGAACTTTCGTCAGGAATTGGAAATGTTGTGCCTGGCTTTCCCAAATGTTTGTTGATATGGCGACACTTGTGTGCGATATATCCACCAAGATAACGCAATGCATCCAAATTAACGTCTTGATCACATTGTAAAGTTGTCGAGTCTGCATGTAAGGTCTCATGTGAAAGTAAGTCTAGATCTACTGTAACCTGTGACGTGTTCTGAAAAGATGTTACATTTTTCTCATCAACAATTCCTATAAAAAGTTCATTAGTTATAAAATCTTTTAAGTTTTCTTCTTGATCTTCGGTAGTTTCTGCACATTCCTGGCGTTTTTCAGAAGCAGAAACTGGAGCACTTGTAGAGAGGGGAATGTCGTAAGCATTTCTTGTCATAATGAGCAACCGAATTCTATTGCGCACCTCGAAAGGTGACGGGCAATTATGAAAAATGCCAAGACCTCGGATTCGTGAAAACAAATTTTCTAAACAGTCCTGGTTCAGATGGGAGGTAAGAATATATGGTACGTTGAATGCTTTGACTTCTTCGAATAAACCAATCACAGATTTTATTGATATTAGGAAACCTTTTTGAAATGGAAGTATGCTACTTCTCTTTCCGACACGCAATTGTGAGCAAATTTCTGCAAACCTCTTTATGGTATTTTCTTGACTTTGGATATTAAGACCGTAACCACTACGCAATGGCGTTTTGTTGTCGTAAGGACGTCTAGAATTTAATACGTCGAAGGCATCATTTACTAGTTGGAAGAACTTTGCTTCACGGTCTTTGTGTAACACATGTTGTATGGCGCATGCTGTGTGGCGAGATAATAATCTTGCAGCCATTTTTACATTTTGACGGGCACGACCTTTCACATTTATGTGAGCATCTGTTATGTGATGAGTTACTGTCAGTTCTGATGCCTGGCGTTCCAGAAGTTCTTCTATGAGACTTCTCTTTATTACTGTACCACTGGGTAAAATAAATTCCTCGTCTAAAAAATGGTTTCGCAAAAGCTTTAGAAGATGGGGGACGTCGTAGAAAAACCACACCTTCCTGTTAGAGTCAACAGGGTTCGAAAAAAAAGTTTTCGATGTATCAATACACAATTCCTTCGCCACCTTGGCATTCTTTCCCCCCATATCACACGTGACTGCTACAATTTTCAATCCTGATTTCTCACATTCTTCGATAATATTTTGAAGCAATTTACTTGTCATGGTTATATCAAAATCATAATACACAGGTTGCTTCCACTGAACGCACAAACCTCTAAGCATGACTACTTGGACATTATTATGTGGTCCTAATATTTTATCATCACACGAATCGTAGCAGATGCGACAGTCAATATTCATTTCGTCAAACGAAAGTACAGTAAGGCGTTCCATGTCGCTAAAATCACTTGTTTTAGCTTTCAATAAACATAATACTTCATTTAAAACTCCAGGTCTGCATTTAAATGATTTAGTCCACTTTTGAAGGGTTGAACGTCCAGGAAGTGGAACGTTACGTTTTCTCAAAAATGAATATGATTTTGTTGAGAGAGCCCTCAAAGCTAATGCATTTGCAATGTCTTCTGAACTCCACCTCACTCGTTTCCCTTCACTTAACAAGCACTTAACCTGCCCTTTTGTAAAACACCTGGACAATATTTTGTATACTTCCTTATTCACTACCTTGTTTTTATAAGTCTTTGTCAATAGCACTTTCCGTGCATTCTTCACAGAACCTAAATATTTTGCTTTCTTTAAAGCTGCATCGTATTTCTTTAACGCCGTGTCTTTCGCTGAATTAATCTTCTTTAAACGTTCGATTTCAGATCTTAATTTGTTAATTTCCTCACGAGCTTCAGTAACTTCCTGTAACTTTATGATAGGTTGAGTATTAGTCATTTGACTGCATTTTAGTTTAATTGGTGAGAGTCCCTTTAGCTTCGACATTGCCCTGATTCTTATCTCTCTTGATTGAAGGCGCTGTCTTCTTGCTTCAACCTAAAAAAAGACAATATTGTAAGTATCACAATAATTGCTAAGTTCATGGTGGGTGAGAAATAACTCTCTATTAAAACTTAAATGAAGTCATAGTCATGCAAGGTGGTGCCCTTTCGTATTTTGCACGCACTGTTCGTGACTGACTCGACATCAAATTACCGGGACGTTGGCTGGGTTGTCGCGGTCCACATGAATGGCCAGCAAGAAGCCCTGACCTCACCCTACGTGACTTTTAAGTGTTGAAGTGGGCGAAGGAAGAAGTTTATAAAACAAAGCCAAAGACTTTGGATCAGTTGGAGAATTGCATTCGGCATGTTCTGGCACATGTGGAATTTTAACAATTGTGCCTATGTGAACTTCTAGCACTTGTAAAGTTGTGCCATTCTACTGTGCGACGTATAACTGGTTCCATTAAAATCGATCAATTAATATTATGGTTATTAAATATTTCTAATTATGAGTTATTTTTCACCCACTCTGTAGTTTATTAACACTTTCATACAGATGGTATGTATTTGTATGTTAGCTATTTTACGTTACTCTTCAGATTCTCCAAGTTGATTGCGATTAGGATGATTTTGTAATTGTGTTTTTGTTATTTAGCATCTCTTTCCTTCCATTTTGGCTAACGATGAGGATAAGTGGTGATTATATTAAATTGATGAAGAGACACTCACAAAGAACACTCATGCCCACGCTGGAACTTGAACTCTGGAACTTCGGTATAAAGATGGAAAAACCGGGTCTTCAGCGTGGCAGTCAGACGCCTAACCGACTGGACCACTGTGGCTCATTTGAGCTTATATAAAATAAATTCAATTCAATCCAGAAACACAAAGTATTAGATTTTGTATGGTGTCTTTAAATTATATATTGATTTATACTATGATAAATATATATTGTAATGTGACTGACTCTTTACGTTTTTGGTGCTTGTTCGCCTTCCCATGACAATATATTGTGTTATAATATTATAATTAAAATATCATTGATAGAACTTTATTCGTTTTGATACGTATGCATTACAATGATTCGCTTCTTTAGCTATTATCTACAACCTCAATGTTTGACGAGAATGTTCAAAGGATGTGCAAGGGCAAAACGTCTGTTTTATAAGTCGTATATTAAATTTTCTCAACTAATTGTATAATACAAATTTGTCTACAAACGAGCACAATGTGAATACAAGTGTAAATTAAAATTAGTGTTGGCTATCCACGGGATAATCAAAGTATTTATTTCTCGGTGATGTTTGAGCTTCAAAGCTGAAAGGGTCTATATTACTCTCAATATTTAGTAAATAAATAACCAGAAACTGAGTTTTGATCGTGTAGTGGTTTTTAGAAGTTACACATGTGATGATGTGGAGGGCGTTTGGAGTAATGTGGAAATAAGTCTGAAGTTTGGAGAAACAAATTGAACCTCTTTAATTTGAATAATTTATGAAAAGTTAATTGTGCAACTCGTAAGTTGCTGCTGTCTAAGGCATTTAAAAAGCGTGGATAATAATAAGGCTGTTAAACATAACATTTCCAACCCAGTATTAAGACCAACACTAAGTATGTAACAATAAAATTGTAATGACCATTCTTGACCTATCTCACACGGGTAAGGGCAAAGAACCATTACACAATCTAAACTTAACTTTACATTGATTTGATTTATAGAAATGCATTACTTACAGATTCTTGTGATGTGCTTGGCATTCCGTGCCAATTAGGAACGTGCTGATTTGGAACTGCTTCGGCTCGAAGTTCTTTTTTCAAAGGCAACCCTAATAATTCATTTTTCAGGTCTCTTTTGTAATTTTCAGGTAAAAAGTGAACTGAACATACACGTGAATTGTTAACGTTAAACTTCTCTCTTCGTTTGCAACGATTCACCCATTCCTGCTGCAGCAACTTATTTTTTGGGAAGCAATGGTATTTTATTCCAGACGATTTCCTTCCATTATTTTTGCACGTGGCAACAGAACAGACAAGATGATTTGTACTCATTATACGGGCACTTCAAGAAAAGGTGCGTACACATAAAAATCAATACATTTATGGCAAGCTTCCGTAAACGCTAACGAAGTAAATTCCATTCTGTCCGCTTAATGACGTCATAGCGCGCACAGCATCATGGGAATAAATCTCGGAACCTCGGGAATGGCATACCTTATAAAGGTACCTTGTTGCGGAACATTTCTTAAGGCGAAATAATGCATTTCTAACTAAGATAATGTTTATTTTCTCTATTTACGAGTACTTACTGTTACTTGTTGTTTCGAATCTGTAACACATTATGGCCGTGATAGCATACTGGTTTAGGGGGCGTTCTGAGAGTGTTTTGTCGATTTATGCAGTGGTGCAACCTCGTTCACCGGAAAATATCTACTTTCGTGCCCCTATTTGAAATTATGCTAATACGTCGCATTTACGTGTAGAACTTGTGAAATAACCTTGCGATTTACCACGTTCATTGTCCATCTTCCTTTCGCAATTCGGAACCATCTTTCTTTCGCAATTCGTTAATGATCTTCCTTTACGCACAACACTCTTGCAACCTTGAACATTGACGTCAGACGTGGAATGCCTACGTGGTTAGGTTAGGCCTGTTAGGTTAGGTTCCATTAGCATAAATACAAAGAAAAACTTATATTTTCGCTAAGAGACGCGTTACCTTTGTATTGCCTAACATGAAAACGGTCTCTCCTGTGACGTCAGAACACAATGTTGCTAGGGTGTTGTGCGATAAGTGACACCCATTCGGGTCGGAACCATCTTTCTTTCGAAATTTGTTAATGCTCTTCCTTTACGCACAACCATATAATTCGAGATGTGAGATTAATTGATCTATCTCTGCTAGACTAGCTACTCCTCAGTGCACGTCACTGTGAATTGTAAATTTGTCAGACATATTAATACCCACACGAATTTTGTGTAATAGAACAGTTTTTAAATCAAATGAGATTATATTCACATTTTTAAAACCAAAATGTCATTTTATATGCTAGTTTTTCACTGCTATAACAGCGAAATTTCATTTTATTTACCCCTTTTGAACCTGAAATTGACTCTGTTTTTGTACCGAAATTTTGCTTTTTTATTTACCAAAAATATGTGCCTCTAGTAATCAGATTAATGAAAAGCAAACTTTAAAGTAGAAATAAGTTAGTTGCCAATGCTTTCTCTATTGCATTACAGGAGACTGCTAGGAAGAAGCAAAGAACAGACAATACTGAAAATACAGGGTTCAAGCATTTGTATGAGGAAGCTGTAGATACTGATGTACAGGAAGCAGTAGATGCAGATCTTCAGGTAAGTACAAACATGAATATTTTATATTTCTTAGCAATTCATATCTTACATGGAAGGAAGTTTTTCAGTGGATGCACAAACACGAAAGAACTCCCTCTATTCCTCTAGTTTCTTCAGTCAAATTTACAAATTGAACAATTAATGGCATTTGTTATTAGTGGCCCAAATATAATTAAACAGATAAAATATAAGGATTTATTGGGCCTGTCTAGAATTGCTTTTCTCATTCTCGACACCATTAAGTTAAATGCTCAGACTGAATGTACATTCCCAGATAAAATCGTGGATCTGTCTCAAATATTCCTGTAATTTCTGCCAAACCAAGAAAATTGCAATTTGGTGCGACTACAGGAGAAAATATTGGCTGCGGTAGCTCCGTCATTACAGCGTCTGACTAGCATGCAAGAGACCTAGGTTTGATCCCTGACGGGGAGAACTGGGATTTTTTCCCACCTGTTCAAGTGGCTCCGGTGCCCACTCAGGGGAGGGGGTTAAGGTGCCCAGGGGCATGATGCTGATCACATCACCGCCACCTTTGGCTGTGATCAAGAAAGTATGGGACCCTAACTCCACACCCCCTATATGCCTCCATGGCATGGTGCAAAGCACAGGGGAGCACTTTACTTTATTTTTTACTACAGGAGAAAATAATCTTCCTCTTAGAAGACTATACATGGTGCAAAAGGTATTTGAGGACATGTAATTATTCACCTGCATTTTTGTGCAAATGAATTGCTGTACTTGTATATTTTCTGAACAACATTGGCAGACTATCAGCTAATGCAAGAGATAAAAAGGCACACTGTGACTGTTGCAATATACGCAAATCACAGCAATGTTGATATAGCCTGGTTTTTGAAAGTCGTCAAGCCATTTGAGCACAAAGTTCGAAGGAGTTGGAATGTTGGATGTATCGCCTTTAGCCAAACACAAAAATCATTCACAGCATTCAGACAGTATGCTGACACCACAGTTCATACAGCAGGGGTAGGACATCATCGATGTGAATCCCGGAACGTCTATGAGGGTCATTGGCAGACCTGGTGACCGAGGACACAATCCACACTTTGGTGCGTGATGACATCCGATATAAGTTGCATGTGACGAGAAAAGGGCAGTTCATGTTGGTACACAAACAACACCAATGGCTACTCAGAGGAAAGTGACTACTGAACAAGGTGAAATATCCGGAAGAAACTGGGCTGCCATGGTTTTTTCCCCTGACACAAAGAAATCCGACCAGGCTTAAAAGTTGAGCAGAAGAAATAACAACTGGTTATGTTCTGATCCTTCTGATGTGTTATTATACTAAGTATCATGAACTGTTACGGTTTCAGTGGTGGTGAATAGGGAAGAACATATCATGCCACCCCACTTGTTTTCACAGAGTCTTTGGGTGAATGCTGCTGGCTACATCGAGGTGATGGAAACAGTTATGAATCTTGTGCAATTAAAGGCTGTATGTATTTTAGCACCTGCACACAAAGATGTGTCGACCCAAGATTGGATGGCGGCCAATTTGCACAACCACATCACACCAAACATGTGGCCACCTAACTCACCAGACCTAAATCCTCTAGATTATTGCATGTGGAGTGTTGTTGAATGGGATACTAATCGACATTCCTACAATATGAGTGATTCACTGAAAGTCACCTTTATCCAACATCAATAACAACTATTTAACTCATGCATGTCAAAGCTTCTAGTCCTGCATTGAAGCAATCATTGTAGCTGAAAGTGGTTGTATTAAATAACCATGTACTCCAACTGTGTACCAAGTTTTACATCAGTACATTTTGTTGTTCGTCTGATATGGATGTTTTTCGTATGGCCTCCAATCAGTGCCGGATCTATAAATGTTTGGCCCCCTCCCCGCAAAATGTTACCAAAGGGCCCCCTCTACCTACCTACCTTCACACACACATGAATATGCGTGCGTGCGCGCGCGCTTGTGTATATACGTATATTACAATTATAAAGTTGCATATAAGGCCTACAGGGTGATTCAAAAGTCAACAGGTTAGGCTTAGGGGGAACCACATTGTTTTGTTCCAAGCGAATGTCCATTATATTCATTTCAATTCAATTTCTTTTTAAAATAGGAAAGGGGTGATGTGCATAGGCATAGATTTCTTTGGAGATTGGGGTGCAAAGCTGAGTAAAGCATAAATACTGATTTCTTTCTGTTTTTTTTGGGGGGGGAGAAGTATTTTTCTTTAAGTTGGGACCTAATAAACTTGAGTTAACCTTTGAATAATTGTAATTATAATAACTAGGTTTGACAAAAAAACATATACCGGGATACATCTATCTATATTAGCTGGACAAAAAAATCACTGTACTACTGTGATTATATATTACAACATAATATATTACATGTATCTTTTGACTGAGAATTTGATTATCATATTCGGTTTATAATACTTATTCCTACAATCCTTTATAGAAGTTTAATATCTTCACACATATTTACCAAAAAAAAAAAAAAAAAGGAGGAAAGCCCAAGATAAAATTTTCATCCACGTGAGGTCGATTGTTGGCACCCCTACTGCACCCTTTCATAATATAACATACATAATATACCAAGCACTTTCCTTAATTCATTCTCGGTTTGAAAAAGGAAGAAGAAAAACATTCAAACTGAGTGATCCCAGATAACATGTAAGTTAACTGCAAGTTAAATCGAATGTCTATTTAACTTGCAGTTAACTTACATGCTATCTGGGATAGTCCCACATTATTGATTCTGTGCATTTGAGAGCAGAATTATGCCTAATTTCCCACCTGTTGTGTGCGAAGTTTCTCTGTGCAAAAGTTACGTAATATGTTCAAAGTTATACATTGGGGTCCCTATAGGAGGGGGCAAGAAGAACTGGAGGGGCCCGGGCCCCCTGACCCACCCGGTTTCGGCGCCCATGGTGATGTGATATATATATATAGTGAGTCACTGTTTTCTCACATCTGGAAAATTATACATTTGTTACAATCATGCAGTCATAACTTTTTCTTGATTAAAGATAGGTTGAAGGAACCTCCACCACTGCATTTGTGGGGCCCTACCCCCACATACCCTAAACGTGCCTAAATAGCAAGGTGCTATGTACACAGGGAACTTTAACTATACTTTGCCTGTATATATTGTATTCGTTTCTGTACCCCTGAGTAACTACATTTATTTTTTACATACGCGAACCCTCTAATATGCCAAGGCTGAGGGCCCCCTAAAGGCTTACTTGTCTTCGGGTCCCCCACACTGCGGGGTTTGCGGCTTGTAGATCCGGCACTGCCTCCAATGTGTCTTCAAATACCTTACACACCTTGTATATGTGCACACACACACATATTAACAGTGTTCGAAGTGAGGGGATGGGTGCAGGACGATGGTATTCCTCAGCTAACAACTTTTGTAAAGCTGTCTTAATTTTCATGTTAAAGCATAAGAGCACCCCCCCCCCTTTCCAACTATCAATTTCCACTTCAAGAACTGCATATTAATAATTTACATATATACATTTGTTGTAGAAAAGTTATGTTCCCTGAACTCATCTTTAATTATTTAACATGAATTTTTATACATTTGTAAACATACATTTTCTGCAACAAATGTTGATATGTAAAAATAAATATTTTAAGAACTAGTGACTTGTAACTGGCCCAGTGCATTCATTTTTCTGTTAGGATCAAAGATTGAAACAACCGCTGTGCATTTTCATAATACCGGGAATCACTTGATCTCAGTGTGGATCTTTAAAATCAGCCAGTGCATGATATTTTCTATTGTGGCTGTTTTTCTAAAGCCAAACAGTATTCACTTACTTTTTTAATTTATTAAACATTTTCGATCTTTGAGCCTAACATTTCCACTCTAAAAATATACTGTAAGATAATTTAGAGAAGTCATAACATTATAAAGTAGTATTGAAATTTATTTGGAAATTACACCTGGAGAATTTTTTTTTTTGTAGGTAGGTTGCGTGTTACTCAAAAATCCAGAATATAAAAAAAGGAAAGTTAAAAATTGTACTTACGTATGTGAGTATAGTGTTCTTATTGTAGAACGACGTTTCAGAGATTGACTATCTCCTTCCTCAGGTTCATATAAAAAACTAGGTACTTGGCATAGTACTGCATCAAAAATGTAATATGAGGATTGTGGTTAAGGGTTGGTTAGGATACATTTAAAATATTAAGTTTTTGCTATTAGAAGTACGTAAAAAGCAAGTTGTTCCCTAAAAAACTTGTACAGTAGACCTATTCACAGGTAAAAAAGTTAAAAAAGTTAAAAATCTAAAAAACCTGCATGAATCACAATGCAACATGCAGGTTTGGCCATTCCTACCCAACTGTGTATCTCAATCCACATGAAGGTCAATTCTCCATGAATGTTTCCCCTCCCCTTAATTTTCTCGTTTCCCCTTATTACGTCACAAATCCAACGTAAGCTGCAAGGGAAGAACGTGAATTTACGTTGGAAACATTCATGGAGAATCAACGTGCTGAAATTATTCAGAGACAACAGTCAACTATGAGACATTGAAACCCATGTTGACCAGTACTATTATAACTGTATTTTTTAAGTATCCTCCTGTATTCTCTCTTCCCCTTTTCCCAATTGTGATATTCAGAACAATATTTTAGTCCACTATTGTTCCCCCAAGTTCCTTATCAGACACTCGAGACAAACTCTTAGTCAGTAAACTATTTACAACTTTCATCCTATCAGGGTTACGATCCTTCCTTTTGAAGTTCAGTCAAGGAAAGAGAAACCTCTTTCTACAACAATATCAGCAGCCTCCACTGATTTATAATAATGTTGTACATAATAAATGTTTTTGCCAAGTACTAATATTGCAATAAAAATGTTGAAATTTATTTTAAATTATTTTCAGAGGAAGCCATCGCCGATGGATATATCAGATGCAGCTCAGGTTAGTAATAGTAACTTATAATTGAAGGGCTCAGGTGTAAAACATGCTTAGTGACATTTTGGTCATTTCTGAATTTATTAAGAAAATAGGTTATTAGAAGCTATTCTGTAAATTGTTTTCATGTTGTGTTTACCAATTTTACAAGGCTTCACTGAGTCCAATGTAAATTGTTTGACATAGCAATTTCACTTGAAAATTGAAGGATGGCATATTTTACTATACAACTCAAAAATTACCAAAATGTCACTTACCATGATTTACACCCGAGACCTTCAATTGTATTGAAATGAGGCTTGGCAATGTCTTGTTGATTCATTGTGTAACGTGTAGCAGTGTTCACGTTACAATATGTATATAAACTTCAAATTTTCTTTGCTTTGTACTTATAATTATATATGTAAATGGTTAATTACCAAGGAATGTGGAACACACCTCGTATAAAAAAACCTATTCATCCTGGTGTTAGATATAAGTTCCAAGAGTTTGTTTCTTTCTGCCAGCAAGCTGAACTGGAAGTTTATTATTGGTGACAACAATGCAAGAAAGCTTCACTGAGTCCAATGCAAATTGTTTGACATAGCAATTTCACTTGAAAATTGAAGGATGGCATATTTTACAATACAACTCAAAAATTACCAAAATGTCACTTACCATGTTTTACACCCGAGACCTTCAATTGTATTGAAATGAGGCTTGGCAATGTCTTGTTGATTCATTGTGTAACGTGTAGCAGTGTTCACGTTACAAATATGTATATAAACTTCAAATTTTCTTTGCTTTGTACTTATAATTATATAGGTAAATGGTTAATTACCAAGGAATGTGGAACGCACCTCGTATATAAAAAGAATAAAACATTCATCCTGGTGTTAGATATAAGTTCCAAGAATTTGTTTCTTTCTGCCAGCAAGCTGAACTGGAAGTTTATTATCGGTGACAACAATGATAACGCTATTGTGTAAGAGCCAGGCAGACTCAACCTTATGAAAACGTTGTCACAGGGAAAAGACGAAAGAATAGGCTGTCTTTCCCACGCTATATCTGTCCTGTCCCTTGGCGGACAATAATTAGACTTATATCATAATAATCCCTGATTCTTTTACTGCAAGACAGTGTATTCAGAATTTAGTTATGTTAACGCAAAAGAAAGTTATGCCCGCGCAAAACAAAACCTGTATATAAATATTTTTTTTGCTTAACATTTTGACGTTGTAAATTTTTTTCTCTTTCTTTGTTGTCATATCGCGTGGCCGTTGCAGGGAGAGAGGGGAGTTGAAAGAAGCCATACTCCCTGGTCAAATTAAATACTGAGTGTAACAATTAAAATTCTATTGCATATTTAATATTCACAAAAGGGTAAAAATAGTAATTTTGACATGTAACTAATTATGTTCCTCATATTGATATTTAATTAATTTGTATTTTATTGTGATGTAAAATTGGTGTTAAGATAAAAGTTTATAAATCCATCACGGCACCGAGAAATCCTATATAAGCAGCGAAGCTCGGTGGCCCGTGGCCTTTGTATTTGAACTTCTGATAAATGCGGAACTCGTATAACCGTCTTTTCTTTCAACATTCGAACTTCTGCGTTTACATCCACTTCGATATTAGGAATTAGTTCATTCTGGGATTACCTTAGGACAGTTACTTAGCTCTTCTGGTCAGAAGGCTTATATTCTCTCTGTTCTATGCTTCTGGTCAGGAGATATAATTGAGAGGGTTGTGATTGTCTTGAGATATACCGGAATTCGGGATCGGCTGATAGACTGTTGGTAGTCAAATGTTTGTGACCCTGGTCAGGGTACTCCTTTTCTTATTCTGTGGTCACGGATTAATTTTCGGTTCTCTGGTCAGAGGCTGAAAAGAGAAAAGGAAGTTGGATACTTAACTGGATATCGACAGAACCTAGTGGGAAGAAGGATTGTCGATTACTTGTAGAATCTTGGTCAAGATCTATAAGCAGATTGAGAACTGTTTGTGTTTTTGATGTTTTATTCACTAACACGAGTACTACAAATAACAAATAAAATATATTCTGGTATATATCGCAATGCACACCAGAGCTGCCTTTGTATAAACGTCCGAGCAGCCACACTGTTCGCGAGCTCTCGCCTGACTGGCGCAACGTTCTTACTGGCGTGTGTATAAAGAAAACAAATGCATGTTGCTATGCACGCAAAAGCGCTGTGTTCTTGATGACATTTCTAAGTTAAAATAAACACATGATTATCATACATTCTCCCCCCCCCCTCTTGGTCGTACAATAGACCAAAATTATATATTATACTGTACTTCACTGTGATGTGATTAAATTTCATCACTTTATAACTGCAAATTGTTATATTGACATTAAACTGCACTGAACACTAAACTATTGTTCAAAATCATCTTCGATGGGAAGTAGTACAATCTTGACTACTGGTCTTCTGTATACACCTCCTTTAGTCTTGTCGTCGATAACTCGAACAAGTCCATCCTTACCAGGATATCCTGCTTCAATGATGCCGAGATTCCAAACAAGGGGAGGAAGTCTTTCATCCTTCAGTATCACAACGGTACCTGCTTGAATCTTCTGCTGACGAGTCCACTTGGATCTCTGTTGTAGTCCATGTAAATATTCTTTCGACCAACGACGGCACAATTGTTGGTGAAACTGCTGAATTCTCTGCCATCTTGTCAGTCTGTGGACTGGTAATTCGGAGATGTCTGGCTTGGGTAACGAGGATAAAGGATGACCTATGAGGAAGTGACCAGGTGTAAGTGGGGTTGGATCTGTTGGATCTTGTGAGATTACAGAAATGGGTCTTGAATTTAAACACGCTTCTATCTGGCACAATAATGTTGTCAATTCTTCAAATGTTATCGATGACTTGTCTATTATTCTTACCAAATGATGTTTCATCAATTTAACTGCTGCCTCAGCGAGTCCTGAAAAATGTGGTGATCCATTTGGCATAAAGTGCCATTGTAGACCTTCTAGTGATAAGTAGTCTTGTAATTTCTTATTAATGCTTCTGATTGAAATAGTCGTAAAAGTTCTTGTAACTCTTTGTTCGCACCAACAAAGTTGGTTCCATTGTCACTGTATATATTACTACTCTTTCCTCTTCGTGATGTGAAACGTCTAAGCGTAGCAATAAAAGCCTCAGAGGTGAGATTGCTGACTGCTTCTAAATGGATCGCTCTTGTTGATAAACAAATTAATATGGCGACGTGGCATTTAGTAACTGTTTTGCTTCTTACGGTTCCTGTTTTGACATGTATTGGACCGGCGTAATCTACAGCCACATTGGTAAATGGTCTTGATGGTTGAACGCGAGCTGCAGGTAATTGTCCCATCAATTGCGACGAAATTGTGCTTTTTAGCTTAAAAGAGATTATGATTATTTATGTAGTATTTTCTTAACTACTTGTTTGCCACGTGGAATCCAATATTTGTCTCTTAAAGAGCTTATTAATAGCTGTGGTCCTGCATGTAGAAGTCTTTTGTGATCTTCTTCGACAATCAATTTTGTAAGGTTACTTTTTGGTGTAATATCATCTGATGCTTGCTGTCAAATGATGATAATTGACTGTTATCCAGACATCCTCCAACTCTTAGCATCTGATCTTTGTCTAAGAATGGATACAATGTTTTCAAACAACTTTTATTTGAAAGTTCGTGGTTCGAGTTAAGTTCTCTGATTTCCTTTGAATAGAACGCTTGTTGTGCAATTTTTATACATGTGTGTAATGCACGTTGCACTTCATTGTGTTTGAGATGCCCAATCAGTCTCTCATGAGATTGTAAATAAACTGTTGGCAATATGCCACAACTCTTAATAATTTAGACAATTTTGAAAATTTGTCAATGATGTGAGTCTCTTTGTTCTGTATGAATAATGATAATGTTGATATTCGTCTCATTTCTGGCGCTTCAGTTTTGAGCTTTATTGATGAATGAGGCCACCAATCTGAATTCTCTTTCAACCATTCGGGTCCTTGCCACCATAATGGACACCGTTTCATGATGCTTGCATCAATACCTCTTGATATTAAATCAGCTGGATTATCGTTTGAAGATACATGTCTCCAATTACGGATTTCTGTTAAATCCTGAATTCTAGAAACTCTGTTTCCTACAAATGTTTTCCATTTTGCAGGTGAGGCTGATATCCAGGACAGAACAATTTGAGAATCTGTCCATAAATGTGTGCTTTCAATTTGCAAATGCAAATCTGGCATTGCCTCATGCACGAGTTCTGCTAAAAGTAATGCTGCACAAAGTTCTAGTCTGGGTAATGTTACTTTCTTTATTGGAGCTACGCGTGACTTTGAACAAAGTAGTTTGACTGAAACTTGACCTTGCTGATTGATGGAACGAATATATAAGTATGCACCATATGCCTTTTCACTTGCATCTGAAAATCCATGCAATTGTATTTGTGTCACGTTACCTTCTTGTAGTACAAATCTTTCGACCTTTATTTCATTGATAAGTGGAAGTTGCACTTGCAGTTTCTGCCATTCAGTAATTAATTCTGGTGACAGCTGTTGATCCCACTCAACTTCTTTCTGCCAAAGACGTTGAAGAAACATTTTGTATTTGATGACTATTGGACTAACAGCCCTAATGGATTGAAAATGGATGAAATGATGCCTGTTATTTGACGCTTAGTGGAAATGCTGACTGTTATAGAACCAGAAGTAAATTTACTGCTAACGATGAATTTGTCTTCTACAGGATTCCAAGAAATTCCTAGTGTGTTTACTCCTTTTTGCGAATGTAATTGGACTGGAAAGTTATCTTTGTATTCTGGTGGAATTGTTCTTAATGACTCAGCGTTACTACAACACCATTTGTGTAATACAAAGCCTCCTTTAGCTAGTAACTCGATGAGTTCGGCTTGCAATTGCGCCGCTTGTCGTACGTGTTGAGATCCACTAGCTAAATTGTCGACATAAAAGCTCTCTGCTAAAATGTTCGTTGCTTGAGGATAATTACAACTTTCTTCTTGTGCTAGCTTCTGCATACAGCGTGTTGCTAAAAATGATGCTGGCACTGTCCCATACGTGAGAGTCTGCCATTCATATATTTTGATATCTTCGTTTGGCATGTCTCTCCATAAGATTCTCTGCAAAGGAGTATCATGTTGATGCACTTGTATCATTCGATACATTTTTTCGATGTCTGCCGTGAAAGCGATTGGATGTGTTCTAAATCTTAAGACTATTGACATCAAATCAGGTTTAATGGTTGGTCCAATCATGAGAATATCATTAAATGATTTTCCGTTGTCTGTCTTGGCTGATGCGTTGAATACAACATGTACCCTTGTTGTAGAATTGCTAGGTTTTACTACAGCGTGATGAGGCATGTAATACGTGACTCCTTCTGAGGTGTGACGTTCCTCTTCAACTTGTTTCATGTGTCCAAGTTCTTCATATTCATGCATAAATTTTACGTAATCTTGACGTAATTCTGTTTCACGTTGCAATTTCGCTTCAAGTTGATGAAACCTGATTGAAGCTAGGTTGTATGATTGTCCTAATGTTTCTTTAGCCTCCTTGAATGGCAAATGTACCGTGAAACGCCCTGTATGGTCACGAGTGGTGTGGTTTACAAAGTGCTGTTCGTATGCCATTTCTTCTCTTGTTGTCACCGATGTTCCTAATTCTTCAAGCTCCCAAAAAGCTCTTATCTGCCTTTTTAGATTGTCATGTGTCATTGTGAAACATGAAGTAATCGATGTGTTGGCGTTACATTGTTGTGGGATGCGTCCAGATAGAATGAAGCCCAATTGCGTGTCTTGAAGTACTGGGAAGTTCTTTGGGTGAGTCATACGTTCTGGCTTCAATATTTGAAAGAAAACATCTGCACCTAACAATAATTGTATTTTGCCTGGAATAGCAAACATAGGATCTGCCAATGCAATATTTTTTGGAATGTTCCATTCTTCATACGGAACCTTTTCTGTCGGTAAATTGCCAGTGATGGTTCACTGCATATTCTATGGTTGTAGAATAATCGTTTATTGTGGATTGCAAACATACTTCAACACTTGATCTGGTTTCTGATGTGGCACCATTTATTCCTCTTATTGGAACGACCCTTCTTTGTTTCGCGAGCTCTAGTTGTTGAACCATATCTGAAGTTACGAAATTCGATTGAGAGGCACTGTCTAATAACCCTCTGCATTTTATCCATCTTCCTGTTCGATCTTTCAGCTTAACTAACACAGTTGCTAGCAAAACGTGTGATTGAGGTTTTCCCTTTATTGTGCAATACGAAGCTTGTGGTGAAGAAAATTCATTCTGATTGTACTGACTTGTGTTAGTAGGCTCTGAGTTATCAGAACGAGTATCTGATTGTTGCGATCTTCTTGACGCTTCTCTTGCGCGATCTATGTGCAATAAGGTGTTGTGGTTCTTTCTACATGAGCTTGATTTACATACGCTTGAAAAATGTCCTGTATTTAAACAATTAGTACAGATATTGTTGTTTCGCAAACATTGATATTTCTGCACTTGATTTGCATTAATGAAGTCTTTACATTTGTAAATAGCATGTGGCAGTTTACAAAATGGACACGTCGGAGACGACGTAGTGACGTATGCTCTTGTGAATTTGTCTTGCTTTGCATTAACGTACGATTTTTTGCCTGCTTGTTTGTTATCAGAAGTTGAATTGACCGTATTTTTGATGGATTCTAACGCTTGGCATCTTTTTTCTAAAAATGACAAAAAGTCCTTCAAAGTGGGAAACGAAGATTCTGTGCATTGTAATTCCCATGCCTTTCTAGTTGTAACGTCTACTTGTGAAACGAAATGTTGCGTAAGAATCATGTCTTCTAACGACGCATCTATTTGTATCGCTCGAAGTGCATTTAGATTACTTGTTGCTGTATTGACGAATTCCCTGAGTTCTGTTGCATTTTCTTTATGTACGGGTTTAATGTGAAGGATTTCATCAATGGACGAAGCTGCAATCAACCTTTTGTCTGAATATCTTTCTAATAACAGCTCCCATGCAACCTTGTAATTTGCTTCGCTGATCTGAAGATTTTCAATGAGACGCAACGCTTCCCCCTTGAGCGAAGTGTGCAGATACTGAAACTTCTGTATTTGCGGAATGTCTTTGTTGTCGTGTCTTCATACGCCAGCCAATGCTTATAATCCCCCTCAAATGTAGGTAAATGCATGGTTGGAAGTTTCAAGTGTGAACTCGAAGTCGACGTTACATTGTTTTGCAGCTTTGCTGTGTTATCGAGTTCGTGATCTTTAATGATCGTTCTCATTGTTGACTTAAGAGAAAAATACAGCTGTTCTATTTCTGCCCATACCTCTTCCTGACAAGAATCAGTAGACAAGATGTCTATCTCTTGTTGCACGTCTTGAATCTTACCCCATATTGTTTCTAAATGCTGTAAACGGGTGCATATTTCCTCTACGTTACCATGTTCAATGTCAAAGGCACGTACAAATGTTTGCATTCTTGTCACCTGTCCCTTCTGGGTTCCTCTTTGCTTTACCAACGTTTGTAATTCTTCCATTGTTGTGCGTGTTTATTATGGGATACAAGAAAAACAAGGAATTGAAATTGACGTAAAAAGAGCCAGACATAAACAATGAGCATGCAACTCACCTGCTTGTTGCCAAGTCGCTGAAGTGTTTTCTGCGGCGCTCTACGATGCTGTGTGAAGTGATGCTTTCCGGGTGTCGCTTGTGGTCGATACGGCAACAGTGCTGGATGAAACTGCGTAATCACTGAAGTCTGCTGAATGATCGTTGCACAATCAACTTGTACGTACGCGTGATAATGTTTGTGCACTGATTCGTATCACTATTTGGCTCGATGGAGGACCATATGTTTGTGTTTTTGATGTTTTATTCACTAACACGAGTACTACAAATAACAAATAAAATATATTCTGGTATATATCGCAATGCACACCGGAGCTGCCTTTCTATAAACGTCCGAGCAGCCACACTGTTCGCGAGCTCTCGCCTGACTGGCGCAACATTCTTACTGGCGTGCGTATAAAGAAAACAAATGCATGTTGTTATGCACGCAAAAGTGCTGTGTACTTGATGACATTTCAAAGTTAAAATAAACACATGATTATCATACAAGAACCTTTGACCCAGAATTACGAGGGACCTTACATCGAGGACTGAAGCAGCTGGATTAACCCGAACCTTGAGCCGAGGAGACTCAAGCCCCGAAGAGATGCTGAGCTTGAAGCCGAGGCTCAATAGACCCATAAAACCAAGTTCGATCCAGGGCGGACCTTACAATTGATTTGGTTTATTGTACTTCGCTTTTCTGCCACTTTTGGCTTATCACAAAGATTACAATGAGTAATTACATGATACAACTGATGAAAGGATGCTCACAAACCACACCCATGCCCAGGCTAGGATATGAACCTGGAACCCCTAGCATTGTAGATCTCTGTGCTAACCACTCTGCACAGAAGTCAGTGCAGAGTCCTATCTCATCTCTCAATTAAAACACTTCATATATATCTAAAAATATCCAGAGAATTAATTATCTGCATTGTATATTTGACTTTTGCATTTCTGTCCATACAGAAAATAATCATTTTCTCTGTACAGTTGACACTCCACATTAGTCACTAATTCATTACATCTGGAAAAGATGAAAAGTCTACTAACATATTAGCTAAGCTATAGCTTTTCCCTTTATTCCAATATCCCCAGGATTCCTAGTTTAAATTCCAAGAATTTAAATTCCTGCATCTTGAGCACGACATTTGGGGCAAGTTTTTTTTTTTCCAACTGTTGGTGAACAATTAATCTATTCTGGCATTCCTCAACTTCAGTGTAGGACTAAGATCAAAGGTTGATCAGAAGGTACCAGAAACACTGTGTAAGTCATAATTAATACCTTTTGACAACGGGAGACCATATTTCATTTGTTTCTGATGAATCATTTATGTGATCCATACTTGAATAAATAATAGTTGATTGAATTGCTTTATTTCACTTCGCTTTTTGTGCCACTTTTGGCTAATTTGCAAAGATGGAGTTGAGTGATGACATGATGAAATTGATGAATGGACACTCACAAACATCCATGCCCAGGTTGGGATTCGAACCCGGAAACTCTGTGGATAAATTATTATATGCTAAGTTAATCTACAATATATAGATTTTCCCACAAGGCATACAGAAACTATCGACCTGTTGCTGTCCTCACACACAAAGGTCAAGGCCACTCCCGGTGAGTATTCATTGCCTCGGACCACACCCCCATGCTTGCCAAATTGCAAGCAAGTCCCTGGAAAAGCCCCCAGGCCCTATCCATCCTGCAGACCAGTCTACAACTTGAAAACAGTCAACTGGGAGCAACTTTCTCTTTTCAGCAGCCTCATTCCTTCAACAATGATGGAAGCAGTGGATTTGCTCGTGGACTGTGTGCAGGCTGTAATTAAAGACCACGTGCTCCTAAGGAAAACAAACAATATCCCAATTCCCAGTGTGGTATACTGAAGAAACTAAGATTATGAACAAAAAGAATGTGTGGATCCTTTGGAAACAAATTCCGAGCATTTATACACTGAACATTTGTACTTACTTAAGGAAGCATAGCAAAAACTTAATTCAAAGGGACTATAATACATAATTATATTCAAAGTGTAACAGAAAGTGTTTCTAAAATCCCTAAAACATTCTGGACGCTAATTAACTTATGCCGGCAACAAGACCGTATTCCCCTTCAAGACCTTCCCCTGGAACGGTAAGTCTGCTACAAAGGATGAGCGTTCATCGCTTTTTAACTCGTACTTTACAAATAACTCCACCACGACACTACCGGAAGTTAGGCCCATTATTCCTTACACACACTTTCAAACCTTGACTAATTGCAATGAAGTCCAAGAATTATTAAAATCTGTTTCAAGTTCCAAAGCTACCAATCCTAATGATATTCCTGCGATATTTCTGAAACATTTAGTCCATATTCTATCCAAACCAATAAGCACAATCTTTAATAAATGCTTTTCCAAAGGTGTGTTTCCTCATACATGGAAGCAAGCAAATATAGTCACTATCCTCAAACACGGAAACAAAACTCATGTTATTTCCAGTCGCTCGATTTCCTTACTTCTTGCACTTGCACTGCTAGATGAAAAAATAATTTCTAATCGTATCCTTGCACATGTTTCTCCGTTCCTCTCTCCCACTCCCACTCCCACTCCCACTCCCACTCCCTCATGCTTCCTGTGACACAAACCTTGCTTGCTTACCAAAGCGGTCAATTGCCTGAATGCCAAGCAAGACACGGATGTCGTATACTTAGTCTTTACAAAAGCTGTTGACTCTCTCTCTCTCTCTGACTCTCTCTCTCTCTCTCACACACACACACACACACAGACACAGACAGACAGACAGACAGAGATTTGTCTACCCTACCATACAATACGAGGACATGGCTCAACTGCAATTAGTGGGCTCAAGAAAGACGTTTTATTGAGATGAAACCACTCGCATCGGCATACTCAATGGCTAAATAATAACGAAGATATGACAACTTTTCTCCTTACAGGCATGTAACAGACATTACGAGGACGGTCCTCTAACTGTAGGTCATCTGTATAACCAAATGTACACCTGTGTTTTGTGTGCACAGGTCCTCGCATCGCACATAATTCTATCAACGATGCGAGGACATTGATGTCCTCGAACTGTAGATTCTGCAACAAACTATATGAGGACCTGAGTGTATGTATGTTGCCGCAGCTGGTGCACCGCAGGGGGGAGGGAGAGGGTCGGATAAGGAGGGATGTGGCTATCGCGAAGGAATCTGTTCTAAATGAAGGCCACGTGTTTCCTTCTTTGAAGTAAACCGTGTTGCGGTTAGCAAACTTACAACTTTAAAAGACTCCTGAGGGTCTGGGTTCCATTTTAGAAACAATGCCAGAAATGTCATTTCTGATCCAAGAAAAAAAATTGTCCAGGTAGTTTCACTGAACCTTCTCAGAATGTATAACGTGATACTGTTTCTAATTATAATCTAATTTAATATAATTCATCTTATGTAATAAATTGTCTCTCTTTTAATCGTACTTGCAAGCAGCCACCTTTCTCTAGGGATGGCCAAAAAATCCGGATTCCGGAAAATTTGAAATCCGGATTCGGAAAATATAATATCCGGATTTCGAAGGGAATCCGGATATCAGAGCGAGAAGAATACCGGAGGCAAGACAGGTTGTGGAAGGATAACGGATTACAGAGAGAAAGCGAATTTTGGAGTGAAAACTGATTTCGACCCATATTTTCAATAATTGTCTCTTGAATTTAAGAATATACTCTAATCTACCAATCCAATGTCAGAATGTCTTCCACGTAGTGCACCCTGGACTGCATTTAGCAGACTAACGAGACTATGGCGTCTGGACTCACAGCCAGTACAATCCTACATGGAGCTTTTTTGTGGTTGTGTGATCTGCCCATATGTGTTTGTGATCGTCTGCTTCATCTTACCACAATCCATCCTCAATTGAGCAATTGAAGGGCATCAGGGAAGGGGCACATATATGAGAGAATCAAGATTCACACAGGAAAGATAGATTGATTGAGTTGGTGGTTTAAGTCCACTTTATGCACAGTAAGGCCAATCGGGACTAGACCTACAGTTTAAAGTGTGATCCGATAGGAGAGATAGGAATGATAGCCAAGAGGCTATAAAACAGGTGACGGACGACATCGATTATTTTCGCAATCTATCAAAATATCGCCCTTGTGCAACTGCTACGACAGATAAGGAGTCATTGAGCAATGTGGGCGTGTTTGGCGGAAACAAAAAACTGTTGTACAATACTACTGCAACAACACTGATCTCATTGCTTTTCAGTTAGCCAAAAATTTCTCTTTCTCAGTTTGGAATTAGCTGCAAACATATTCAGTAGACTTAATTACGTACTATTTAAACATTTAAAATAAGCGTGAGCCAGGATGGATCGAATTCGAAATCTGGATTCCATTCAAAATTCGGATTCCCTCCGAAATCCGTATTCCCTCCAAAATCCGGAATTCGGATTCTCCGTTTTTACTACCCGGATTTTAAAAAAAAATCCTGATTTGGCCATCCCTACTTTCTACATATGTATGACTTTTCCAAAAATATTACATGGGGACTTTCTTAGAAATATTAGCGAAAGCAGAAATTTTCCTTTCTACTTGTATTCCATTCATTTGCACTGTATGAATATTTTATTTGGTACTGATGTGTATCAGACTTTACAATCATCAGAAAATACATTGTAGTGCATGCCAGAAGGAAAATATATTTATTTGTAATTTATTTTTCTTATTTTACGTAGCCATTCTACTTTTTTGTTTAATCGTGACGATGATGATGAATGATGAAATTGTTACATGAGAGGGTTTATCAAATTACCGAAATCCGATAAAGTTTAAGATAAAACAACATAAATTTCATGAATAAAATTGTCCTTCATTGACATCTGACAAAATACAACTATGCCAGATATTAGCTCATCAGGTGTTTCAAGTGGATTGATTGATTGATTGATTTGATTTATTTAACTTCGCCTTTAGTGCCACTTTTGGCTAATTTGCGAAGATGAGGATGAGTGATGATATGATGAAATTGATGAATGGACACTCACAAAGGACACTCGCAAACATCCATGGCCAGGCCGGGATTTGAACCCGGGACCCCTGGCGTCGTAGCGTGATGTGCTAACCATTCCGCCACAGGGGCCTGCTGTTTCAAGTAGAGAAATGCACCAAGTTTATAATAATAATAATAATAATAGATGAAAGTAATGGTTTCATTGCAAAGGACGTATTTAGGATGTGGCAATGGGTCTTTTTTCTCCAAAGTTCATGGTATTATTTAAAACACCATCCCAGTTGTATTATTACGACACAGAATGTACACATGATTCTGATTCCGAAGCTTTTGGATATATTCATGAAGTAGTTCTCAACCTTTTTTCACTGACCAGACCCTACACCAAACCCCTGCAATCACGACACACGTTCATTTGAATTTCTAATTATTATTATTATTATTATATTATATGTAGTATCAGATATTCAATTGAAATGAAGTACGTCCCGGTAGCCGAGAGCTTTGAGTACACTGATAAACAAACTCTGTAAATTCACCTTACAGGGGTGACTTTGGTTTGTAACAAATAGACGTCCACAAAAGGCAAGTTTCCTCGTTCTAAACAAAGGTGAGTTTTCCTTCATGAACTTGGGAAGCGCATTTATCCGCCCGCGAAATGAGGGGTGGTTATACTCACCCGAGCTTAGGGGGTGCATTTGCACTGTATGCAGATGAAATGGTGTAAATACACTCCCTTAGCCAGGGTAAGCATATTCACCACATACATTTGCTAGAGGAATAATTACAAAGCCTAGATTGGTGTGAGAAAACTCACCCCTGCTTAGAAAGTGGAAACTCGGTCTTTGGGGACTCCTATTTGTGACAAAACTCGCCTCAAAAGTCGTAAGCTACTGACTCTTCATGCAGTTCATCTGATGATCATTCATCTCCATCATCGCGATTAGTCAAAAAGTGGCAGAAAATCGGCGTAAAAAAGATCAAGTCCAAATTGAAATGAAGCGCTTTGGTAAAATAGTTGCACTGCTAGCACACGCATATGCCGAGTTAAAACTGACTATTACAATCGCACGATAGCACCAAGCGGGAAAATTAATGCCGGTGTTGACCCTTTGCTATAGATATTCTCAAAATAAAACGACGTATTAAAGGGTAGGTAGCAAATAGTAGAAAAACAGTATGGAATATGGAACCATTCCAAATGAAATTATATGTATTTCGCCACCCACTTACTGGGGTTTCTACACATTTCTTTTTTTTTATTTTATAATATCGTGTGGTCAGACCCGTAGCTAGGCAGGGACGAGGGAGGCTTAGCCTAACCTGGACCGAGACCCCTTTCATCGTATTTCACAATTTCCTAGCATACTACTTCTTCACATGCATGTCAGAAAGAATTTATAAGTTTATTGATCTATAATAAATTTGCATCTCTCATATCGCAAACGAGAACATTTACTAGGAGCAATTTAGAAGGAACAATGCATTCCCTTCAATTTCAAAATTTTAACTAATAATTCAGTTTAAAATATAGATTATTTTAAAAGAGAAAAATAGTAATTTGTTCTTGCTCAATGCGCTAGCACCACGTTGATTTGTATATTAGTCATATCAACTTCATTCTTATTACTATGAAAACTAGCCCCTCTCACCGGTAAAATTAATATTGTTGTCCATTTTAAAAAAATAGAAAGAAGAGGAAAAATCTTCTCACTTGCTCTCCTCGCAATGAAAGTGCTTTAGAAACCACCATAACAACTTTTCTCAAAAGTAATACAATTCTGATAGAAGAATTTGGTTATATGTATGAATACAAGGAAAAAAATATCTCTAGTTGCAGTTCATGTTTCATTTCTGTTTAACTATTGAAAGTAAAAGTATCATGTTTTACATTTGAAACAAGCTCACCCCCACTCACCTGTAACCCATGTACGCCTCCTCAAGAGATCACTCCAAGCTACAGGCGCGTGTTGTCAGAGTTTGGCATCTATTTTACCAGAAACACGACCGAAGACACAATTTCCGTTTCATATTCATATTGGTCTGCTAAAACTCTTTCACGATACTTTAAAAACATCAGAAGGAAATATTCTGAACTTGCGAATTGAAAAAAATAAATAATAATAATAAAAATAGCAATAAACGTTAAGCAATTTGGAACAAATAACATATGCACTGGAGTATATAAAAACATGAATATTTTCAGTGGTGGTTGTTCAAGAGAATACTCACCCTTCAGCACGTAGGATTCTTCCATCCTCTGAACAGTCCAATGTGTGAGCAAATACTGATCAGTTTCAATAAATTCAGGCAAGAACTTTAGAAACTATAGTGCAGTTTAGAGTCATGCTATTGGTCAGTGTGGGGACACTGAAGACAGACCTTTCAGCCTTATATTGTTTTCAGTGAAAAGCGTGAAACTAAAAGGGGAAAATAGGGTGCGACTCTGAAACGAAATGCGTTAGGGGTCAATCAAGTAATTTTCAAAAACTCACCAAAGATGGGGAAAGCTGTCATAAATAACCGATCTTTAGAACCAGAATGTCCAACCCTTCTGGTAAAATTGATGAGGCTGTGATGGGGGTGAAGAAGTTTAAAACATTTAGGAGAGAAGGGTCGGCAGAGAAAGCGTGCAGAGGGATGGGGAACAACAGGGGTGTTGCACATAAAGTCGCAAAAACATAATAAAAAGGAGCCTGCCTTTAAGAATTGGCCTCAATGAGAGAAACATCCCTCAGATGGTTAAGGGGTTACATAATGGCACGTGTGGAGTTAGCAGGCTGGGGTGCAAGAAGAGAAAGTGAAGAGATCTCCCCCTTCAGAAAGTGAAAACCTTCACTCTCTTCACATTTATTGTATTTCGCTTGTTAGTTCTAACACTTTCCCTTCTAGGAGTAAGCACTCTACGAACAAAGGTGGTACCAGACTTTACCCTGTGGGTGAACCACTTCGTGGGGCTTCTTTTAAGATATTCAACGATCTTCAAAGGGCCACAAAGATTATAGATTATATTGATATTGACGGTATTTATGTGCAACGTGATTATCTTTAACGATAGGCTACAATAGTAAATCTAAATGTTGAATTGCATGATTTATTTATATTTCTGGCTATTTTACATCAATGTTTACAGGTTTCGCTTGACCATGGCAAAGAAAAATTAAGTTAAAAATTATGGAAGTGCAATTGCCGGAATTTGTTTAACGGCACAGGGAACGTGACTGGCATGAGATTTTAAGGACCTTTGTTGGGTCACTTGCAACAGAACATATAGTACGAGATTGCGACTATTTTAATCTACTTTATTTACTTTCTTTTCGATCGTTAGGGGAGAAATTTGAAAAGTCAATGAGGCAACGAACGAAATGAGGAGTGATAAGTTTTGAAGTAATATTAAAACTTTAGCCATTATATTTATTTTAGAAAGTAGGTATTGTCCCCTTCCCCCTGGATACCGCCATAATTGGATCTGTATTTTAAAGCGGGGTCTGAACCACTGTGCAAAGTTCCTCAATCGGGGATCGAACACGATAAACCTTGATTTAAAGTCACAATGTTAGGTCCTACATTAACATCGAGAACCAACGTGTCCCTCCGTGTCAACCATAGCTTTTGAGACACTCATAAGTGAGTATCTCAGGAACTACAACAGCCAGAGAGACAAAATTTGGAGATTGATAAATTTAACACACAGCTAAAACACCACCACTAGACTCTGTGAAAGTTCGGCCCCCAATCTCTGGTTTAACTCCGGCCCTCGGGATTACTTCCCTTGTATTATCCTTTCAATCTCTCCTTCCACCTCACCCTGGGTGCCAAGCGAGCAGATCATATTTTCGCCGGAATTACGATAGGGGGGTTTCACATAACATATATATTTTTAGTCCCTGGTTCGTTACACATGTACAGAAAGTGAAAAAATATTTGGTTAAAAATGGATAGTACTGTAGTTCTTGGAGTTACTTCAGCAAATCATAACATTTCTAGTAGGATTATATAGATTTATTATACGTTGCTATTATTTACAAAGTGTTTCCGTATGTGCATTTACATAATCAACCAAGTTCCTTAATTCAAGCAAAGGCGTACCTATGGCCTAACCATTGATACTTTCATTAACGCAGAGTTAGCCTAACTATCTCTGTGGCCTACCCTCGACTTACTTGATGTTCCGACCAGTCTTGTGTTTCCTTACACAGCATCCTCATTCAGCCCGCTAGACATTCTGATGCGATTCGGCAATATCGTACAAATGCAACTCTTTTGCTAATTGGGAATCTTGGGGATATCAAACAGGGGTTGGCCTTACCAAATGCTACATATATTTTCCATCATTAGTTTAGCCACCATAAGTGGACTAAACTTTCGAAGTATGTTCCTTAGCCAAATGATACATTAATTTCAGTCACCAGTCTAGCTACCATAAGTGGACTAAGACTCTCGAAGCTGTTCATTTGCCAAGTATTACATTTTCTTCTCAATCATTCAGTCTAGCCACCCTGAGTGGACAAGACTTTCGAAGGGTCTTCGTCGTTATGAAGGTAGTAAAAAACTTTTTTTTTTCTAAAGCCCAAATGGCTCTTTTTTATAGTCGGGGTAAACGTCAGTGAACGTGAACCCCGTAGCAGTGGAAAATTCCACTGCAACGGCCTTTTGAAAGACAACTAGCTCCCCCCAAACCGGGAAGCTAAAAAAAAACAGGGGAATCTAATATCCAGCAAAGCACAATCCAATAAGCATATACACTTACATGCAATAATAACATGGAAACATATTACTTAACCCTACACCTTGTAGCTGGCCAGCAATTAATTAATACAATAATACAAAACCAGTAATGGTCAACCCGACCATTACAACTCCTACATCTTAATTTCTGTCTAGCTTGGGTATTACTTGGCCTTTTATTTGGAAGATGGCGCAGTGGTAGCGTCGTCGCCTTGTAATCAAGGGGTCTCGTGTTCGATACCCGATGGAGGCTCATAGTGGTTCGGATCCCACTATAAACTGTAGGTCTAGTCCCAATTAGCCTTACTTTGAATGAAGTGGACTTAAGACACCAACTCAATCAAAACTCAAAAGAAGTGAAACTGATTTACGAAAACAAATGGTTTCTAAATTGAAATCTAATGTCCGTGTGCAAAGGCAACAGTTGTCGTTGAGGTTGTATTAACACGTTGCTAGAAAAATTCTGGATTCCTCCCTACTTACACGTAATTTTTTTTAAAAAAAAACTGGTCACAGCACCACAATCCAAAGAAAACCAAGCGCATCTGGAGTACACCATTATGCTTGCAAGGTAAAGCATCCAAAAATATAAATTTGTGTCTGATATTTTTAAATTCTTTTGAAACAATGGCCATTATTATGACAAAAATAAATTGATTTTTTTTGCAGGAACAATATTAAGGTGATGGAAATAACCTAAACCTACTTTTCCTAGACCTATTTGAGATTACTTGATACTAGGTTACTTACGTCGCTTTTCTGGCACTTTTGGCCAATCAAGACGGTGAGTATGAGTGATGATTTATGAAATTGATGAAGGGACACTCACAAAGAACAATCAACACCAGGCAGGGATCCGAACCCAGGACCCCTGGCATCCACTACGCAAGGAAGTCCGCTCCTAGGCTTACCTGAATTGATACTGGTTTATTTTGGGAATCTCACACACAGTATGGTGTTACAAGTACAGACTTTTACAGGAAAGTTCTGTTCTCTTTAGTACAATGATACAGCATCTTTTACAAACATACTCTCATCGCATGAATTCCAAAGAAAATATATAGTGGCGTGCCAAAAATGGGGCTGGAGTAGATTATTATCTCCCTTTGGCCCAGTAAAAAGAATGTGAAAGGCAGGAACAGGTGGCGAAATAATGGCTGACTATTGTAAAAATGTATAAGTGCCCCCATTTCGTATGTCCTTGGTACGCCACTGTATGTAGAGTTTTGTCTTTAAACCCAGTTTATGCACAAGGTGGCTAATCGGAACTGGGGATTTGGAGTTTAGTGGAATCCTAACCACTTGTACCTCCACTTTGCAAAGGGTCCCGCCCTTTGATGGCAAGGAGGTGGCATTACCACTAATTTATCCATCAAAGAAATAAAGCTAACCCACAACTTTTCAAGACATGGACTGTTCCATTTGGAACAAAGAAAGGGAGGAGAAATGGTCGTTCCACTTTCTGATAGGAGAGGAAGCGTGATAATTTAGATTGACATTTCTTAATATTTTGAATATTTTTTCCTCGAAAATGGGATGAGGCTCCAATGATTTTTTATTTCCATGTGTTAGTACATGTATTCAGCTACAAGATGGAATACCACGTTTTTGCTACCCTTCCGCTCTTTTGAGATAAGTCTAATTCTAAAGTTGCCGATTTCGCAATTTTTGAGTGTTTATATCTGCTAACAGCGTCAATATCCAAGTAATGTGCTATATCAGGTAGCTTGCCCTAATAGTGAGCTTCCATGAACAGTAAGCAAAATTTGGGGTAGTGTTACTTAACCAAGATATTAAGGGCCGAAAACAGGCAAAAACTGCATTTTGGACCCTCTTTGTTGCCGCATAACAATGGAAAGCAACAATAGCCCATCAAAACAATTAAATGTATACAAGCAGTCTTATACTAACAGTATATCAAAACAAAAGTTCGGGGTGTTGTTGCTTTCCAAGATACAGCACTCCAAGCGTACTCATGTTTCACTTTTCATGAATAGTGGACGGTTTGACCTTGAACTTTGACATTTTCTACAGGGTAGGGAAAATTTTTCCAGTGTCTGAAAATTGCACAAAATTCATTTCTCATGACTTACTTCAACATATAAAAAAAATCACGGAGATCAAAAAATACAACTATCCAAATATAACTTTTTGGTTCGAATGTCAAAATAATGGCTCTTAAACAAATTTAAAAAAACAATATGTTCTTTCCTATTTCCCTTTGACAACTGACACATTGTAGACATCAAAGAACAATAGATAATGCATTTATGCATTCTCACTTTCATTCAGCTATAATTCTCTTAGGTCACCCTCCCTTACACTTTTCATTATATTTTATCTCCCTTTTAAAAAAAAAAACATCCCGAGTAATTTTGCAGTTGGTTTGCTAATTAAGAAAGTCATAAACGTTTTCTTTACTAGTTCGCACTACAAACATTTCCCTAAAAATCCCATCCCGACACCCTTCCTTCAAATACACTACTGTCAAGAGGAACTAATAAATCTTGTTTATGTTCCTAGACAGAAATTGAATAGTTTATTTCAGAAACTCCCTACTTCCACAAATATCGTTTGTGAGAAAACAAAAAGAAAATGCTATTGTCCCACATAATATTTGAGCGCAGTAAAACAAATTGGTCAAAATTAAGTCCCATTGTCCAAACACATTTACATGGTTTTTGAATGTTTCCGATATTAAGTAGTGGGGGAATAATTATTTTTCCAATTTCACAGGTTTTTTTTTTCAGTGAACCACTTCTGTACATTTATTTTGCGCCATTATCAGCGCGATTTTATAATGCTCATTTATTATTATTTTTTGTTTATGGAGGGAGAAAATCGCAACGAATCACAATAAAACTTTATTTTATTCATGAAATAGATGAGCGTGAAGAAAATGAAAAAGGTTGAAAACACAAATGTATTGTTTTCTTCATAATAATCATTACCTATTCAAATTATTTGAGCTAAACTTAAGGGGAACAAAAGAACAAAATCTTCTACGTAATCACTTAAAAAATTCACATTTTCAGAGAACAAAATAGGTAGTAATCTAACGTACCTAATCTTTCTCCTAGACCAGTGGCGTAGCGCAGTTCTCTGGAACCCCTGCAATTAAAATACTGGGCCCCCCTCAGTGGAAAAGAATAAACATCGAGATGATGCCAGAGTGGGACAGACCAGGCCCGTAGCCAGGCAGGGGCCAAGGGGGCTCAGCCCCCCTAACAGGGTCGCCACCCCCTCCCCTTGGCATTAGGCAAAACTATTTTGTATTCTAATTTGAGGTGAAGAGCGAAAATTTAGACAGAATATATTATTTTGTTCACAACTTCGTTCGTTCATCTTGTTTATGAGCAGAAGTCTAAGCAGCGGCAAGTGTTTAGAAGATTATCAAGACTTTAGAATGTTCTTTCATAAGGAGCCTTCTTTATCTGTACCTTCCTTGCTCCTGTTGCAGCCTCTCTTTTGACAGAAATCTGTGACTTTGATGTCATTATCCACATTCCTTCCGCATCTACGTTAAATGTCAACAGATCCCAAGTTTTATTGCTTTGGGCGGGGGTGGAATGTACGGTATGCACTATGATTGAAGTGAATATTGTACATTTTAACATGTATGATAAAAATATTTGTATCATGAAAAATAGCATGGAGAGTGTGTTAAGGGATGGTGTCAGTGGCAGTCTTTAGCACTTCAAGAGATGTTTAGAAGATATATAGAAAAAAACTGTAGTATTCGTATGATATTTCTAAATTTTATATTTTAATTTAACTTAATGACCCCCAACACACATAATTTACCTTCATTTAACACTATTGAACTTTTGAAAAATGGACTTGGTTCACAAAGCCTCGCCTGATAGCGGTGAGCCCCCCCTGGAGGTCAGTTCTAGCTACGGGCCTGGGAAGGACGCACAATAGTTAGCAACCCCCCCCCCCCAAGTTGTAAAATGAATTAACCCTTCCTTCCAATTTTTCCTCATCAACTTAGGCTATATATCAGTTTAGTAATTTGTCGAAACTAAATCATGGTTGTCTAAATCTGTCATAAATAACTGGATGAAGAAATTAGAAATATTTTCTCTTACTTCAACGCGGTGGCAAGGCCAAGATTCTTTTTTTAAGGAGGGTGGAGGCTTCACACAGCCAACTATTTTGTTCGTGATCCTTTGTAGTTCTTGTTCGAAGCTTTTTTTCTTTAATGTAGGTTACATATAATACACATATATTTAAAAAAATACTGTTTGGGTAAATTGTTTAAAGGATAGTAAACACTCCTTTTTTGAACTTAGAGGTGGATGCACCTTCAGCCCAAAAAGCCATGCTATGCCAGGTCAAGATTCAACGTAAGAGCCGCTCACATTACGCTTCTAATACTAATACTGAGTTATATACTCAAGCAAACTTATCATTTCAGTTACGGGGACTGAACTGGACTTCTACATTGTCAATGGTGACCTAATATCAAAGGGTCAATTGCAATCTGCTGCTAAGAAATAGAGGCGGACTCAAGAGATAGAAAATTAAGCAGCGACTGGACTTATTCACTGAAAATTTGTCACTCAATGAAATCCCTATTGGAGCGATTGGAGCACTTCGAGTACTGTATACGTTGTATACCCTGCGTGGCGGAATTGGGGCTACTGGACCTAAGGGCAAAGGGAAAATTGCTCCTGGGCTCAACATCCCGAGTTTTTGGTCCCCTTTGAAGTAAAATGTAATAGGTGTGGACAATGTGGGAAATTTATCTAATTTCAATCTCATACTGAGGCTTGGGGGGCTTGAAAATATTTGGTGGGAAGTTACATTTTAAATATCACGTAATATTACTGGTAATAAAAATGTCATAAATTATCAAGTTTGCTTGTTTAGGTATTGTGTAACAATAAGACATCAACCGGTTGAGCAACTGAATCTTTCTACTCGATTCACAACTGTACTACACTACACTACACTACTATTACGAAAACCACGTAGGTATAAAGGTATGAGATGAGAGAATCTTCCTACCGATTGCCATCTATGAGCAAGTAACTTAATTCTGATTTTCGGAAGAGACCCATAATGTCAAGTTGCCCGGGCCCCTCTGCTTATTATCGCAGACGTCGTCATATGATATGTTACTGGGAACCAACTTTCTGTTTCGTAAATCCATTTTTTAAATAAGCGACAGTAACTGCTGAATTTCTGGGATTATATAAAATTTCAGGATGACAGAGAGATAACATAGTGGGACCCCTATAACTCGCCCCATCCCCAGCATTGCGGGGATTTTGCGGGGGCGGCTGCTACGCCACTGACCTAGACCAAGTTGAAGCATTCAGCATGTGTTGTTGGCCACAGCAGAATGTTGTTGTAGAAGTTGTCATATTCTCGTGTGTAATCCAGCAACTTACGAATATCGTCCAGTTTCTTCCTGATTATGGGAACCTTACCTGTTGGCTTTTGGTGAATTTAGCTGAAGATGAACTTTGTCAGGCAACAATTCACGCAGTGGCGTGCTCAGGATTTTCTAAAGGGGGACGGGTTTACGTATACATTTGTTTAGTCGCCAGCCTTCATTTTGCCATCTTTTTCCTGCTTTTGATGTTCTTTTATTCTTGAATGCTGGGCCAAAGGGGGTGGGCATGACCTCCACCAACCCCCCTTCCCCTTGGGCACGCCACTGAATTCACGACAATGTTAAACACGCCACTCCACAGGAGAACACTTGTTCTTCGATACAATGTACGTAGTATTGCCAACTGTACGGAACGTCCGATTGAATCAGTTGGTACCAACTGAGTTACATCTTTACTGTAGAAAGCCTCTATGTTGCGGCCCCTGAGGGGTTTCTGCAGTAAACGGATATTTCAATGCCACTTACCTTCGTTACGGATGCGGTTATATGAGCGGTTTCTACATCAAATGATGCATCTTGGTAAGGGCTAAATGAAACTGTAAAAATGTCGTTTTGGCCAAAAGTGGTCGATAGGCGGTTTCTTAAATAAACGATTCAATTGTGTACTGAATGAGCTTTCAAATTGTTTTTTTCTTTATATAATATTATGATATATTATGAATGCAGGAAATCAGGTTCATGATTGATGACCATGACAGCAAGCGCACACAGGAAACAGCAAAGGTGTTGTATATAGTATTTCGGCAATGGAAACCTGGGCCTGACGCGACCCTCATAAAACTGTCGTCAGTAACCTTGTCCCTTTGAAAACCATTCCCCCCGAAAGACATCTCGTTGGTCCTTCCACTGCCTTTGTCGCCCGCTTCAAGCGAAAAAAGACTGGGATAATCGCAAGCTGAGGATGAATGATGAAGCGATGAAAAACATCATTAAATAGACACAAATCTAATACCTCCCCCAGGATTCCAGCATGACAGAGAACCTCTGGCGTCGAAGCCTGCTACACTCATGACATCGTAACGGAGGCGGGAAAATAATCAACCTGTACACATTTTATATTATAATTTTCAATGTATGTTGTATATTGTTTTGATCATTTAGAAACAATGCAAATTATTTTTTTAAAAAATAACACACGGACTTCAGACGTTTGTGAAGCAATGGAACTACAGTACTTTTTCTTATTCCAAGTTTAGCATGTTGCTTGGAACATAAATTAGTAACAAACTTTGAGACGAAAATGCGTAGTTTAGAAGGGGAGAGAGGTAAAAACCCATTTTGTAACAACGAATGGTTTAAATGTACTGTAAGCACTGGCGTACGCAAGATTTTTTTTCGGGAGGGGCTGGAAATTAATAACTGGATGCTTTCAGTGGCGCAAACTTGTAGGGATAATTTGTCGTGTTATTACTATTATATTTGTTATTACGTATTTTCGTATTGAAATCAGTAAATAACAGATTGGAAATAGCGAGTATGATGCATTAATATCATAATACATGGAAAGGAGAATTTCAGATATTTTCTTAACTTAGAACCCAATGTTATAAAGAATGGCAACTGGGGGTAATTTTATGGGGCTTGCATTTACCACTCTGGCTTTTCCCGAGTATTTACAGGGTGTCTACCAGTCAACAATGTCAAGAAAATCAAGAAAAAGTCAAGAAATCAACAAGTAGGTCAAGAAAGTCCAGAAGAAATTATTCTTGTAGTCAAGAATTTTTGTCTAAGGACGAGAGGACCTCACAATGGCGCAGTGGTAGCGTCCTCGCCTTGTAATCAAGGGGTTCCGGGTTAGATATCCGGTGGAGGCACATAGTGGTTTGGATCTCACTTTAAACTGTAGGTCCAGTCCAGATTAGCCTTACTGTGCAAAAAGTGGACTTAAAACACCAAATCAATCCAATCCAAGTAGCCTTATAATCAAGACGTCCCGGGTTCGATACCCACTGGAGGCACATAGTGGTTCGGATCCTACTTTAAACTGTAGGTCCAGTCCCGATTAACCTTACTGTGTATAAAGTGGACTTAAAAGACCAACCCAATCAATCAGTCAACTAAGGTCGAGAAAGGTCTAGTACTAAAGTGTGGAATAAACGTTTCAGCGTGAAGAGTAATGTGCCTAATGTGTTGCTGAGAATTATGCTGTGCAGCCTGGTACGACGCTCATCGCAAATGGTGTTACCTCGGGACCGAAGTCCCTTTCTTTTATCTTGTTTCTTCCGAACCAGTGATGGATAATTTTGGATGAAATGCTCTGGTATTTTATTTACTTTTGGAGAAACGTTCCTTGTGCAATTTGTGATGTAAAATTGTACTTCTTAACTGTATTTGCTACTTTGCTGGTGCATGAACGATGCGTAATGATAGCATGTTAAGTATGTGTATTCTCGGTGAGCGATAAGAGTATTTGGGAGGGGTGGCGTAGTGTTCATATCAGTGGCAACGCTAAGGGGTGGCAGGGTTGGCCACAAACCGCCAGACACACGTCTACCTCCTTTCCCCACCCCCACACACACTTTTCCTGACTCAAAAGTCGCAGCGTAGATCAAAGTAACTTTAAGAAAACCGTGGATGTAATTGCTACCATAGATTGGAAGTTCGATATTTCATGTAGATATGATAGCAGATCAGTAATGTACTTTAAATTCAGCAAATTTACTTGTGCTTACTCTTCTCGCAATACAAACATTTGTAAGGGAACCTCCTATTACTTTGAAAGTATTAGTACAGCAATACATTAATATTGTTGTCGCTTTGCTCGCTGCTCTCACAATACAAATGTTTCTGACTCATATCAACTTAATATGCATTACTTGTCCTATTAGTGTTGAAACAAAGAATACCGTTATTTATTTATTTGTTTCGGTCACGTACAATAATAATGATGGCGAACCTTAACCGGAGTATGTTGTTATGTATTATTTGCCTTGAACTTCCTGGAAATCAAAATAGATCGGCTAATATGTCTGATTGCCACGTTTCACTCCCAAGGAAAAATGTATTCAGACCCCCTTCCCTCCCCTCCCGTCTATCGTTCGCATCCATTACAGTAACCTTTCGGTCCACCTAATGGATAGGCTATGCAGTTCCTCCCAAATGAAGTAAAAAAATAGCTAGTTTGAAATGGATGTCATGTTGTTGTTGTACTAAAAACAGTGGAAGCATATTAAATACAATTGTGAAAATATGGTAAGATTAAATTCAAATAAATAATAAATTCTATGGAGCAAAAATGTCCACTGTGGCAATGGCCGAGAATATGTGGAGCCCTATCCTTTATCTCATGTGCGTCTGGGGGACGTTGCAATGCACCGGGGATTTTTTTACACATATCCCACAGTCCTGCATGAGGGTAGAGAAGCCAAAACAAATAGACTTTTTACTATATTTTTGTGCCCCCTCCCCTCCCCTTCACTTGCCGTTCTGGTCCTCTCTTGGCCGCTCTGGTAATTTATTCCTGACTTAGCCACTGGTTCATGTGGTTTGAAAACTGTTAGTCCTCTTTACAATTTTAATGTTTAACTACCAAAATTTTATTGAACCTTTCTCTTAGTCACGTTAATTACCTTGGTGCTTCTTACAATCCAACCATAACATTCATATCGATCACCCTTGGAGTCTCAGATACTCAAACAGGTATCTTCTTTCCTTGTATTATTTGAATTACCCTTAATACAATAAATGGTTACATTGTCTTAGACACCTTACATCAGATTATCTTAATATGCTTCCGAATATTTGATTACATGACATTATGCCTTCTGGCATCGGTCCGGTTATTGATTTAAGAATTGGGGAGGGGGGGAGACTTCGTAAGCTGACGCAACTAGCATCACAGTGTTTGCAATAGTTCCTACAACTTTGGAAAATAGAATTGACATTGTCGTATCATTGGAGATGAATAGCGGACAATCCATGTGTAGGGGCTATAGGTAATAGGAAATTACTTTCTCTTAGCGTAATCCAGTTTCAAGAAGACAGAATGAGAGTGTAAAATGTAGTGTTGCCCACGGGACGAGACGGGACAGGCTTTTAAAAATTCGAGACGAGACGAGATTGATCATGTGTCCCGAGACAAACGAATATTTTCGAGACGAGACAGGATTTCACAGCATTTCCACGAGACGAGACAGGTCAAAGTCTCGTCTCGTGGGCAACACTAGTAAAATGAAGGCTTAATTTAAGATCTGTCATTGGTTCTTAGACGATGGTCCATAAGAAGGGATTTTCTTCTCATCGGACACCTTGAGGAAAAGTAAAAAAAAAAAAAAAAGAAAAAAGTAAAGTGCTCCCCTGTGCTTTGCACCGCGCCATGAAGGCGTATAGGGTGTGTGGAGAACAGAGCTTCAAGGAGAGATCTTTCAAGGAAAAGTAATGGCAGACATTTTTATATTCGGAAAAATACAAGTTCTAAATTTAATGAATTTTCGTGCCATTACAAGTAGATCATGTAAGATATATTATTGTCCCCTATGGACAGACGATGGAAGCTACAATTCTTTCATATCCCTACGGACTACTAATTTGTTAGTAAATCAGTTTACCGTTGCCTATTTAGTTTTCCTGCTTATGCTGATTAGAGAAACGATTCAAAATCTATACTTGCGCAAGAAGAAGAAAATGGAAAACTTCCCTCGCAACATCCTCTGTAGGTAAAAATAAAATAAAACAAAACCATATCCGCTGGAATTATATTCAGTCATGTTTTTGCCTTCTTCCGACCGTTCATTATGCGTGGTATGGCCGTTGGCATGGGTGACATACTTCTTGAATCAACATGGATGGGTGGTCCACAGACCTTGGAATACTAGGCTCGTTGGGAATACTCTTCTGGTAACCTTGAACGCAATTGTTGTGCAAACCCCCCATCGTAAAGCCAGGCCAAGGTGTGTTGCTCTTCGGATTTCACCCTTGTCGAGGGTAACACATTGTTTGCTTCGACAAGAATGGCGATGGTGAGGCCAGAGGCGAATCCACGAACAAAAGAGGAAAGAAGCTTTCACTTACATCAACCATGTCAAATTCAGTTTGGAAGTAGGGCCGCATATCTTGGAGGTTGGCCCAGGCGGGAGGATTCTAGTGATTACTGTTCCAGCATCGGTATATTATATAAAATATATAGAGTCCCCACCCTCAGGTGCTAAAAATTAGCAACCGGAGGAGGACGCAACAACCAGAAGAAAAAATTCCCCCTCATCCCCCTTCACAAATAACCCTGATTAGAACTGAATGACTCCATAATTACGCACGTATGTAATTGTAAAGGAAAATATTTAAATTTTAGTTCTTATATAAAAAGGAAAAAAAGTAAAGTGCTCCCCCACGCTATGAAGGCGTATAGGAGGTGTGGGGTTATATATTTTATTGAAATAAAAGCAAACTGAAGTATATTTTGGCAGAAAGTGAAAGTATTTTTTATGTTTGTTTCAAGCGTACATCGGTTACAATTGTTGAAAACATAAAAAAAAATAAAAAAATAAAGGAGGGGGGGGGCAATTCTAGTTTCATGTTCCACAGATTGGACATCAGATTCTCAATGTCCCAGTGTCCGTACTATTTTTTTTTGTCAGTAGAAAATTCTTAATGCAGACATCAAATGTGTATTAGTCATTGTTGATCGTTGGGCTCTTTCATTTATCTTCATAATGGAGAACAGGTGTTCACAAAGGAAAATGCTTCCAACATCACTAAAATTCCAGCATCAAAATGACTTATTCGAGGATGCTGCTCTGGGAGATATAAGAAATATCTAGAAAGGCTAACCTTGTAATGATATTTCTCTCTCAATGCGGAGTTGCGTTGTATTTAAAAAAGTTCCATTTCAAGGTCGGAACTTGCACACGCACCATCAAAGGAAAAGGAATTAGCGAATAAGAAAATTCCCCTTAGAAGCCTTGAACCCTGTTTTCAAATTCATCAATTCCGATATCGGTGACAGAGTGGTTAGCACAGCACGCTACGACGATGGGAGTCCTGTGTTCGAATCTCGGCCTGGGCATCAATGTTTTTGTGAGAGTCCCTTTCATCATATCATCGATCATCCCCATCTTCGTGTTTAACCAAAAGCAAAAAGCGAAGTAAAATAAAGCAAATCAATAAACAATCAAATTAATCAAGTTTTAAGTTACTTATAACTTGTATGTGTAAATTGTAAAATATATATGTTACTAACTTAGATAAAGGAATACTGTATCATTGCTAAATGATCTCTACGTCAATGAAAATATTTCTTTTGTGTCACGGAGGGAAATCATGACAAGCAGTTATTCTGTCACACTGAGATGAGACTCGCATCCACGAGTAAATACAGCTAACTGAGCAAGCCCACAGACGTTCATACTTTCATCTATTTGAAGAAAAAACCCAACAAAACCATAAAGTTATGATTTCAATTTTTCGTTTTGACATAGCTTGTTAAGTTACCAATCCTCTCCTCATCTGTAATTCTGATACTTTAGCCTTTCATTTCATTTCGATTTTTGTTATCTAGCATCGCTTTTGTGTCACTTGATGATGCGTGACAATATGATGAAATGGAAGAAAGGGCACTTACAAAGAACACACACATATCCAGGCCGGGATTCAAACTTGGGAACCCTCGAGTCGAGTCGCACCGCGACACTGTGATAACATAACCACTCCACCAAGGCAGTCGACAACTTTATTTTGTAACAAAAAAATATTTTTGAGTGAATACACGTTATGAGGAAACAAAATATCAACACTTTTCACAACAAAAATATGCAATCTGCTATTTCGTTTGAAAAATTCTACATTCCTCTTCTATAGTCATTTTCTTACTACCCACAAGTATTACGCAGCGGCAAGGTTGTGTGAAACTTTTCCAGAAACTGAATTTCATCAAGGCAAAACCTTCGCAATTGTCTCGTTGGCGACAGAAAGTATCCATGCTCGTCTCCACCAGCCAGCAAGATATTTCTATACTTCAGAACCAACCTGTCAATAAAGTTGCTTAATAGGCAGCCTCCTCCCCCTTTTAATGGAATGCAAGAATGTAGGGAAATAGGTTAATCTGCTGAAGTTTCGATGAGTCGACGTTTGCTTTATGAGGGAAAAAACCGGGATAACTTCAATTGTATATATAGTCCTCTATGCATGAAATGTAGGTAGGGCCAAGGCGAGCCTCATCAAGAGATGCTGCGGGCCGCGAGCTTGACATGGCTGACTTACATCAGTGCCCGATGCCAGGGCCGCTGTTAGGAAGCACGAGGCCCTTATATTTTGAAAAATGAATATGTATACACCTTCAATTATTCGTAAAATTATACACTAAAACTCACATAGTTATTAATAGGGTGCGGATATGTAGGCACTAGAAATAGCTCAAATAGGCCGAAAAATAGGCGCCCAAGGATCAAAATACACTTAAAAAGCACTGAAATAGGCACTTAAAAGGCATCCTAAAATTAAAAATTAAAAATTGCACTAAAATTGGCTAAAAATTCTGCCTTTAAAAAAATGTCACTCTTTGTGAACCGTTATTTCATATGCTTCTTATCTTACGTTGCTTTCCGCCATGTTACTGAATCGCGTCGATGAGGATAGAGGATCATTAAATGAAATTGCTGAAATACCGAGTACAGGAATCGCACGCGGAACCTTGGGCCGCCTAGTCCTTTGGTATTTTGAAACCAAGGATATCTTCACAAATTTGAAGCGTAGCCACCTTATATCCTTTTACAAGCACAACAAAACAAATGAGTACTGTGACTCCTACAAGCTTCCAGTTGAAATAAAACAGGAGAAGAAGTGGTGGGCCAGCTTCGTTTTGTCGGAGTACGAGTCAACAACCTATTTCCAGTTTGCTTACCCTGATTAAGCGACATTTGGAATTTTCAAAGATCTGACCTTCCCTCAAATCTGTCGAATATCAGATTACAGTCGGTTCAAATTAAACAAAGGCTTGCCTTCTTCAATGCAGGGTAAGTCAAAGGGGGGGGGGAAGCCGAAGTAAGCAGAAATTGCAGAATAGGCATTTCAGGCACGATCAAGCAAAATAGGCACTAACCCAAAAAAATAGGCAATTATAGGCAGGATGAAAATGCGTTCTTGAACTAGAAACGCCATGAAACGAACTTAAAACATTGAAGCCTACGTTATGCTATAGAAGAATAGAAAAGGCAAATGGTCAAAAATCTGCACACTAGTTATTAATATTGCGTAATTATTACCCCTTTTCAATTTCCCTTCAACCATCAACGAAATCTGGCTGCGTGTAGAGGATATCAAGACAAAAATTTTCCGTAATAGCTATTGCTACTTTAGGACCTACTTCAGGCCCACTAGCCCTCGAAAAACATAATATTCTTATCTTGTGTATATGTAACCATGCACTGCAGATTCATCGTTGCCAACATACTAAAGACATGAAGCGGGATCATAGGCCAGTCAACAAGGGATGATTTTGGGGTCCAATAAGGAAAGAAATCAGGGAAAACTGGAACAAATTTTATTGCTTTCCTGAAAGGGTTCTTTACAACATATTAATTTTACACGCCTCTACAACCCAGATTTGGCCGCCATCTTGGAAAAATGGCGTCCAAAATAGGTTTTTTTTGCAAATATCTCACTTGGAAAGCATTGTATAGCAAAAGAGGTTATGAGAAAAATTAATCTACATAAAATTCTCTACAAAAAGGTTCTGTGCATTTTTCTTCTAGGATGCGCCTTTTGGGTGCTAGATGAGCGAGAAATTTTACTTTTTTTTCCTCACTCCACTTTGCAAGAGAGAAAGACAAAGAAACATTTTTGCATTGTAACTTGCATAGGTACTAAAATACCTATTCTAAATGTTCTAAGGACTTTCTTGAAAACGTATTTTCAAGTGGTAATATATGTATATTAATCACTCGTAAACAATAATTTTATAGTATTTAATACAAAACAAATGAATATAATGTCTGTATTTCTTGCTACTGTTAGAAACCAAACCATCCCTTGTCTTTTACCAGGAAGAATTCTTGAAATACGTATGAAAAATATCATCACAGTTGTCGTGAGCTTTCAGATCGAAGCAGACCATAATCTACCCAGGGATTTCAAACCGATGTGATGATGATATGTCCCCCTTTAGTCTATAGTAAAACATTCCCCGTGCAAGCACGAACAACAGACGTGCTACGATGCACGGTATTGAGAACATGGCGCAGTTCGAGCGACACGTGCAGCTTGCTTCGAAAAGTTGCATTTATCTCTTAAGATTAGCTTCCGTCTCTTCTATCCTCTGTCCCGGGAATCTATGGAGCCAGCGAATAAAAACAAGTCTCTGCGCACGTAGTAACTCGAGAGGGCTCGACGAATGAACACGTGAGAGGAAACGGGATTGCGTGGCGTGAGAAAATAACAGAAAGGACTAGCCATTTACAGGAGCGTGTACTGCTTCGCTCCGCCCACTCGCTTACTTCCCTTCTCTACTGTAATACACGACCTTGCTCCAGAGATTCCCAGGACAGAGGATAGAACAGTATCAGATTTTGAACACATGAATATATTGCAATGTTCACAGATCATTGAACACTTTAGCCCAATTTTCCTACAGCTACAAGGCCCCTTTTAAGGCTTTTACAGAATATAATGCGAAGAAGCTCAGACTGTGCAGTTTCTTGTCTGTTGTGATACTTTCAGAGAGTGCTACACAGAGATCATAAAGATAAGACTTCTTGGTTTTCCACATCCTTACCTCATCAGCTATAACGAGTACGGGGCAAATTTGTACTTAAAGTTTTCTCTGAATTGATCTTGATTTGTTAGTAAAATATTATTTAAATTAAAACTGGATACAACGCATCTCTGATTTTTATTTCAGAAGTGATCGCTTCAGTGAATCTCTCTTATTTTGTTCAAACTTGACATTTGCCAAATGCTCAACATTGAAGACATTCCAACATCATGAGCATTGGAAGGATTGGTTTTCTTATTCCCTATTACTCTTGTAACTATTGGCTTTATACAATCAAAAGCAGGGATCCCCGATGGCGTAGTGGTAATGTTGTTGCCTTGGAATCAAGGGGTAACCGGTTCGATACCCAGTGGAGGCACATAGTTGTTCGAATCCCACTTGAAAACTGTAGGTCCAGTCCCGATTAGCCATATTGTGTATAAAGTGGACTTAAAAATCAAATGCAATCAAAACAATCAATCAAAAGCAGGGAATGGTGGCTAAGATGAGAATCACTGACAAAAGAACTGAGAGTCTTGTTTATCTCTTTATGTACGAGACTTTCGTGCATCGACATGCAGCTCATCTATTTTATCTGTGAACTGGTAACTAACTAACTAACTCTCTAGCCTTCTTAAACCCGAAGGTTTATGGCTGCAGCAACACAAGCATTCTATCTGTTTCTATCCTGGGCAAGATCAATCTTTCCTATCCTTACCGATTGCCTTTAGGTCCATCGCAACGTTATCCCTCCATCTTCCTCTTGGCCTTCCTACAGGCCTCTTACCATCAGGTTTCCCAAACAGTTTCCCAATTGCCTATCTGTGAACTAGTAGTCATGCCAAAAATCCACTTGGTTAAAATTGAGTTGATCACTCCTCTGCCATCCCCACAACTCTCCTTGGAGCGCATCACGGACGGCTCCATCGTCATATCTGACAAGATCCCAGACCAAACATTTTCTGATCGTGTTATTGTGGTTTGAATTGTTGTTTTAAGTTTACTTTATGCACAGATAGACAATCGGGACTGGACTTACAGTTTATAGTGGGCTCCAAACCACTGAGAAATGTGCCTCCACCGGGCATTGAATCCAGGAACCCTCGATTACAAGGGCGTTTTAATGTGAAATAACCTTTTTGGACCAAGTCAATATGTTCCTTTGAAATTATCTTCTATTTTTGACAAAATATATTATCTCCTGTACTCAGGGACGCTAAACTATAACCTGTAAGTACTGCATGCAGTGATAAAAGCAATTGAACCAATAAATGACGTTCTATGAGAAAGAACAAATGTAAAAAATCTAGTTTTATAGAAGAGAATTACCAAAACTTCATGTAAAACATGTTTCCATGAGCTCCGCACTTCCAAATCGGGGCTGAAAAAGGACTTAAAATTTCTCGCTCATCTAGCACCCAAACGGTGCATCCTAGAAGAAAAATGCACAGAACCTTTTTCTAGAGAATTGTATGTAGATTAATTTTTGTTATAACGTCTTCTGCTGTAAAATGCTTTCCAAGTTAGATATTTGGAAAAAAAACTTATTTTGGGGGCCAACTTCGAAGATGGTGGCCAAATCTGGGGTGGTACAGGCGTGCAAAATTAATATATTGTTAAGAACCATTTTGAACCATTTTATGAAGATAATAAAATTTGTTCCACCTTTCCCTGTTTTTTTTTTGTTTTTTTTTCCTTATTGGACCCCCTTGTTGACTGGCCTATCATGGTAGCAGAGAATCTGACAGAACGACATTCCTGATTTTAAATTTCGTTCAATTCACGTACGTTGCTTAACGTGTTTGATACCTTTACGTTACAAATTTTCTAAGTTTTATTAAGAGATATTCATATCCTGGAGGCTATCCTTCCTTGTCTGTCAGTAGCGTATTAAAAATTTTGTCGTTTTACAATGGAAAAAAATGTTAGTGGCATCGGCATGTGATTCATGGCTGTAAGCACACAGGATAAAAGTGGTATATTTTGAGGGCTCGTACTGTCAAAATGAGACCTCAACGAACAAAATGTTATCGAAAAAATTTCGTTCACATTGATGTCGTTTACATGCTGTGGAAGGATGTCGGTGTTTCACAACGACACCCTGTGTTAGTGTATATCCATATACGTATATAAATATAAATGTATTTGCTATTATATCTTTACCAATGCTCTAAGTTGGGTATTCGGAGAGTTGTATTCCTCCTCAATAGAATATTTTATGCAAAGATACCCCCAAGGCTAGAACAACTTCTCTCACCTAACAATTTCCAGTACGAGCGCTGATCTTTACACATGGTTTCGAACAAATATTAATATTTCAGTTAGTATGTTATAGTTGCGTATTTGGAGAACACAATGCAGCTTAACTCTCCTATAACATTTCTCTCTCACCTTTCGTGTAGCAGTCGTGTAGGTGCTCCTCTACCCGCTCACCAAGGCCGATGACACCCCCCCCGAAAATAAACAACTGTCATTTTTTATTTTTAACGTTTGAAACTATTCGTTTTCTGATTTTGAAATTTAGAATACTGAAACACCTCCTGAACACGAACATGATGCATTATATATATATTCTCGATTGAAACTTGATAATCTTCATTAGATAAGATGTCCTCGTTGGCACGCCCGATCCTTCTTTCAGGTAAATAACGGAATCACATACAGATACAGAGATAAAATTCTATGGACTAAAAATAGTATCACTTTCTACAATAGGATATAATATATCGACCTGCTCGTCTGTCTATCTGAAATGAGAGTTATATATTGATATTTCCGATTGATAAAGGCCTGTGGAGTATCGCGTTTACCTTGTAAATGCTGCTGAAACTTGTTTAGCTTCTACTGTCACAGTATGGCGTAATTTTTAGAATTACTAAAAATATATGCTGTTGGCTTCCTGATTTGTCGGCAGAATCGTAAGAACAATTAAGTCCTAAACACGAAAGCCATATAGAACACGAAGGAATGGAAGTGTACAGTGTACGAGCTACAGAGGCTTAACTACAAACGTAGAGACCCCTGCCAATGTTTCAAGATAGATCCCCAATTGATTTGTACAATTTACCGCCCATGCGTCTTGTTCGCAAATTGAAAGATCGTTGAATTTTCTACACTATAATTTACGTGTAAAAGAGATGTTCTGAATTGATTTCTATGCCACGCATATGAAAAATACATTACTGAAAATATAATATATCAAAAAATAGATGATATTAATTAATTTCATTTTTCCGGAAAACTGGATGAAGGAAAGTGATTTTCCTCTGTAAGATATTAGAACTCATGCGCTATGTATTTAATTGAATGATTAAAAATGGTTTATTGGAAGGAAGGGAGGGAAGAAAGAAACATAAATAGCGAGAGAAAAGCGGGTTGGCTCACTTCATATCACGACCTCTGACTCTTGTCATTCCATCCACCCTGCAGTTACGCCCCTAATGAGCTACGAATCAAGCGTTGAAACCACTGGTAAGTTATGAATGTTTTTGTCCTCTTTGGTGTGTCATCCAATTGAATAATTCAGATGCGTTTGAGTGAAAAGCAAAGAAAAACAAAGAAGGGTATAAAAGGGAAAATGATTTTAAAAATCATGGTACAGATTACAAAAAGAAGTAAAACTGGAAAATTCTCATTCTTAGTGGTTTCGTCGACATGACCAAAAGGCAAACGTGAAAGGGCATAGACTCAGTGGAAACTTTCTTCCCAGAACCGAGGGGAGTTATAGTAAACACATGTCCACGGTGCACCCTGGGAGGTCTTTGTCCCCTGCGTGGAAAGGAGGTGGGGGCGGTAGAGAAGTACTGTGACGAGCACGCGACAGTGAGTCCGAGGACTTCACCCCCTCTTGCCCCGGACCCTTGTCGGGCTTTCGTGACCTTGAGGAGAGCGGAGTGTGAAATCCGAGATGTGTTACTTATGCCTACAGACCGTTAATATAGGGACATTTGTGTGAGTGTGTATATCGCTACCAGCACCAGACCTACGTTCCGAGTCACGCCTGGGAAAAGAACCACAGACTGAGAAAGCATTGGGATGCTTGAATATATTGTCGAGACGATCCGAGGACGGCGCGCGCGCACACACACACACACACACACACACACACACACACACACACACACACACACACACACACACACACACACATATATACATATATGCAACTCATCCACAAATTTTCAAATAGATTTAATATTCACGAAACTCTTCTCAAACTACTTTCATCTTACTTGCACAATAGAAAGCAAAAGGTTATCATATCTGGTTGCTCTTCTTCGTGGCTTCCTGTAGTTTCTGGTGTGCTCCAAGGAAGTTCTCTGGCACCCCTGTGTTTTTCTTCATGGATGACATTCACAAATATATTTATTACAAATTTTCAGTATTATTGAATGCTGATGAGTGAAAATTATTTCAAAAACATTACCTCACTTCAGGACACATTCTATATCCAAGACAATCGCAAACATATTGAACGCTGGTGTCAAGACTGGGACCTCAAATTAAATCCGGAAAAATCTGTTGTCATGAGGTTTACCCTAAAATACAATAGCACAGCGCCATCCTACAAGCTATGCAACCAGGTTATCCCATTCGTACGACAGCACCAGGATCTTGGTGTCATTTTTGATAGCAAACTGACTTTCAACCATCACATAGACTACATAACTTCGAAAGCGATCAAAATGCTTGGATTATCCTACAGATTTACAGACATAACACACGTTTCTGCCCTAAAAAACCTACTTTACAATGTGTGTTGCTCCTATCCTTGAATATGGTTCCTGTATTTGGTCAATGGCATGTGAAAGCAATATAAAGAAAACAAACAAAGTAGTAAGTTTCTTCGTGAGAATAGTCAAACATAGATGCCCAACCCTTGGAAACTTCTCCAAGCAATAAATTCTATCCACTCTACAAATTCATGACCTTTCTCTTCGCCGTCAACTATCAGATTTAACACTACTTTTCAGAATCATTAATGGACAACTTTTCACCAGTGAAGTCTTGCCACTTCGTAATATCAGAATCCCACGTCCCAACAGTAAATGGAACCTTCTTTTACATTAAATCTTCAAGGCTATCTTTAGAACAAAGATCACTTCTCTACAGGCTACAAACAATTTGCAACTCATTAAAGATGCTCCAGGCTTCCATTTATCTAAACAGACTTACAGAACGGCATGCAGAAAGCAACTGAAGAGTAAATAATATTATTTTTGCCTTAGTTGTTATTATTGTTGTTACATACGTATATGTGTGTGTATGTGTCCATCTCATTATTTTGTTTATTTCTTTTCCGATTGATATCCTGATGTAAAATGGATTTTTCTGTATTCAGGAATTTTCAAATAAATAAATAAATAATAATAACAACAACTTTATAAAAAGGCTTAACCAATTTTTTTTAGGAAGGGGGAGGTAAACTGACTTCCTTGGGATGTCAAAATATTATGGTCATCCTAGACTGAGCATATTCTAGATTTGCATGTCAAATTTTGATAATGTAATCAACACAAATTTACTTGTATGTGTGTGACAACACAAATTTACTTGTATGTGTGTGACATGTATATTTATTGCTGTAAATTGTTCATTGCAGCAACAACAACTACCTGTCCAGGTTGATAATGAAGCTCCACAGGAAAGTGAAGCGGATTGTTTATGTCAAGAGGTAAGTGTCATTTTTCAGATTATTTTAAAATGGTGTTCTGTGACTTTTTACTCACCCCAAGCCACCAGTATCTTATGAATAGGATGTTGAACATCCCTTTGCTGTTTTTACTGCTTACCACTAAGTTCTAGTAAACTGCTGGCAGAATTTGTTTTCATTCTTCTTGTCGCATGGTGAATAGTTAACGTGTGGTTGTTGATTGATTGCTGTGTGCAGCAACAAATATCAGAATTTAAGATTGGATCGGGAAAAGAGCACTGGAAAATTCCATTGCACAAAGACAGTTCAACACTTAATCTCAGCCAAGAAACATCGAAATAAGTTCATCTTCTGATCAGCCATTTGCTGCTGTTTTGGTGTCTCAACTTGGTTTACAATACTGATGTATTGACTACAGGCAGTTGATTTTAAATAAAAATTTGGTGGAAAGTTAAATCAAGGACGTGCAAATGCACGAGGTGTTGATTGTTCTGTACAGTGGTGACAATTTGCGAATTGCGCAAAAACTGCACAAATTAATTTGAGATTGTATGGTACAAAACATAATATTTCAGAATATTTTCTACCCCGGACTCTGAAATGTGTGCATTAAGTTGTTAGAAATTTGTGGAAGTGTGAGCACCTCATTTAGGCCTCCTTACCTGTGGTTAATGTAATATATTGCAGCACGTCATCACCAAAATAAATCATACGATGTTTTGTACATTTCATTTTTTTTACTTCTGCCAGCATGTTTCTTAATCTTTTCTTCATGTTTTCATAACATGTTTGGTTTTTTTAGGTCAGTTGAAGAAGATCCATGTTTTCACTTTCTTTTCTGTTGTGCTGTCAGTTTCTTTTAATCTATTACATCCTTGCTCTTGTCGAAATGTTTGATTACTCTTTTCTCTTCCATGTTGTGACTTTAATCACACAATTCAACGGAATCTCATGATTGTTGTTTTCGTTAGTGCAATGTACATCTTTAAACCAAGTTCATTGAGTGTGGATTAAAATTGGAAACAAAATAATCGGCATTAGTAGAACAACTCTTCCAGGTTTTACTACTCTTCTTCAATTGCATAGCAAAGAAAAAACAAAAATATCTTACCCTATATTTATTACAAAGTCACCTCAGCAATCAATAATAAGGTTTAAGAAACAATGTACCCAAGTTCCCTTCAAAAAACATTGTTTCAGTTTTTCTCCCAATTTTCTACAGATTACGACTCAATTAACCTTGCTGTTTAAGCAAGAGTATTATTTTGTTGATATAGAAAGGGCCTTTTCCAAACTGTGTGGAAAGCATGGTATTGTCTAAAATGTTTTGGTACACATCAGCGAACACTGACCCATTTATTATAACTAAGGCCATAAGCCCAAATCAGCAAAAATTGCTGACCAGACCATTACTCCACCGCTACCAAATTTGAGAATGGTCACACAGTTCAGTCTCAAAGTCTTGGACTGGAAGTGAAAATCTTACGAATTACTTTGACTGCACTGCCTAATTACTTGACTGCACTGCCTAATTACTTTGACTGCACTGCCTAATTTAGTCCATAGGTAAAACTAAGAACACATTGTTTTTTTCCACGTTATAAACAGTTGTTTTTCACCATAGAAATCACATAGCATTTTTCATAGTTAAGTCAGTAAGTAGGCCATAAACATTTATCAAAAAAATACTGAGAAACTGACTTGAAAACCATTGTTATTATTCAACATGATCTCTACCAACATTGATATGCTTAACACCATTGCTTTATCAGTTGTAACAAAAAAGTTGGTTTTTCATCGTTGCTTTCATTTAGTGGAACAACTCTTTCAGGTTTTACTACTCTTCTTCAATTCCATAGCAAAGTAAAAAAATAATTACTTTCCTACATTTATTACAAAGTCACCTCAGCGATCAATAATAAGTTTTAAGAAACAAGGTACCTTAATTTCCTTCAAAAAACATTTCTTTGGTTCGAATTTATCATGTTCATGCAATAAGTAACACATATTATTGTGGCTGAAATGAAATTATATGTGTGAACCCAAAGGTGTAGTGGTAACGTTGTTGCCTTGTAATCAAGGGGTCCCAGGTTCAATACCTGGTGGAGGCACATAGTGGTTCGGATCCCACTTTAAACTGTAGGTCCAGTCCCTTTTAGCTTTTATGTGCATAAAGTGGACTTAAACAACAAATCAATCAATCAATCATTATATGTGTGAAATACATAATTTTTTGTTGACTCATTTTCCAAGAGTCCCCCGGTGGCAGAGTGGTTAGCACATCATGCTACAATGCCAGGGGTCCTGGGTTCGAATCCTGGCCTGGGCATGGAAGATTTGTGAGTGTCCATTCATCAATTTCATCATATCATCACTCATCCTCATCTTTGCAAATTAGCCAAAAGTGGCACAAGAAGCAAAGTAAAATAAAGCAATTCAATCAATTAATCATTTTCCAAGTCCAAGGGGGGGTGGTGGGGGAGGTGGGAGGAGGTAGTGCTTAATACCAAACACTTGTTCCCATTCACTGGCTCCATTTCCCTGTAGATATCTGTGGCTGTTTGTCCTTTGCACCATAAAAAACGAATAACGCTTCGCTGCTCATATTGCATGGACTTCCTGAGCACTCCAGCCATCTTTGCCAACTGATAACAGCGCCGTGCTGTGGAAGAAATCGGATGTTACAATAGGGCCATACCAAGAAAAGCCTACTGCATCGCTTGTATATATATATCTCGCTTTTGTAATAACAGTTATAACAAGCTAGAAAAAAATTAGGCGATAAGACTTTTCGATTCTCCCTCATACAAATGTTATATATTATGCACTGTGCCTGTTGATAACCCTGTACACTCCACTAAATATGTGATGTTGACTCGTCTATCTGCCTTTACCATGTATTGAATCTTGTCAATGTTTTCTTGACTGGTCTATGTCACTGGCAGGCCACCTGCATGGGAATCTTCATGACTCTGCCACATTCAAACTCACAGTACCAATACCAAGTAGTGACAATAGAATATGATGGAGTAGATTGTGCTAAAGTTTGTACCATGTCCTCATGAATTTCTTCCATTTTAAGGTTTTAATTTTCAAATACTTGATGACATCATGAACTTCATAATTTTCCGCTTTCATCACCTTCCTACAGATGATCTACACAGTCGAGTCACATTATTATGACCACCAGCTAATATCCAGAGTAACCACAGGGTCAGCACAGATAGTTGCTAGAGGGGCTGGGAGTGAATCGAAGGTGCAGCTAAGTTGTCACAGGTATCGGAGCCATGCTTCCTGCAGTGCATACCACAGCTGCTGGAGGGTGTGTGGTGGAGGATGCATAGAGCGAACATGACCATCGAGGTGGTCCCACAGAGGCTTTCAAGTCCAGAGAATTAGGGGGCCAGGGAAGTACTTGGAAGTCTTGGTTGTTCTCTTGAAACTACTGTTGGACATCTTGCATTGTCTTGCTGGAAGATCCCATCCTTTTCAGGGATAACAATCAGCATGTATGGATGTGTATGATCGGCAAGGTTGGATTCATAACCAAATTGATTGAATATCCCTTCCACATGGATAAGTGGTCTCAGAGAATGCCACGGAAACATCCCCCAGATTCCCAGGTCATAACACTGCTGCACCAGCTTCTGTTCTTTCAGCAATGGATACCACCTTACATGCATATGTACATCCATTCGATGAAGCAAAGAATGGGCCTCATAGTAGGAGGCAACCTTTCCCTATGAGCAGAGGCCAAATTCTGATATTGTTGTGCAAATTTAAACCTCTTCTGCTGCTCTTCATTATCATTGTTGCAGTGGCAACCCATTTGCTTCAGAGCCCATACATAGCAGGGTTCGCTAAACTGTCATTTTACACACACGTCTAATAGCCCCCTGGTTCATTTTGATGATGAACTGCTTCACTGTAGCATGTCAGTCAGCCCTCATGCAGCTTCATTGCCAACGATCGCCTCTCACATCAATGGTATGTGATGCTCCGCAGTTTCCCCATTGGTTATTTGCAATGGTGCCATTTGTCCACTCACAATACACTTTCACCACAGCAGCATGTGCACAGTTCACAAACTTAGTTGTTTCAGAAATACTACCACTCTTGGCCCAAAAGCTGATAATCATCCCTTTTTGCCATGACAGAAACAAGTACTATGTGTGCAGACAGCTTATCATACTCCTTATATAGGGTGTGGCAGTGAAATGGGTGAATTTAAAAGCACCACCAGAGATACAAATTTATTCATGGTAATAAATACAAAATGAAAGCACAATACTTACAATTGTGATGAATGCTTAGAAACATCGTGCACATACATGTCACGGCACAGAATGCCCAATTACTTGAAAATGACATCACCCAGGTATCCCCTATTTTGCATCCACTACTGTCACTTTCTCACTGTGAAGTGACTTTTCATGGACCCTTTGAGGATTCTCATGTGACCCATATCGAAAGCTTTGCTTGTTTACAAAGCCTGAAAAATGAAAATTGGCTTCATCACTCATAATCAGATCGTTGATAAGGGCAAGATCGTTGTTTTGTAAAATGTCTTCACAGCGAATGCACGTTGTTCACCAGTCCACGACTCTATCTCGACTGAACACCGTTACCAGAGTAAATGCTAAAGTTTTGTCTTCCAGATGGCAGCAATCCCATTTTATATCATTTATAATATTTATATATTTTAATTATTTATAATGTATTATATAGATTTTTCTTTTCTTTTCAGCAAGTGGCTACTCTTATGAACACGTCTTGGATGAATAAGCGTACTCTCCGTTCATATGTGAATCATTTCCAAAATTGTAGTGAGAACATATCGAAGCACAGCAAGGATCTTCTGTACAGCATGCAAAACTTCAGAATTGCATTAGATCTATCATGCCAAGTCAAGAATTACATGGTATGTATTTACCTTTTTGTAGAGAAAACGAGAATGTTATTTGTAGGGCAGAGCCAATACCAGTTTGAAGCGATACCGATACTGATACTTAAAAATTCTAATGATTAAAAGTTCTTCAAAATATTGATTAACATTGGTGTGTAAGTATTCCACTCAAATTATATAATTCAATTTTAGAGCTGAGCAGATACCATGACCGATACCCACCGATACCGATGCTGATACCGATACTTGTATAATTCCAGTATGAAATAACAAAGGCTAGTTACTTCATCATACTAACTCGTCACAGCACTAGGCACCTATTTAGAAATATATAATTTGGGGAGCCAGTCCGAGCCAAGTGTCTCAGAAATATAATAAAAAAATTGTTTCTATTTAATACGTTAATATAATTATTTGTAATAATATGAAAATTAATTAATTAGTACTTAACTTCTCTGATGTGTATAGAGTATTGTTGTATGTAACCACAGACTAAGAAACGGAGGAAATACTATTTTGTTCTTTCTATCTTGACTAAAAAATATTGTTATTACATAACAGTTCCTGATAAATATTTTATGTACATTATTGTAAGTAGTGGTGTACATAAATATTTAGAGGGGCCTCTCCGATGGTGTCGCCGTCACCTTGTAATCAATAGATCGTGGGTCCGATACTCTGTGAAGGCACATAGTTGTTTGGGTCCCACTTTAAAATGTAGCCGTATGTTCCCAATCTAATCTCGACAGAAATTATTGATTGATTGATTTGCTATATTTCAGTTTGCTTCTTGTGCCACTAATTTGCGAAGATTGGGATGGGTGATGATGTGATGAAATTGATGAATGGACACTCCCAAACATCTATGCCCAGGCTGGGATTCGAATCCTGGCATCATAGCACGATGTGGTATTGTAACCACTCTGCCATGGGGGCCGGCTTTCGGAGGAAATAAATAACCCTCATTGGCCGATACCGGCAGTCACACGAAAGACAGAAGTGAAGAGGATAAGTATAAATTGCTGAATTCCCTTCGTGCTTGAACATACATAAAACAAAGCTAATTTCACAGTGACCTTCATCCCTCTTTTCCAAGAACTCCGCAACTGCCTGACCCAGCATTAGTACTGTAGGGGGGTTAAAACATACACATATCTTACCACCATGAGCTTGGAGCAAAAATTGGCACTGAATGGTTTATTTTTCACAGCGTTAACTAAGCAGTTACATGCCTTCATAGTCACGTTTGGGTTCAGCTTTCACTTACCCATGCCTTTGATCTTGCCATCTGCATCCCGGGAGTGTGGGGTTTTATCCAGTGTTTCCAGGAAAATGTATGGAAATTACTGTGCTGGTCTCCCAATCTGTCACAAGGTAGGGTGAACGAACTTTTAAAAAGGACAAATGTTGAGATGAGCTGTTGCTTTGCCAGCTCTTCTAGCCACTAAAAGTCTTTGGTATCGGATGGTATTGGTAAAAGAAATCAACCGTCACTCACCGATGCCGATACCGCCAGTATCGGCTCAGCCCTAATCAATTTACAAAGAGTTTTGCTTTAAAATGTTCGACAATTACAACAGAATATTAAATTGCATGTTATGTTATAAAGAAATTAATTTTTTCATACAAAACTGGTGTAAAATAAAAATGAACTTTGAATTTTGCATACTTTTCAGGATAATTACACCCCGCGAAAGTGACCCACAGCAGTTTTTCCTAGCCCATGAAAGATGAATATGGTGGGAGATATCGGATGGTATCAGCAAATAAATTCCAACCCATACTTTCCAATATCAATATTACTGGTATCGGCTGATACTGACGCATCGGTAACGGCTCAGCCCTAGTTATTTGTTAGGGGGAACCATAACATACAAAGAAAAAATCAAATGATGCGCATAAAATGTTTGATGCTCTCTGCACTTCCAACCACAAACATTTTATGTGCATCATTTGATTTTTTCTTCATATGCCATGGTTTGTGAAAATTAGAACCTGCATGTTTTTAAATAAGGAGACAAAAAGACTCATAAAAAAATAATAGAGGTTGTATTTAAAGATTCATAGTTTGGATTTGATATTTTTTAAAAAAAGTATAGCATATTTAAGATTATTTCGGTTATGACTCATTCCATGCCAAATCAACACGGATATGTGCAATTTTCACCCTGACCATCTCAGATTTTCATGAAATTTGGGGAGTTGAAACTATGCATGGAACTTAGTACAGTGAAACCTCGATTTTACTTTCTTCAGGGGACCAAGCTGAAGAAATTTAAAATACGGGAAAATGTAAAATCAAGGAAAATTTCTTAACATTTTACTATGTTGGGACCAGCAAATTTAATGTATAATGTGGGAAAATGTAAAATCCGGGAACGTAAAATCGGGGTTCCACTGTAACTATGAAAATTTTGAGTCTCATTTGTCTTGTAATTGTAAAATTATTCAAGGTCAAAGTTCGCAGAAATTGCCCTTTCTGAGCTTGTTGAGCTGTATTAAATGTGCTGTAACTCTGCTCCTATTTGACCTAGGAAGCTGAAATAATGTTTATTGTACAGGGAATGGAACAAGCTTTTCAGTGATATGTAATAAGCCTACCTGTGAATAAAAAGAAAATGCATAGTTTCAACTCCCCAAATTTCATGCAAATCTGAGATGGTCAGGTTAGGAGCTGTGTTGATTTCTTATGGAATGAATTTTATGTCTTCTCACATCATGATCGGGCCACAAGTTTGGAGTCCAAACTCAAGTATCCATAGGTTTTAATCAGATAGTAGTTTGGTTCTGAGTTTCAGGAACACCCTGACAGAGAGTTGAAACATCATGTGTCAAGGGTTTTTTACTGAAATATACACAAATTTCATCAGCATATTTAGTGTTTTTTTTCTTTAATTTTGACATACTACATATACATTTTTTTCAACAAGGAAATATAAGGTCAGTTGTTGTTGTTGTTGTTGTTTTAAGTCCAATTTATGCACAGTAAGGCTAATCATATTGGATTGATTTGGTGTTTTAAGTCCACTTTATTCACAGTAAGGCTAATCTGGACTGGATCTACAGTTTAAAGTGTGATCCGAAACACTATGGCCCTCCAAAAATCGAACCCGGGACCCCTTGATTACAAGGTGATGATGCTACCACTGCACCATCGGGGAAGCCATAAGGCTAATCAGGGCTGGGCCTATGGTTTAAAGTTGGATCCAAACCACTATGTGTCTCCACTGGGTATTGAACCCGGGACCCCTTGATTACAAGGAGATGATGCTACCACTGTGCCATCGTAGAGGCTGTAAGGTCAGTTACAAAATATACAATGCAACAATATTACATCACAAGATAATGTTTCAGAAGGGAGTCAGTAAACAACTAATTTTTATATGCTTGTTGTACTGCATTTTGATCTGTATTATAAGACTATTTTAGAAACCCATATATCGAAATTATCACTTATTTAGTTGTATTTAAAATTGAAAAACTGAAATCACATTTTAAATCCTGAAATTGTTTTGAATTTGCCCAGGCCTCAGCAGAACCAATTACAGGGGACATGTGGCCAGCACGACGAAACCAGTCATTGAGCTCCATAAAGAAACACCATATACTCTTAACACCATATACTCTTAACACCATATACTCTTAACATCACCAACTGTATCATAAATGTAATACATCTTATTTAAGTGTTTATATAATAAATATTCCTCCTTTCTTGCTCACTCAATTTAGGACAAAGTGCACAAGCAGGATGCGGCAGAGGAGATCCAGAAGGTATCCTTGACTGTAAGTATTAATTCTTAAATAAATGTTTATAGTGCAGTGAATAAGTTCCCAAAATATTTTAATTCTGGATTCCAGCACCAAACTTTAGGGTTTGATGAAATACATATCAAAGACTATAAATCAGCTGGGAGACAATCTCAGAAATCATTGTCACGTGCAGTGACGTCATCAAAATGGCCACCAAGCAGCTTGTTAGATGTTTAATATCTCAGAAACTACTGAACGGATTTTAATGAAATAAGTCATTTTAAGGAATAGTTTTTTTTTATCTAAAATTGCATTTTTACACAGTTTTGTGTAAATTCAATTGTTTTTTAATAAAGTTCAAATTATGAATATTTTCCTTATTTCCTGTCCCATCCACTTCCCAATGCGTAACACTGTTAAGCCTTGTTTCCATGTTAATAAAACATGAAAATGCTGACCAAAGCAAACTTTTATAGTATCAAAAAAGAGGGTGGAAACGTTATATTTTTATGTATATTTTTTTAAAGTTTGCCTTAGTCAGAATTTTAATGTTTTATTCCCAATGCGATATCCATGCAACACTATGTTCAAGGTTGCTTAAAATAGTTTCTAAAATTTAACTATAAGTTGCTGTATGCTTGCACATATTATTAGTTTTACCTACTTAATATTGCTCCTTGATGATTTGTTATCAATAAATTATTTTCAATCTAATTTGATATTTTCTTAAGAATAAGGCCTGTTTTTTTTTCTCCTCCTTTTGGTTGTTAAATGTCAATCCTAAGTACAGAGGTAGAAGTGTTCCTTGATCTACATTGTGACGGCTCAATTAAGCAGCTAGTTGCCCTTCACTCTTAACGCATTTAACTAACTATGCAAAAGTCAGGGCTGCAATTTTTTCTTGTTCTGCAAAGGATGCTTTCTTGCTGGTAATCGGGTTTCCTGTAGATGTTCCTTCTAAAACCATTCTAAAAACCAGAAGTGATTTCTTAGAAACAAAGTTCACATGGTTCTTTAAAAGACCTATTAAACTTTTGAAATTGCCAAACACGTCTTCATGAACAATGTTGAATAGCTACACGTGTTAGACACATTCCGTCACTTATGGAATTGTAACTACACTCATCAATTATGCCATCATGAACATCTCCTACAAATGTTAGGAAAATTTCTCAACAAACTTGCGATGAGAGAGGTTCACATTCATCATATTAACTTAATTGTTAATTTATAGCCATTTTCTGTTGTGAGAGGCTGTTTGCTGTCGGTTTGGCACAGAACAAATATATTTCATGATATGACTGATTTGCTGTGGCTTGTGTACAATGAAATTACAATAAATATGGGGTGCGTTCCGAAGGTCTTAACGAAACTAACGAATCGAACGAAAGTAACTGGCCTCGTGAACCTGGTGAAACCAGTTATTTTACAGACTTCTGGGTTGCTCTAGACGAAAGCGCAGGCACAGCTTTATGTTTATAGAAATTTGCTGCATGGCGTCCAGCAGAAGGCATGTGCTACTAGCAGAAATAAACTCTGCTTCGAGCACTGTTACTCATTTTAATCACATTGTAGGAAGAGTTAAGGCACACTCAGCTTGTGCATGTTGCTTCATATTGCTCTATGTTAAAAATATAATACATTTTCCGAACTAGAGCAGTTTGAAGCCATCATGCACACGCGTTGTCTGCGGGCAGCAGACAATTCTCACCGAACAAACCAACCTCCTGGCCCCTGTATTTAGTGAATCTCGTTCTTTCACAGATGCACGGAATGCGACTTTTGGGACAGCATAATAAACCTCACAAAACGCACGGAAGCACTTATTGACCATAACTCGTGCAACTTTCGGAACAGGCCCATGGAAGGTTCCAGGTTCGAATCCTGGCCAGGGTCTGAATGTTTTTGTACACTCACCTCACTTAGAAATTTGTTGTCCGTGCAATGCTATGAAGCATGTATAGGGGGATGGAGGGGGGGAAGGTATAAGACCACACACATTCTATTGATCTTGGTCATGTTGGAGGTGATGTGAGCAGCAACATGCTCTGGCCACCTTTTCCCCAGGGTTGCTTCAAGGTACCCATTTAGTTGAGGCTTGATGGACCCCAGAGTCCCTTTATGCATGACAACCTACTGATAATTTCTCCCCTGTGTGTTGCGCCATGCCATGAAGGTGTATATGGGGTATGGAATTAGGGACCTACACTTTCTTGATCATGGTTGAAGGTGTGGATTTGATTTCATTTATTTATTCACCTTTAGGGATTACAATAATCCATGATTTAGATGATGTGATCAGAACCATGGCTATGGTGCCTTTACCCCCCCCCCCTGCTTCATAGTTTCCTCCATTTACCCACTATTCAATACTGGGTGGGCACTGGAGCTGCTTGAAAAGAAAAAAATCCTGGTTTTCCTTTACTGGGGAGATGCCTTAATGACTGAGCTACCACAGCTTATAATTTATCATTTAAACTTATAATTTTGTAAATACTTGAATGTAGAACATTTGTTTAATTATCCCTGCAAATCATTATTTTTTAAAAAAATATATATATACATTTTGTTTCATTTCAGAAATGTGAATTGGCTGCTATCAGAGATGATGTAAATTCTGCAATGATGGTAAGCAATATTTCTTTGAAGTTTAAAAATTTCTTTTTTTGTAATATAGTTCTCTTTGATTGTATGTGGATTTTTGTGAATAATGTACGTTACATGCGATATATCCTTGAGGAGTGTAAGCGACCAAGCCAAGACGCCACGCAAATAGTTGCTGTCTCACTTTTGGAAGCCACAATGTAGCCAGACCACGTTGAGTGAGAATATGGCTGACATACAATAATTCTCACCAATGTGGCCGACTCAGTTTGCACGAACCTAAACACAACAAAATCCCGCAGATACCAGGGGAAAGTGAATCAAGATCAAGGGGCTCTTATGGAGATATGTCGTATACACTATATACATTTTATTTACATGATATTTATATTGTTTTCTACTCCTCATTTGATGCACATCTGCTATCTTGGTCCCACTTATCTGTGGTACCCACTGCCGGGACTCTAGCCTGGTTCACAAGAACAAGTTGCTGCGCAAACTTCCAGCAGTAGCCAGGACTCAAAATCATCACACTGGCCTTGTCCACAGTTGTAACTTATTCTTCATGTGACTGTGGAAATGTGTCATTTGAGTGACACTTTTTGAATGCACACTGTCTTCAGCATAATGCATGCCCACCAGCCCTGTCTCGCACAACTCCCAACTGGCACTGTCCCTCTGGGCAACTCAAATATCACTTAGTGTACTGCTGCACCGGACTAATGCACTGACGAACTGTTATGGACGAAGTGTCATCCAACATGGTTACAAACTGTCCAGTTTTTTTTGGGGGGGGGGTTTCAGATAAAACCTGGGCAAAACTGGGTTTTGTTGGGTTTTTTCAGGTTATGTTTAAACACATATATATATATATTAAAAATGAAATATTTTTTCTCCTAGTAGTAATGCATTGTAACATTCAATTTGTATTGCTTTATACTCTGTCTCGACTATCCAAGTAAACGAAAACAAGTCTCTGCGCAAGTAGTAACACGAGATGGCTTGCCTGGAGGGGGGCAAGCAACTGCAGTTAACAGCCTTCACAGCAGCATGTACTCTGCTTCGCTCTGCCCACTCTATTTCATCCCCTTCTCTGATGCTATGCGCACCCTTACTCCAGAAATAACTGTGACAGGGAATAGTTGACTGAATCAAAAACTATTTAACAATTATGTTAACATAATCTGTTCCATTTTTTTTTTTCAACACTTTGATTCTATTCTTCCAGGAGGGTGTAATAGTTATTGAGGAAGCATATACTTTGGTTTATCCAAGAATCAGACTACCAAGGGGTGGGGGTACAAAATATGTTGTGACCAGTGTTTTTTTTTCTGATAGTCAACAACGGCACTCGATACTGGCATCTTATTATAGGTGAGGACTAATAACATTTTATTCTAACAAGATAAATGCTTACTATCCCAGAAGTCTTGGGTTCGAATCCCAGCCTAGCCATGGGTATTCTTTGTGTCCTTTCATCAATTTCATCATATCATCACTTGTTCTCATCTTTGCGATTAGCCAAATGTGGCAGAAAAGAGGAGTAAAATAAAGCAAATCAATCAATCAATCAGTGAAACAAACAAGAGAAATGCATGTGTGTGTGTGTGTGTGTGTGTGTGTGTGTGTGTGTGTGTATGCATCATCGTTTATGAACATAACACAATTTTGAGTAATTGTTATGATGAACACATTAACAAACAACATGGTAACATATCAATCTTTCTTCCCAGAAAAAAAGCAATAATCATAACTTCTTACAGATTTAATTTTATCAATCAGGTTTGCTACCTTTTTCCTCCTGCCCTTAAAAACACAATTCTTGAACCTTTTCAATGTAACCAATGGAGGTACAAAATACATAGACTTTATACCTTCCGTCTGCCACAAGACAAAACGTGAAGAGCAAGAAACTGTGTCATCTTTAAAATCCCTTCTGTCATACTATCCCCAACAACAAACTGTAAAATTTCATCGTGAACATTGGGCCTCTTCCTAACAGTTTTTGAAAAAAGCTTGAAATGGTACATTTACTAGACATATTACATGGAACAAATTCATAGAACGTATTAAGAAGAAAACTACCCTTCATGTTACAACTCGCATTAAATAATTTCCCGAGCATGACCTGGTGATACCTTAAATGCAGCTGAAATTTTTGCTCCAATGTAAGGAAGAAGAAAAAAAAAAAAAAATCACATTAAGCTATAGGCAATTATTAAAAACCACGAACAGACCACTTGAAGAAACCAAAGAAGAAAAAATTCATAACAACAATGCCGACAAAAGAAAAGAAACTGGCCGCTGATCTTTATAGAGACTGCCGCCAGTTCTGAAAAGTATCGGCACCTCTTTCAGTGCTTGCCTGTTGGATTCAATAATAACGGTCTTACTTCAGTACCCATCATTTGGTGCTCAATATGACAACATGACATAATATTACATATTAATGTTAGTGTTTTCAATAAACGTAGGGGGTGCAGAAGAAAATTAAGGGTTGCGCAAGCACCCTCTCATGCCCCCTGGCACCTCAGTGGTGAAAGTATGTGTTTTTCAAGATCAAGCACATTTTTAGTTAATACGATTAGTAAATATTCCATTCTGAACTTCGCCAGCCCCCATGGCGGAGTGGTAAGCAAGTGGTGCTATGATGCCAGGGGTCCTGGGTTCAAATCCCAGCCAGGGCATGGATGTTTGCGAGTGTCCATTCATCAATTTCATCATATCATCACTCATCTCCATCTTCGCAAATTACCCAAAAGTGGCACAAAAAGCAAAGGAAAATAAAGCATATCAATCAAAACCATTCTGAACTTCAGTTTATGAAACACATTATTTTGTGAATGAAGTGTTGTGTCTATGTTGGAATGAATTATGCTACAGCTACAAACATGTTTTTTATCTCATTTATTTCATATGCCATTGACCATTAGATTATTCAAAAATAGTATGTAACACAATGTTTTAAATCTGCTTCAATACAGTTTGTTCACAGTTTGTCACAGTTGTGTTTTCTCATTATTTTTCTGGATGTTTCAAGCAAGCATAAATACCTCCTTCGTATATTAACTATGCCAAATTACAAATTTGCTGTATTTAATTGCATGGCTGATTTAATCCAAATGGAATACATTATACATCTTCCAAAATATCTGGCTGCTATGGTAATGGCAATTCCCATGGTCAAAACATTGGTGTCCCCAATTTGGTTCCCAACGTTTCCCAAACGTGCACTATATTTTAAGACATTTATTGTCAAATTATAGCTTAAGCAAAGCCGTAATATTCTAAAGAGTCTCCTTTCTTAATCTCCAGAAATGTAGCTTAGGCAGAGTTTTGAAATCGTCATCAGAATTTGGACTCTACCTCGGCATACGAAAAATCATTTTTTTTCTACAATCTTGAAATACTTTGAACAAATGTAAATGGTCTCAAAATTGGTGACTTACCCATAACCTTCCTAAAATACACACTACATTACAGAGTTTTTACTAAAAACTTAAAACTCAAGTGATATCGCAACATTGATGAGACTTAAGTTTCTTAATCTACGAAAATATAACCTAGTCATATAAGCATAATTTAAAGTTTTCGCAAGACATGTTAAACCAGTCTCATCTACTATCTTGAAACATGATAGCCAATATTTCTCAAATACAATGTGAGATCAATCCTTCAAGTTATCTTGCAACTATAAAAATTGCAACTCAAAAGCTTTGCATTTATGGCGGTATCAAAAATAGAATGTGTGTGATTTTACCTCTTACCTCCACTCCTAAGAGCATAGCATAGAGCCTGCCTGCAACTTGTGGAAAATTAATTTTTCATCTACCAATCTACCATATTGAAACAAATTGCTCGATTTTGTTCACACATTTTTTAGCTGCAGAAATAATTTCACCTAAATGATTCTAAATTTACAGCAGTTATCATCATCATTAAATAGATGACTTATCCCTCTCTGCTCATCCACCCTAACTCATACTCCTCCTAAATTATGCACTATATATTTTGATAATTTTTTTTGTCAAATTATAGTGCAAGTACATAATGCTGCTGTAAGTTTCGTGCACAAAGCTGACATTGTGGTAATTATGAAGATGCACGACTTGCATGGCCTCAGAGCTCCTAAACAGACATAAATGACATTTTACTGCATAGGCAAGCAACCCATTAGGATGAGAAATGACAAAAATCATTTAAAGAGTGTTCGAATTTAATTATGTCACAATTAACAATATTTCAATAAAAAATGTACTCAATTCTCCCTTGTAATGTTTAAACATATAAACATTTCTTGTATCAATTAATCATCACAGTTGAAACTATGATGTGCCACTATGGATTCCCCCCACATAAGCAAGTGACTGGTAACCAAAGTGCTCCCACATTTCAAAATTATAAGCTTTGTTCAAGTATGATGCATCAATAAATGCAAACGTTTTATTTAAAAATTTGTGATACTTTTTCTTTTTTGTTTCTTGGATATATGATCTTTTTATTTGTGTTAAATGTTCATTTCTAGCATGATTTGAGGAAAACAACCTGAAAAACCCACTATGACTTGTACTACATTCACTACTTTCAGTATTATAAATTCTGATAAGCTTTATCTTTACAAGTTTTCCAAAAACAATTGACAATTATAGAACCTCACAAGTATTTAAAGCCATAATTTACAACATTTTCTGAAAAAAAAACACACTTTGACTGGTTTTTTTGGTGGTTTTTTCGAATGGGTTTTCTAAAAAAAACTGCATGGGAAAGACTGGTCTGGGCCCACCCGGGTCAACCCTGAGACTAACACATGCAGCGAACTGATGCACGGCGAGCACCTTAAGCACACTGGCACTGGACAAACTGTCTAAACTGCGATGAACTCTCACAACAAACTGCATGCGTGCGTGTGTTACTCCACAAAGTGTCCTCTATGAACGCTTGTCAAAATACTGTCCGTGTACGTGTTCACGAAAACTGTTGTCCTCTCTTCTCTCACAGGCTCCCTTTCTTCCCAAAGTACCACATAAAGGGGACAAGCCCTGATTGGCCCTTTCCATTTGAACTGCAAACTGCAACTGCAGGGTCCTGCAGGCCAAATTTCAAGAAACTGGCCAAGCTCTGTAGGTGCTGGTGAAAGTTTTGGGCCGAAATATCCGCTACTATTGTTATGTAAATGTGGGAGATGTCAGGCAAAAGATTAACCCTTTTGGAAGAAAGATGTGGAATTTAGGTCAGATCTGGGAGACAAGAATCTGCTTTGTTCCCATGAGAAGTAAAGTTTCCTTAAACGGGGATATGAACAATGTGCATCTTAAAAATAAATAATATGAATATGCACATGTATATACTTAACACACTTAGTAATAATATAATTATGTTACTATGTATGGTTGCAGGAGTCACAATGATTATTAAAGTCAACTGATTACATTTTACAGGTGAAAGAAAAGCAGGGAGTGTGTGATGGTATTTTGAAATTTGACAAAGGCTTTGAATTTTGTTGTATAACAGACTTGGAATTTGTTTAAAAAATAACTTTTCATTTGGAACTTTAAAAGGGTTTTGTGTTCTTTTACATTGATGTTCTACTTCTTGGATTAATCACAGCAATGAGAATGCATGAGGATAAGAGTGCCACAGGATATTTTCTCAGGAGAGGCAGAGCAAGATTACATATCTTCCCCTTAAGTCATAGAAACTCATGTTTTAGGTTACCCTTTATTATTATTATTATTATTATTATTATTATTATATTATTATTTACATATCACATAATTTAAATTACATTTAAAGTATGCTACCTTGGTGTTGTCAAGTTCAATCTTGAATCCTGTATTTAAATATAAACTGGATTCGCCTTGCTTCTTTTCCATATAAAAATATGCAACATGAAATAATTGGACCAATTTACAATTTTGCTTTTTTCATTTTTCAGGTATAGTTTTCTAGAAAGTAATGACATTTTTTGTTATATTTTGAGATTTTATTTATTACTGAATATTTTTTTTCTGTTAATGCTTGTCCACTCATAAGGAAACATCTTTTCCAGGAAACAAAGTAGACTATTAGCAATATCTCCCTGCTTTGCATCTTTTGTTGGGTGAGAACTTTTCTCTTGCTGACTGTGAATTGAATCCAGGAGACATTGGTTGCTTTCAGCATGCTACAATTGTTTTAGTGAAATATATAGGATTTCCTCCATCTTAAAGTCTCTACTAGCAAACAATAGCAAACATTTTTATTTGAACATATCAGCCAAGTGTTCATTTTAATTCAGATTTATTCTGAAAAGCTATTTCAATTTGTGGTTTGAGTATACTCCATGAGGCCTTAAAAAGATCGCTTTGCGGGCTTGCAGCAGACAAAAATATAGGGGTGTGTCTGCGAGAACCAATCAGGTCCGTGAATGAGCGAGCCTGGTTGCCACAGCTAGCTCGCTGCACCCTTCTGGAAGGGTGAGTGACCTCTGCCTCTTGCTACCTCGGCCTGTTTGTTCGGCTGAGGAGCAGACGACATGAGAGTATCGGCAATAGTGTGCGAGCGATGTTTGCTGTTAGCCCGCGAAACGCTGTTTCTAAGGCCTCCTGCAGTATAATAATACTGAATGAAGTTATTTCCTGTAAATTGTTCTGTATTTGCCAGTTCTGCATTAATCAGACTGTTTCTTACAGGGGAGTGTCCAGGGGCATTATGCTCCTTCTCAAAGAAGTTATAGTAAATTTAACAATATTGCACTATAATCTATTAAATTGCTTCCTAAAATTAACATTTGGCACATTAAACATTTCAATGCTTTTGAAGACTTAATATCAAATTTCTACTTATGTACTTCAACACATCCACTTGTTTCAACTATCAAACCGTGAGCCTGATGCCATGTTTCGTACTCTTGTATGTTTTTTTTTAAAAAAAATAATAAACACTCTCTTCAAGTATTAATTACATTTATTGTAATTACGGAACATGCAGACTGCCATATTTTCTTGTTTTCATTTCCAGTAACCAGAAGATATGTTTTTATTAGTAATGGGCTGATATGCAATTTTGGCCAATATCGATAGAGTACCAATATGAAATTTACTGATACCAATAACTGATATTCTACCACTCCAATATAAAATTCCAAATGATCCCTGAAGAACCTGAATGGTTCATTGACCTCCTTAGTAAATGTTTCTTCCCAGGTTACTGCAGTGCAAAAGTAGCTGCATATTTAGATATTTACTTTTGAAAAAAGTAAGGCATGGAGAATATCCATAAAAATTATGACAAAAAGGCAGAATATTGCACTAAATTATAAGATATTTATAGATATATCAGATTTAAAAAAAATAATCAGTAATTTTACTGATACGCCTATATTGGTCGATACCGATAGAGTATTGATCAATCTGTCCCATCCCTAGTTTTTATCATATAATTAATCCATATGTTACAGTATAGCATATGTTCCATTCACAACATTCATCGATACTATGCTCATTCATCTGTCTTTCTCTTCTTGTCCCACTATACTCAATGATCTGCATTGCAATTTCAGATACCTGGGTGTGTGTGTAGTACCTGAGTGATGCTTGATGAGTAAGATTTTCACTCCTTGAGCAGACAGAGTATTTGCTTGATTGTGTGTGCTCATTGATCAAATATGAGTGCCTTTGATATTGATCTGTGGGCCTCCCCCATGGCGCAGTGGTAGCGTCATTTCCTTGTAATCAAGGGGTCCCAGGTTTGATACCCGGTAGAGGCACAAGTGGTTCGGATCCCACTTTAAACTGTAGGTTCAGTTCCGATTAGCCTTACTGTGCATAAAGTGGACTTAAAACACCAAATCAAACCAAACCAATATTGATCTGTGACCAATGTGGCTGCTTTGACTAAACAAGATTTCAGTGATTTTCAAAAGCTATTAATTATTGAAATGGTGAAATGGTTGATGTGGACATAACTGTTGAAATTTTCCTTTTCACACTTGCACAAACTTTCTAAAACTACAGTGTATATTTGGAATAAACAACACTTTAATTTGAATACAATTATAAATAGTGGAAAATGATATTACCTTCTGTTACTTGAACTTTCTCTGTAATTACCCTATATCACAGCCAATAGTCACAAATACTTCTTCATTAGCCACCATATTCTTACTCTTTGTTCCGTAAGATGGAAACACAAGAATGATATATTCTGTGGTAAGGAAGGTTAAAGTTTGCTCAGCAAGTAAGTAAGCAACACTCACCGAATAACACTTCCTTGGCCATCGAGTAGCTGAGCGATCACGTTGCTCACTGCACCCCTGGGAGTAACTCTTTTGTAACACATCTTCTTAAGTACAATTTTTAAAAATGAAATTATCAAATTTTAATTTATTATGATACAATAAATAATAGACCAGCCAAAGACCAAAATTATGACTTTTACCTGCATGGAATATTAATAATTGGCATCAATGCTAAATCAATCTGTAATATGCTAGATTGAAATACTATTGTGGATGCCACTAAAAATTTTAACCTTGAAGGTTATTTATTGCAAGGTCATATTGTGACCTAAAAGGTCTAATCACAAAGTTTTCCAAATATAGTCATATAATATCAAAAGAAAGGTATGGACTAGGCAAACAATTTGGTACTATTTTTGGATCAGCATATCGATCTTAGAAGTAGGTCTAGGTCATAGTCCCAATTTGAGAATGTTATACAGGGTTATTCAATATTATTGTCGGGATTTAAATATTTTTTCTGAGCAGGTCATGAAACATTTGCCTTTTATAACCACACCAATTGGTGGAGACACTCAAAGTTTTCTTTCGTCATAGACAGTGTTGTGTAGTTATGCATTTGGCCACTAGGAGGCAGATTTTACAAGTTAGCAGGTCAAGTCAGTCTGTTGTCATTGTCCAATGACACATTCCATTTGCCGGTGATGTGCACAGTTTGAGGATACAGAGTGCCTGCAAAGTGGAAAAAACAGAAGCACAAGTGGGCCACGTTAGAGAGGCTTTCCAATGGAGTCTTAGAAAATCAGAGGGAACTTCACAAAGCAAAGCAACAAAGAAAGAAGCAATGTGGCCTATGCTGATTCGACTTTTAACACCTAAGGATCACTATCCAAAGAAGACTTTCAGAGGAGTGTGTTGTTCAATGGTAACTGACTAACTTTGATGGAATTTGAATGGGGAAAAATGAATGGAAGAAAACTTTGATAGTGTCTCCATCAATTGGTGCGGTTATAAATGCCAAATGTTTCATTATTTGCTCCCGAAAGTATGCCAACACTCATTTTGAATGGAAAATGCATACTACCAGGCAGTGAGAAAAGATCGGTTCATTGATTTCGACATTTTCATTTAATGGCTGATGTTTTCAGAAACAAGAGTGCAACTGATAGAACTCCACAATGGAGTTTTGCAGCTTTCTGATCTTTTCATTCACAAGAACGTGAAAGGACTGATAGAACTAGATGAGAAGCAGCAGAGGCTGCTCTCTAGGTGGCAAGTTGAGCAAACCCCACATATTTCAGAACTTTCTCAGTGAGCATATTCTGTTGTGTGCCTATGCATGAGATGATAATCTTTCCGTGCAGTGCATTGCAGTGGTGTACTTGGCTTCTGCCACTTCAAGAGGGCATTGGAGGCCTCTCTATCATTTTACATGCATTTCAGGCTCTATACATGTCTTTCCCTCTATCCCAGTGTATGGGCAGTGGGTGGTTGCAGGCTGATGGCCATCACCTCCAGTGTTGCCAACCTCAAAGCATGTTAAAGGTTAGAGCATTCTTGTTCCATGAATAGTTATGTTCATTTGCATTTAACAATAAGATAACTAAATAACATGTGGCTCCATGGCAGAGTGGGCAATGTCAAGTTAGGGGTTCCAGCTTCGAACCCTAGTCAAGGCATGGATGTGTCATTGTGTTTGTCATGTTCATTGTTCGTCCTTTCATCATCTCGATTATTGTTTATTGAAATATTTTTTTAAGTTTCAGAAATGTTGCGTTTCACTTACAATAGCATATATTTATTATAAAACTTTTCATATCACAGTTAAGTTTTAATATGCCGTTACTTATCATTTTTGATACTAGGGACGTTCAATATATAAGTTTCCCTGTGCTATAAAATATTGTATAAAGCAACGCCATTAAAAAGAAGCACATGGTTGACAAGCGCCATCCTTCGTCTACAAGGAACAACAATCAATTTGTTATCAGACGTGAAGGAGCATGCACTCAAGGGCGAAAAGTAAATGCTTGTTCGGAAAACGTGGGCTCGCGTCATAAGAAGTTGATAAGCATGGATGCTAAGGGCATTCTGCTGATGGACTTTTTGGAGCGAGGAAGAACAATTAATGCTGACCGTTATTGTCAAACATTGGATAAACTGAAAAACGCAATTCGACATAAGCAACCAGGTCTCCTGTCAGCTGGTGTCATTCTTCTTGACGATAACGATCGCCCCCACTCAGCAGTGCAAACACAACACAAAATTGAAGAATTGGGGTGGGAACGGCTGCCCCACCCTCCATACAGCCCCGATTTAGCACCTAGTGATTTGCATCTTTTTCCGGTGTTAAAGTCTGAATTGCAAGGTTATCGTTTCGAAACAGATGAAGAAGTGAAGCGTAATGTGAGAATAGTGCTCAATAGCCAGAGCCCTGATTTTCTTGCAAAGGCTATGGACAAATCGGTGCAATGGTGGGACAAATGCCTGAATCTCTATGGGGATTATGTGGAGAAGTGAGGAAGGATCCTCCTACACATATATGTATAGTTTTCTAATGTATCTTAAAAATAAAAAAAATTACAGCATACGGAAACTTATGTATTGAACGACCCACGTATATCTAAAATTATCTCCAGGACTGTACATAGCATATGGTCCAGACAGCATGTAACATGAGCTTTTGAGTAGGCTTAAAATGACTTTTAATACATGTAATGTTGATAGCAAGCACCAATGCTAAACCAATTGACCGCAGGTCTCATAAAAATATTGACCTTCATGACCTAATTCTGAGATCGATATTGTGACCTAAAAATTGTACCAAACTGTTTGTCTCGTCCATGCCATTCTTTTGATGTGTTACATGACTATATTTGGATGACTTTTGTGTGACCCTTTTACAATATGACTCTAAATTACCTTCATGGTCAAAATTTTTAGTGGCATCCACCCTAGTATTTCAGTCTGGCGTATGACTGGTTGATTTAGCATGGGTGCCAATCATTAACATTCCATGCAGGTAAAAGGTTTTTTTTTTCTTGCCTGGTGTACTAAAGCTCATTAGTTGATTCACTGTAAAAATTTGTAGCCAATATATTGCAGGTACTGATTAGTTCTCATGGAACATAACATGATTACCCAGTAAACACAACCTATTAATAATTGGACTGAGAGTTGCAGAATTTGTTACCTATCCATGTGTGTTAAATGACCATATGAAAAGTAAGCATTTGCTTCAGATTCTACACTTTTTGAGGCATTTTGCAGATGAGAAATTAATCGATACAAGTGTTGCATGTCAAATCATGTTAATTCCCAAACTGAAATATATCAACTTCCTAAATTGAGTTTTACTATTTTTCTTGCAGGATGCAGTTAATTTTAAGACACGTATAAAGAAAGAAAATGAAGATGACAAGTTGCCTCTAGTTGACTATTTGTTAAGCAAGCTGAGTGCAAACATTGAAGTAGCTTACAAGACCAATAGGGTATACAACATGTATAACAAATCAATGAATTCAATTGCACCTTTCATGTCATTGTGGCTGCAAGTAGACAGCAAATACTTTGAGGTAAGTTTTTGTAATTTTGTTTCTTACAAAACTGTAGCCTGTAGATGCTAATAAAATAAAATCAACTCAAAAGCAAATTAAATCATTTTGTTAGATATTAAGTTAATTTACTTAGAGCTGCAGTTGTCCAGTGAGTTTGGCATCTGACTGCCTGCAGGAGACCCAGAATTGATTTCCAGGGTAAGTGATCTCAGATGGACCTTCTTCAGTAAGGCAGTTGTGGGTACACCCACCCAGCCTCTAATAGAATTGGTGCCTGGAGAACGCTGGAGGTCAAGGTGCTGATCACATCACCTCCACAATGGTCAAAATCTTAACTCTGTGGAGTCCCTGCATCTACACTTCTTCTGGCCTCTATGACTTGTTACAATGTGTTTTGCAAGGATTTTTACTTTTCCTATTAAGTTAATTTATGAATAGTTCTTATATTAAGAGGCTATATGGTAATGGTTGTAATTACTCATGAATAGATGACAAATTGGAATTTCATGTTGCTGTGTGCGACATTTCTGATGCACTCAGTTGATTGAATATTTTGGTTACCACTGTTCTAAGGTAATTAGAGGCTTTTTTGTGCACCATGATTCATTTTACCTTCTGTTATAGTTCATGACTTAGTTAAAGTACTGCTTAACAAGAAATTTCCTCTCTATATTGGTGTTGTGTACTTCCTCCCCAAATCAACTAAAGCATTATATGACAAATTTTACGACTTTGTTGAAACCCATACTAAACCAGGAGATAAAATACTATTCTGTGGTGACTTTAATTTACCAGAAATTACAAGTGTAGACGCAGATTTATAAAGTCTTAGGCCAGTGTGTCACAATCTACAACTTTTTATGTCATACCATACTCTCAGAAACGTAAACAATATTCTAAATGTAAACAATAGGCTACTAGGCTACTAACTAATGTTAGTAATATAGATGCAAGCAGAGAGTAGCACCCTCTCCCCATCACCCCTCAATAATAACCGAAATCAAATGTCTTTCCATAAAGTCAAATAAATCAAAACAAAACTTTTCAACCTACAACTTTAAGAAAGCTGACTATTCAAAACTCTACAGTTTGATATCACAAATGTGTTGGACCCTAATAAATAGTGCCAATAACGTAAATGAAGCTGTCGATATTTTCTACGCATTAATTTATGGCATATTTGATGAATGCGTTCCCCTTAAAAAATAAAAGTACTCAATATATCCTTGCTGGTTTAAGCCTGCTATAGTGAAAAGAATTATAGCTAAATCTTGCAACAGGTTAAAATGTAAGAAAAGTATTACGAACAAAGAATACCATCGGGAAAAATTCCTTCAGCTCTGCGCACAGGTTAAGAAAGACATAAGTGTAACTTACGCTAACTACACAAAACAGTCTGAGGACCAGATAAGTGCTGACCCTCCTCGATTCGTCCTATATCAAAAGCAAAAAGTCCCACCAAAATTGCGAAGCTATTAAAGACGGTACACACTAGGGATGGCCAGATCCGGATCCTAGCGGATCCAAAATCCGGATCCGGTTGGTTCCGGATCCTTAGGATCCAGATCCTAAAATTTTTCGGATCCGAAACGCGGATCCGGAATTTTCAGATCCGGATCCGGATCCGATACTTTCGGATCTGGATCCAGAACTTTCGGATCCGGATCCAGAACTTTTGCATCCAGATCCAGAATATTCGGATCCGGATCCAATACTTTCGGATCCGGATCCGCGGATCCGGAATTTTCAGATCCGGATCCGATACTTTCGGATCTGGATCCAGAACTTTCGGATCCGGATCCAGAACTTTCGGATCCGGATCCAGAACTTTCGGATCCGGATCCAGAACTTTCGGATCCGGATCCAGAACTTTTGCATCCAGATCCAGAATTTTCGGATCCGGATCCGTTTTGCCATCTCACATGCGCTTCTTTGCAAAGTAAGAATGTGTTTATAACATATTGTTACCTGCTAATATACATATATATATAATATACATACATACACACACACACACACACACACCCCCCCCCCACACACACACACACACACACATATATATATATATATATATATATATATATATATATATATATATAGTGTGTGTGTACGCGCATGCGCGATTTGTAATTAATTAATTAATACACTTACAAGGGAGGTCTAAGTCTCCCCCTCCGATTTCCATGAAACTTGGCAGGTGTATAGAGGCCCCACTTCCAATGTCAAGATGAGGAGAAATTGAAGTGGGGATCTGACCCCGAAACCACGTAAATATGGCATAGGAAGAAACAGGGGGCATAGGGCTTCTCTATACACCTGTCAAATTCCATGGAAATCGGAGGGGGACACAGGGGTCAGATGATTCCCACGTCAATTTGTACTCATCTTGATATTTGAGGCGGGTTTTGCCCCCTAAACAGTTTTTTAGCCGAAACAAAAAAAAAACACGTATTTCTTCCTTTGGGCCCCTCTATACACTTGCAAAGTTTCATGAAAATCGGAGGGGGACACAGGGGTCAGATCCTTACTTCAATTTGTCCTCATCTTTTCATTTGAGGGGATTTTGCCCCCTAAAACAGTTTTTAGCTGAAACAAAAAACACGTATTTCTTCCTTTGGGCCCCTCTATACAACTACCACGTTTCTTGGAAATCGGAAGGGAACACAGGGGTCAGATCCCCACTTCAATTTGTCCTCATCTTGACAATTGAGTGGGTTTTGCCTGTAAAACCGTTTTTTAGCTGAAACAAAAACAAAAACACGTATTTCTTCCATTGGGTCCCACTATACACCTGCCAAGTTTCATGGAAATCGGAGGGGGACACATAGGTCAAATGCACACTTAAATTTGTCCACATATTGACATTTGGGGGGGGGGGGGTTTGTCCTCTAAAACAGTTTTTTAGCCGAAACAAAAAAAAACACGTATTTCTTCATTTGGACCCGTTTATACACACACCTGCAAAGTATCATGGAAATCGGAGGGGGACACAGGGGTCAGATCCTCACTTCAATTTGTCCTCATATTGACATATGAAGGGGTTTTGCCCCCTAAAACCGTTTTTTTTAGCTGAAACCAAAAAAACACGTATTCTTCCATTGGGCCCCACTATAGACCTGCCAAGTTTCATGGAAATCGGAGGGACACAGGGGTCAGATCCTCACTTCAATCACTTCAAGTTGTCCTCATCTTGACATTTGAGGGGGTTTTGCCCCCTAAAACCGTTTTTTAGCTGAAGCAAAAAGAAGAACACGCATTTCTTTCTTTGGGCCCGTTTATACACACACCTGCCAAGTATCATGGAAATCGGAGGGAACACATAGGTCAAATGCACACTTAAATTTGTCCACATATTGACATTTGAGGGGGGGTTGCCCCCTAAAACAGTTTTTTAGCTGAAACAAAAAAAAAACACGTATTTCTTCATTTGGACCCGTTTATACACACACCTGCCAAGTATCATGGAAATCGGAGGGGGACACAGGTCAAATGCACACTTAAATTTGTCCTCATATTGATATTTGAGGCGGGTTTTGCCCCCTAAACAGTTTTTTAGCCGAAACCAAAAAAACACGTAATTCTTCCTTTGGGCCCTTCTATACACCTGCAAAGTTTCATGAAAATCGGAGGGGGACACAGGGGTCAGATCCTTACTTCAATTTGTCCTCATCTTTTCATTTGAGGGGATTTTGCCCCCTAAAACAATTTTTAGCTGAAACAAAAAACACGTATTTCTTCCTTTGGGCCCCTCTATACACCTACCACGTTTCTTGGAAATCGGAAGGGGACACAGGGGTCAGATCCCCACTTCAATTTGTCCTCATCTTGACAATTGAGTGGGCTCTGCCTGTAAAACCGTTTTTTAGCTGAAACAAAAACAAAAACACGTATTTCTTTCATTGGGCCCCACTATACACCTGCTAAGTTTCATGGAAATCGGAGGGGGACACATAGGTCAAATGCACACTTAAATTTGTCCACATATTGACATTTGAGGGGGTTTTGCCCCCTAAAACCGTTTTTTTTAGCTGAAACAAAAAAAACACGTATTTCTTCCATTGGGCCCCACTATAGACCTGCCAGATTTCATGGAAATCGGAGGGACACAGGGGTCAGATCCTCACTTCAATCACTTCAATTTGTCCTCATCTTGACATTTGAGGGGGTTTTGCCCCGTAAAACCGTTTTTTAGCTGAAACAAAAAAAAACACGTATTTCTTCCTTTGGGCCACTATACGCCTGCCAAGTTTCATGGAAATCAGAGGGGGACACTTAGATAACCTCCCTTGTTAGTCTTACACTTTGTAATTATATAACACTGCATATATTATAATGTTTTATTTTAATTTGTAAAACTGTAACTGTAGAAAAATTGTATAATTTTTGTATAACATTTCTATCTTGTTATATGTGTTAAAGGTTTCATCCTGGAATTGAAGGTCTCACATTTATGTATGTTTTCATTTCCAATACATTCGAATGAATACATATTCGTTTCAATGGCATTTAAAAAATCACCTCTGACTTTTTATTTTAAACAAGTAAAATTATTTTTGTGCACGAGTGTGTTAGCCGATGCGAACGTTACACAAAGTATTTTAGGAACAACACTTGAAAAAAAATCTTGTAGGACTAACTAATGAAAAATTTCTTTGTAATCGAAGATCATAATACCTTTTAAGGTGTGGTAATATTTAATGGGATTGAGATACGAAACTCTCGGATTCGGATCCAAAAACTCCGGAATTTTCGGACCCGGATCCGGATTCAGATCCGGAACTTTTAGACCCGGATCCGGAATTTTCGGATCCGGATCCAGATCCGTAACTTTTGAATCCGGATCCGGATCCGAATGGATCCGGATTTTTCGGATCCGGATCCGTTTGGCCATCCCTAGTACAGACATATTGACACACGTAAATGTCATTGCGGATGCTCTGTGTACGCAGCCGAAAGAGCTAAATATGACTTAAACAATTTAAAAATAGAAATTGTTAATTAACAACTTGATATTTTCACATTGCCCAACATTTGCCTAAGCAAAGTAGAAGATGCCATTATGAAGTTGAAATTCAAATCAATGACCGGTCCCATCAACATACCACCATATATAGTAAAATGATGTTGCCATATTTTAAAATATCCCTTCCTGCAAATTTTTAACCTTTCCCTCGTTACCACCACTTTTCCTTCAAAATGGAAAACATCGTCGATCTGTCCCATCCACAAGTCCCACCAAAGGTCAAGCTTAGAAAATTATAGACCAATAGCAATCTTGTCTAGTCTTGCTAAAATATTTGAACAAATCATTTACAAGTGTTAGCACATGTCAATCTGGTTATCTCTCCCCATCAGCATGGATTTACTCCAAAGAGGTCTACTGTAACAAACTTAGCTAACTTCTCCCATTACGCATGCAATGTACTAGATAACACAGGACAAGTTGATGCAATATACACCAAGTTTACTAAGGCATTTGACAAAATTGTCGATGATATATTATACAGAAAATTGCTTCATTCAATATTTCACTTAATACTTTAAATTTTTTTGCTTCATATTTAGCCGATTGAATGCAAACTGTAATATATAGGAAAATCAAAAGTCATCCCTTCACATAATATTCTGGTATTCCACAAGGGTCCAATCTTGGACCGCTTTTGTTTTTATTACTTATCAACGACTTACCTAATTGCATACAATATTCTCAAAAGTTGCTTCAAGGCCTGTGGAGAATATCCAACATTCGATTCATATGTTAATCTAGTTTCAGAGAACAACTTCAGCAAACTAGCACTCAGGCGACAAGTAAATGACCTGCTCTTTCTCTACAAAGTAATAACTGTGTAATGGATGATTCCAACTTGTTATCAGCCATATCATGTTTCCGAAACAGTCTCAAGCACAAAATCTTTCATTGCCAGAGAGCGAAGACTTCAATTCTTTCTACCTCTCGGGTGTGGAGAGCATGGAACTCTTTCAACACAATTCCAAGTGTAAATAACACAATCGATATTTTTACAATGTGTTTATACAATTTTAAAAATACTATTCCTGGAACACTGAAGTGAATCCATTGTAGTAATACGTATTATGTAATTAGAGCACTATAATTGGGCTCGGCCTGTTGGGCTCTATGAATAAAATAAAAATAAATAAGCAAGATAAAAATATGCTAGTTACGGACACACATTGAATAGTACATGGGTGACTTTTAGAAGGTTGAATATGCATGAAAGCAGCATCGTAGAGAAAGATGAAATCAGAGCTTTAATGCACTAACCACTTTTGAAGGGAAAATCTCACAAGAAAATAAGAAGAGATGACTGTTGCGTGTGTATAGCCTATACATATATTTTTGTTTCATATGACATTTTGTGTAATGCTTAAAAGTATAATCATTGTATTCCACTTTGTAAAAAATATCTGAGTATTTTCCATTTGGTAATCATTTTCTACATGTAATGATCCAGTGAAATAGGAAAATTGAAATCTTGATGACATGACCTACATTAGCTTGATGAATTTTTTTGTTGTACAAATGGTAGTCCTTGGATAAGAGAAAATAAACTAATCTAAACTAGTCCTCACCCTGTGGCAATGTGAAGCACTGGCACAGACACTGGTTGAATCTGAGCCCATTTCAGGTCACCTTCCTTCAGTCGTTGATGACAGGCAAGCAGAAAGATGGAGCCACAAGAAGTTGAAAGATCTTGTCTAATTTTGAACCTGAACGTAAAAGGTAGTCGAACATTGCGATTCTCTAACCCCTAGTAAGGCAGGAATTCAAGCATAAGTAGAAAAATATCCTGCTGACAGTGTTTTGGAGAGCCACAGTAGTCTAGTCAGTAGGGAATCTGAGTGTCACAGGGGAGACTCGAATTTGAGTACCAGGGTGGGTGATCTAAGATTGGAATTTTTCCAGCCTTGTCCCTGCATGAAGTGGCTTTGGGGCTCACCCAGACTCAAATCAATGAGTACGGGGGTGCAAATCTGCAGGGTAAAGGTGGCTGGAGCATAGTTCTGATCACATCACCTCCAAAATGGGTGAGATCAAGAATGTGTGGGGCCCTACCTAGGGCTGTATGATACATCGATATCGAGTCAATATTTTTAAAATATTAAAGTATTGATATTGAAAAATATTGACATCAATACGTTGATATTGATATATTGATGTTGATATCGATACATTGAAGTTGATATTCAATATTTCGATATTGATATTATTGACGTTGATAAGTTAGTATCTCCGACCTTAAATTTGATATCGATACATCTATGTTGATATTTGATATGTCGATATTGATATTATTGATGTTGATATATCAGTATCGCCAACCTTAAATATCTTGGTATTAAAATACATGTTGGTCTGTACATGCTACGACAAAACCATCATTACGGGGCCTCCCCCATGGTGCAGTGGTAGCGTCTTTGCCTTGCAATCAAGGGGTCCCAGGTTCGATACCCGGTGGAGGCACAAGTGGTTCGGATCCCACTTTAAACTGTAGGTCCAGTCCCGATTAGCCTTACTGTGCATAAAGCGGACTTAAAACAGCAACTCAAACCAAACCAAAACCATCATTATCCCTAACATGCTATTGTTGCAGTTTTATTATTAAATAGTACAGTATTACCCACACAAGTAACGCTGAATGAGTTTCAAATATTTTCTCTGTATTGTTGAGTAATCACTTCAGATTGAAGAACTATATATCATTTTGCTCATGCTATTCAGTTCATCTAGTGTATTCTTCTTATTATTATTTTCTCATTATTTAACAAACGATGATAAAGATTAATGGAAATACACTATAGTATGATTCCTGAGGTGGGTGATCCAAGGTCGGAATTTTTCAGATCTTGTCAACACATAAAGCGACTCCTATGCTCACCAAGCCTCAAATCAATGGGTACCTGGGGACAACCCTGGGAAGTAAAGGTGGCTGGAGCATGGTGCTGATCACATCACCTACAAAAATGGCCAAGATCGAGAATGTGTGGAGTACAATCCCCACATCCCTTGAATGTGCCTTCATGGCACAGTGCCATATGCATAGGAAATTTTACCTTACTTACCTTATAGTGACCAGTTTAAGCTATGCACATACAGGGTGCAGTTGTGTTTTTGAAGAGGATTTTGTAGACAGTTGGGAAGCCAGAATAATGAGTGAGGAGGCAGAGTGGTATTTTCTGGGTGTGGGGAACAGTTACATTTATAAATCTTCTAAACACCACACAACAATCCATATTTAGGCTTCAAATAAATATTTATTTATTTATCTAGTTTTTCGTTTTTTCTGGAGGGTGGGGGAAGACTGGATGACTAGGGTGCATTTGCCCCTGCCCTCTTCTGGCACTGTCACTGCTCGTGGCTTCAAAATGATGCATCAAACTGAAAAAAGTTATTACAAAATATTTGTGCTGGGACATGCTGCATATGTTGTTTATACTCAATCGAGATGAGGCCAATACTTGCAGACCTAGACCAGTGTTTACAAGTCAAGGTGAGACAAGATTGAAACAGGCTTTTGCAACTCGAGACTGAGTCTTTGCCTAGTGTCATTTTGTATCTATCAATACCATCCCTACACTTGGGCACATCCAGATAACCAGCAAGTTCTATAAAGTAGGAACCTTCCTCTTCTTTTTGGTAGTTGAATGTATTGCTTTCCATGTTAATCAGAGGCAATCATTATTCATCTCCCAAGTCTGTCCCTGCAGGGAACGCTGTACTTGTCATCATAAACATTGTTCTTGTATGTAAGAAATGCAAGATCATCATTCGAGCTAGCTTATTTTCAGTTCCTCGATTAATGTGGTTAAAAACAACAGACTCCATTGTGTTATTGGACTCCTATTTTCGCTTCCACCAAAGAACAACATGATTCTTTGATTGTCATAGATAACACTGCAATTGAAGCTTGAAATTGAAAGATATAGATGTGTCGATATTGATAATATCTTTGTCGTCAATATCGATATTTTAATTAATACTCATTATACTGACTCAATCTGATCACATCACCCCCACCCACGACCGAATCAAGAAAGTGTGGTGCGTTACCGCCACACCCCCTATATGCCTTCATGGCATGGTGCTAAGCACAGGGGAGCACTTTACTTTTTTACTGAATCAATATCGATATTCAATCGATATCAAACTTTGATAAGGAAAATCGATATTGCACAACCCTAGCCTTGCCCTCAGACCCCCCTAAGTGTGTTTTCATGCACGATGCTATAACACTGAGAACTTTACCTTTTCCTCAGTGTTAGGAAATGTCAGGCATATGTCCACCCCTACTGAGTCTGCATGCATTTATACGCTCCACAAAATTATTGATAACCCTCTCGCAGATGTCTGTCTCTATGGCTCCAATCACCCGTATGATTTCCGCCTTCAGTTCCAAAAGGTTCGTGGTTTGTTGGCATATACCTGTGATTTCACAAACCCCCATAAGAAGAAATAACAGGGTGTAAGATCACATGACCTTGCCGGCCATTCCTGGTCACCGTGCAAAGGGATCACTCGTTGCAGGAATTTTTCATGTAGTAAGGTAAGGATTTCATATCATAACCACAACAAACGAGTCCAAACAATTCAGGCTACATTAATTGGCATGACAACAGATACCAACATTGGTAAGAACAGGTCTGCCAACCTCGAAACAAAACAATTACAATCGATATAGATGGAAGACATACTGACTCAAATAAAAGTAACTGAATGTTGTCACTCTTCAATATTGTTATTTTGACAAATCTGATATTTTGTATAGGTACTGCAATGGTTTCTGCACACACACAATTTTCATTTCGAACAATGTATCATCGTTTTATTCTTCTTTCTTCCGTCAAATTCATGGCTGGCATGCTATGATTTAAGGTAGGAAATGTTATATATTTAAATAAAAGAAATAAAGATTGGGTCACAAACAAAATTCTGCAGAAAAAATTTGAACTAAAGAGTATCCATGACAAATTCATAGCTACCAAAGAAAAAATAATATGAAAAATTAATGAAATCAGAAAGCTCACCATTTATCACAAAAAAATAAAAAGTAATAGCAATAAATCTAAAATCATATGGGATATATTGAACAAGCAAAGAGGGTAAAATAATAATAAAGATAAAGAAAATATTTCACTAGCTATATATGGAACTGAGGTAAAAGACCCTGAAACCATAGCAAAAATATTCAATAACTGTCTTGTGAATGATAACCCAAACACTAGTTTGCAAACAAAACACAGTGAAAATTTGGGACGACACACAAATGCCATTCAAAACTCTTACGATACCGGAAGAAATAAGCATAAATGACCTTGAGAAAGCTATTACTTCCCTAAAAACAAGAAATCATGTGATATTGATGGTTGATCTAACTATCTAGTAAAGAAATGTACACCGTGTCTACTCCTACCTCTACAATTTGCTATAAACTTATCAGTAAGAAATGGTATATTCCCAAAGATCTTAAAAAAGAGTATCATAAAACTGATATACAAAAAAAGGGCCTAAAACAGGCCCCTTAAATTACAGACCAATAGCAATTACTTCACCCTTCTCCAAAATTCTCGAAAAAATAATCTCCAATAAAATTCATGATTTTTGTTCCAAATTTAATATTATAAATGAATATCAGCATGGTTTTCAAAAAGTCAAATCAATAATTCTGCAACTGTACAATTTATAAAAATAATTACTGAAGCCTCGGATGACAATGAAATTTCGAGCACAGTATTCCTAGACCTGTCCAAAGCATTTGACTCAACTACAACACACTTATGCATAAACTATATAGTTTAGGTATCTGAGGTGGCATATTCAACCTAATTAAGTCATTTTTCTCTGATCGAATACAATGCACTCAAATTAACCACATAGATATTTCATCTATCAAAACCTTCTATTCCAGCTTTAAATTGTCAAAGGTAGGTGTCCCTCAAGGATCTATACTTTGTCGATTGTTATTCATCCTTTACATCAATGATATACTGAAGAACAACATGACTCAAACTATCACCTATGCAGATGACACTAATATAATATGTAGGGCAAAAACAAAAGAACAATTAGAAATCCAAACTTACATCTCAATTAATGAAATAACCCAGTACTTGAACACTAATAGCGTAAATGTCAACCATCAAAAAACAAATTTCATGATTTTTAACCCTGGCAACAAGTAGAACTTTGATACCTTGATGGTTTACTTAGATGAAAATGAACTAGACTATGCTAACCATGTAAAATTTCTAGGATTGATCATTGATGATAAATTAAATTGGGCATGTCATACTGATTATATCTGTTATAAACTCACCAAAAATCTCTATCTGTTGAAAATCATTTCACAATTTAATATCAAGTAAATCAATATGAATCTTTATTATAACTACCTAACTCTCTAGCCTTCTTAAACCCAAAGGTTCATGGCTGCAACTACACTGGCCTTCCATCTGTCCCTATCCTGAGCAAGATCTATATATTCTTTTACATCCCTCCCAATTTCCTTTAGGTCCATCTCAACGTTATCCCTCCATCTTCATCTTGGTCTACCTACTGGTCTCTTACCATCAGGTTTCCCAACAAGAATCCTGTAAACTCTTCTTTCCTCTCCCATTTGTGCCACATGGCCTGCCCACCTAAGTTTTCTTGATTTAATCATTCTAATAATATCTGGACATGAATACAAATTACGTAGTTCTAAATTATGTAATCTTCTCCACTCACCTGTCTCCTCATCTCTTTTTTTCCTAGGATCTTATTTTCAAATACTCTCAATTTATGTTCCTCTTTCAATGTAAGGAACCAAGTTTCACCTCCATATAATATTACAGGCAAAATTACTGTTTTGTATATTTTAACTTTTAGTTTCTTAGATATTAAACGAGATGACAAAAGTTTATGAAAAGAAAAGTAACATGCAGTTCCTGAATTAAGCTTGCTTTTTATTTCCTCCTTAATATCATTTTCATTTGTTAGTATTACTCCTAAGTACTTGAATTTGGAAACTGGTTCAAACGAGTTGTTATCAATAATTAGATTTTGATTATTACCTAACACTTGGTTTTGGCCTGTAAGCATATATTTAGTTTTCTCTTGGATAACTTCCAAACCTATCTCTTTAGCGGCTTTGAGAAATATTTTACCATTATTCTTAACTGTATTTACATCATCTCCCAGTAAGTCTACATCATCTGCATATGCTAACAGCTGAGTCACACCGTTTAATTTTAGTCCTTCATTAGTTTCTTTTTGAATCTTTATTATGCTCTTATTTATCCTCACTTAGATTACTGTATTACAGCTTGTGGAGGAGCAGCTCACGTACATACAAAAAAGAGTGTTCACACTACAGAAAAGACTTATACAGGGTGTATCTAAATTCCCATTACAGACTTTGAGGACTTGTAGTGGGGACCAAAACGTTTAAGTTTTGCATAGGAACTCATGTCCGGAAATATACCGTTTCCCCACTACAAGCAAAACACCACCACAAATTTGAGTGCAAGTGGTGACCAAAATCCTTGCCTGCACGTTTGTCGGACTTGATTCCGCTTGATTATTTTCTGTGGGACCACATGAAAAGCCTGATTTACGAGACCTGCTGGCGCGGGTTATGGCAGCAGCGGATGTTGGACTAGCAGGTGTTGCTGATTGTGTGTACCAGAACATGATACATAGGTACGGTGTTTGTGTTGAAGTCAATGGTCGCCACCTCGAGCCCACCTTGCAAGTGAACGCTGCAGCTATGCAAAAACAATGTACAGTAAGCAGCAGAAGTCGGAGAGTTCAACGTGTGTTGTGGTGGTGTTTTACTTGTAGCGAGGAAATGGTACGTTTCCGGACATTGGTTCCTATGCAAAACTTAACCGTTTTGGTCCCCACTACAAGCCTTCAATGTTTGTAATGGGAATTTAGATACAACCTGTATGCAAAATACCATGCAGATCGACATGCAGAATTGCCTTTCGCGAAAACAAAATTATGACTTTATACTTGCTGTATGTTTATAAATCTATTACCTATGTACTTAATGACAAAACACAATTTTGAAACGAAGAAATTCATGGACATAATACAAGACAAAGACAAAACTTCCATATCCAGACTAACAGATTAATTCTGACATATAGATCACCACATTCTTCAGGTTCAAAATTCCACAACAATCTTCCCGCTTGGCAAAAAATCCCACTCCCTTAAAGAAAAAATTGCAGCTAGGCAAAAAATACCTCACAGACAAAGCTCTGTATCAAAATATTGAACTATAAATTAGACTGGGTACCACGGCCGTCGGTGGGTACTAATTATTGGGTGGGGGGGCTCAAGAAATTGAAACCATACAGTGAAAGAAGAAAGTTTATGTAACAGATGTTTAATTAATATATATGACCAATACGGTAAACTAACTGATTAACATGAAATGAACCATTATTCAACATTTCTCTTTTGATTGGTCAATGTTACTCACTGGGTATTAATTTAAAAATATTACAATATTTGCTATTGACTCTATATCAACATTATCAAAATTACCTAAAAGAAATAATGTCTCAAAACATATTTTAATTAAAGTAACTATACGAGGAATTTCAGGACTGCTTATAAATGTAATACAAACTTTTCTCAATTCACTAACCATTGTTGAACAAAGCTTATACTATTACATCCTTAACATGCTGAATTACATAAAGGACCAGGACCCAAATATTTTTCTTCTGAAATTGTTAATGGATACAAAAGTTTCTGCTATTTCATGCAGATTACTTCTGTCCAATTCACTTTAATGAGTGTGACACACAGCTATGTTGTTTAAGCACGTCTGTGTCATTGATGCTCGTAGGTATGTCTTTAACCTTTGAAGACTGCTGAAGCTCCTTTCCGCCTCATAGGAAGATGTTGGGCACTCAACATTTTTTTAATAATGCCGAATAATTCTGAATAATTTTAAAACGCATCCTTTAAAGTTGTTGATTGCTAAAATCATGTGGCACATGATTTGGCTCCAGTGGTGAACTGGAAAACATAGGCATACTTACCCCCATTTCAGGACATGCAGCAGTGCGAAAATTGACAATCTTGTGTAACTGGTCGTACTGATGCTGTTGAAGATGATGCCTGCTGTTGATTATTGGCACTGCACTCAGAAGCCGTAATTTCAACTGATGAAGAACTATTATCACAAGGCGCACTCCCATTTCCACTGTCTTCTTTTATCTTCTTTTTTGGTCTCTCTGTATCCAACTCCTTACCACTATCGGTGTTTGTGATCTTTATTACAAATCTGTCCATATTCAATGTCTGAACAGACGACAGCCACATGAAATCATCAAGCAAGGAATGGTAACTGCAGCAGAGTATGAAGACTATAGACACTATTTCACTGCTTACATGCTTATGAGTATAGTTCCACTCGATAAACCATTCTTTACAGTACTTCATCCTTTCAAAAACTAATACGATTTTCAAAATTAGGAAAAATATTGGGGGGGAACAACCCCCTCATCAATTATTGAGGGTGATATGTCTCCCATGTCCCCCACCCACCAAGGACCATGCTGGGTACAAGAATCAAGTACACAATGAAATTCAGTAATGTCATAGAAGGAATAATGTATCTCTAATCTTAAAAAGTCATGCATATACTTTATACGTATATATATGTGTGTGTATGTATGTATGTATGTATATATATATATATATATACAGGGTGATTGGTAATTCAACCTATTCCTGGAAAGGGGTAATACTAGAGCACATTTGCAACAAATTTGACCCTATGCACCGGGGGTCGGAAATCAATGGGTTTCGAGTTATTGCAGTTTTTAGATTTTCGTGACATATTCCGACTTGCGACCAAAAAACTACTAATTGTGAACAAATTACTACACCCCGGGCACTTAATTGACATGTTGCTAACAGCTGACGAATGAGTGACTACTGGGAAAAAAAAATTCATGCCCAAAATTCCCATACCCACAGAAAGAAACAGTAATTGGAGCACACGTCATGAAGAAATTTGGAGATTATCATTTAAATCGAAGAGGATTACTCAAAAAAATGGTAACACATTTACGGGAAAAACTTCCTCGCTCTCCAAAAAGATAGAAATGTTGTCAACTGGAACACGGGTTGGGGGGAAAATCTGAATTAACAGCGGAGAAGGCGCGTTGTAGACCTCTTTGTAAAGTGAAAAGAAGTTCTCGGTTGTGAGAAATAAAGGAAGAAAAATGAGTGAAATAATAATGTTATTTACCTTTCTCATGATTCCAGGTTGTCAGAATTAACTATTACGAAAACTAAAAATCCTGTTCAAATTGCCTCCCCGGTTACATATGCAAGCACGCAGCCTGCGGCGTACTTCAGACACAGTCACTCGCGTTGACACTCAGTCTCTTATGTATTGGGCAGGTGTCACAATTCTCTCCCCCGACCTCAAGAACATCTTGGTCCATAATACACCCACCGCTCCCATCCCACCACCCCCAGCCCACAAGTGCAACAAACCCAGATGCAAGACCTGCCGCATACTTATCACATCCCCTCCCCTACCCTCCAGATCCCGACGCAGCTTGTGAATTCACCCTTCACCCAAAGGGCACCTGCCACTCCTCCAACCTAATATACCCCCACACCCCCTATACACCTTCATGGCATGGTGCTAAGCACAGGGGAGCACTTTACCTTTTAATATATATATATATATATATACATACATACATATACACACACACACACATACATATTTTCTACAAGTACACTCTGCGGCAAGAAAGAAAAAAAAGAATCACCCCCTAGTGATAAAATCTAATATTTTTCAAGCAGTATGTTTTATTTTTTTTTGTAATTATTTTGACAATTGAACATACTTTACGTAATTTTAACATTTCTGATATTTTACTTACTCTTACAATGATGGTAATATTTAAGAAATCAACAAAGAAAGCAGTTAGTTGATTAAATTGTTAAGCTTTATGGCCTTTATTGCCTTTTGCTATTGTTTGTTACCTTTGTTTGGTCTGATGCATAGTTCAATTGTTACATTTGTTTAGGGATTGGTTTCATAACCTCGCTGAAAGGTTTCTTAATCATAACTCTTCCTTCTTGCTCACACAAAGTACAGTAAATTGAAATGGGTACAAAGCAGGGTGTTACAGATCTTAGTCCAAGAAAGTGAGGAAGAATACTTCAAATGTTAGAGGATAATGTGTTGTAAATATTACATTGTTGAAATAAATCCATAAATGAAGAAATACTGCTTCAAAGAAAATTTTTACTCTTTATTACTAGGGGCGATTCTTTTTTGCCACAGAGTGTATATATGTTTATCACTGTTTTTAACATTGTGAATATAATGTACAATTTATGTAAACTTTATTATCACATATGTGCAGCATGTAAAAATTTTTGTTCCTATACTGTAATAGCTTGGATAACATAGCTTATATTATATTTTCATGTATCTGACGAAATTCATACCCACGCAAAATGGGTGAACGGATGAATGAAGATTATGATTATGATCGTCACGTATTACTCTGTAGTTTTTCACTCTTTGGAACATGTTAGAAATTTCTTGATATCAATTGTGAAATTCACTGTACAAGCTGTAATGAAACTTGAAACAAACCTTAGAAATTGCGGTTAGGTAAATTATCTATTATTGATTAATTTCAGATACATGAGAAACATGATTAAAATATTTATTGCATGAATTAATGTTTTCAGTGTTATTACATTCATAAAAAATCAAAATTCTTGCCTGATACTAATGAAATATAGCATGTCAACTTTTATTGTGGTTTACATTAAATCCACTTGGAACTACAGCATATATTTTCTCTTTCCAGGATTCGAAAGTTTCTCCTGATGAAGCTTCACAGATTGACTTGGAACGTCCGGATGAGTTGGATTAAAAGGTGATGTAAGAATATTAGTTTTTTGTAATAAAATATGTAAGTGTTAAATTTCGAACCCTTAAAGTTTTGCAATTTCAGGTGCTTGTTTTCAAATATACTTGCATTAAGGTTTAAATGTTTTGTGAATGCATATAATTTTGCATATGAGTATACAAATGAATCTGAGTCAGAAAACGGATATTTATTAGGAAGATGGGAGCAATTTCTGTCTCTATTCATACTTTCATGTTTTACGTATATGTTTAATGTGAATTAATTTGTTATTCTTTTTCTTTCCTTCTAAGTCAAATTGCAAGTGAGATCAAGAATTGAAGTTTCAAAAATATTCACTCATGTATGCATATCTTTGGTGAAATGTTTTTATACATTACTCATGTGCATGATGTTTTATGGAAGCAACTTGTCCTAACTAACTAACTCTCTAGCCTTCTTACACCTGAAGGTTCATGGCTGCAGCAACACAGGGCTTCCATCTGTCCCTATCCTGAGCAAGATCTATATACTCTCTTCCATCCCTCCCAATTTCCTTTAGGTCCATCTCAACATTATCCCTCCATCTTCGTCTTGGTCTACCTACTAATCTCTTACCATCAGGTTTCCCAACAAGAATCCTGTAAACTCTTCTTTCCTCTCCCATTCGTGCCACATTGCCTGCCCACCTAAGTCTTCTTGATTTAATTATTCTAATAATATCTGGACATTAATACAAATTATGTAGTTCTAAATTACGTAACCTTCTCTTCTCACCTGTCTCCTCATCCCTTTTAGGCCCAAATATTTTCCTAAGGATCTTATTTTCAAATATTCTCAATGTATGATCCTCTTTCAATGTAAGGGAACAAGTTTCACCTTCATATAATATTACAGGCAAAATTACTGTTTTGTATATTTTAACTTTTAGTTTCTTAGTTATTAAACGAGATGACAAAAGTTTATCAAGAGAAAAGTAACATGCATTTCCTGAATTAAGCTCCTAAGTACTTGAATTTGGAAACTGGTTCAAACGAGGTGTTATCAATAATTAGATTTTTATTATTACCTATTATTATTATTATTATTATTACTTGCTTTATGCCTGTAAGCATATATTTAGTTTTCTCTTTGCTAACTTCCAAACCTATCTTTTTAGCAACTTGTCCTTTATTTTGAAAATTAGTTGTTCATGTAGTTAATTTTGAAGTCTTGATTAATATATTTCATAAGCAATATGCAAATTATTGCATTATAAACTGGAAGAATTCATATTGTGTGATCTTTTAATGGATATATATAAATTTTTAAAAAAATTTGTAAAAGTTCATAGCTAGTGGAAAATTTAGCTAATTTTTCTTGCTGTAAAGTTGCCCTATGCTTGCTATTCCTGACTATTACTGCTGCCAGTCCCCCTATTCTGCTTGCACAGTGGAAGTTGTTTCAAAAATAAAGGTAATGGTTACAGAAATTTATTTTTGAAAGCTCCCACCCAGAAACCTGACTTTTAACCCAATGAAGAATCTAAGTAAATTCAAATAGGAAGAATGTTGTCATGGATGATTTTACATTCAGTTTTTACAGATTTTAAGTCATTACAGTGTACTTGGTGATATTGTGCATTTCACTTCCCACTTAGATACTGTCGTATACCAATTAAACATATACGCCGGACTTGATCTGCATCAGCAGAGAACGCCAGACCTGGTTATTAAGTGTTGTTTGTCATCAGTCTGTGTTATAGCTCCTGTCATGTATGCCTCAAAGTCATAGCCGTACTTCGTGACGAGGCTTCTTTCATTTATACCGATATGTAAGTTGTTGTACTTATTATGTTATTGTGTTGGTGAATTATACACTTTTGTTTGTGTTGGAACTTCAGTGTTATTCTTTACTCCGAAGAACAGAACAAACGCGAAATCCAACAGATACATTATTTTCTAAGTTGTAATTTGTCATGGTCCTGTGGATCCGCACAATATAATTAATTATATGTTTATTGAAATTATTAATTTAATGTTATACAAGTCACTTTCAAATAACAGTTAAAAATGTATAATAACTACATTAATTATGTTTCATGTTATTTATTGTGCTATACGCTGTATAAATGAGGTAATATTTGGAATTCTAACGTTCCTATAGCAAGGAAAATCAATAGTCATTATGTGGTAATGTGTGTGACAAAATAGAAATATAGGTAATAGTGAACTGCATATTACTCAGTTATTTCACTAATATATATATAGACCCATAGAAGTTGCATCTTCAACTTCACGTTTTTAGTTTGAAATATTTATGAACGAAAGGTAATCGTGCAAATGATTGACTAGTGAACGTCACAGTATAATTGGTGGTCCAGTATTGTGGAACGTTGTCAGCACGATCTTGAGTGATGTGTTTTTCGTAAGTGTTAACTTACACCATTGTTCTCGTGAATCTAGTTTTTACATAAATTTCTATTATGTACGCATCAAGTAATCCTTATAATCTGAGATCCAAAACAAGTCTTACAGCTAGATATATCAATTGTGGTGAAGAACGTGATGAATCACAAAATAAGAATGGTGCCATGAATATGATGAAGTGCTGCAAAGATCCCAATAAGGAAAGGTTGGTAGCTTGTGAAAATTGTGGTCATTTGTATCATTTACAATGTTTGGGTTTGTCCGATAAGCATTGGGAGTTATATCAGTTAAATGAAAATTATTTCTGTAAAGATTGTGATCCACCCTCTTGGGAGAAGAGGGAAACCACTGCCTTGTGGAGAAGGGGAACTTCAAAGGCTAAGGGAGTAAACCCCGAAAGAAAATCCTGGTCCCCCAGGTTGGGGGTTGGAGTGTGAGACTTTAACTCTACCCGTAAAACGTAGAGCAGAACAGCTAAGAACAGCTAAGCTATGCTCACTGCAAGCCCAGAGGCAGAAAGGAGGCAGCCCCTCCACTGGGCTAAAATGCTGTAGGCCAATCCCCTGCACATTTGAACCTACAATGATTAAAAGAAGAACAAGAGAGCAAGCCGGACAGATCACGACGACGACGAATTGGCGAGGATATGGCTCAGTGAATGTTGGAACATGGAATATAAGATTATCTTTATGTATCATACATGCCACTCCTGATCTTGCTCTTTCTTGTTTTGGTACTCCACTGTAGAATAGAAGAAAGTTTTAGAAAGGAAAATGTCAAGGGATGGAAATTTATAAATGAGAGAATAATGACAGTAGACATTTTAGAGCAGAGAGAATTAACTCTAGTGATTGTATATGCCCCTAACGAGAATGAAACTTCAAACAACAAAGATCAGTTTTATGAAATACTACAAAGAACTATTGAAGACATAGATAAAGAAGTTATTATCCTAGGAGATATGAATGCCAGAGTGGGAAATAAAACTGATCGATGGGGAAAAGTGATAGGAAAGTATGGAGAAGAAGTTATAAATAACAATGGAGAGAGACTATTGGAACTCTGCATAATAAATGATCTGATTATCACCAACACTATGTATATACATAAAGACATACACAAATATACTAGAGAGGAACCAAGTAGAAATGAAAAATCTATAATAGATTACATCATTGTGCGGAGAGATATGAAAAAGTTCATAAGAGATGCAAGAGTTAAAAGAGGGCCAGAAGTAAACACTGATCATAAACTTCTCATATTAGATATGGCCATAGGGGTTAAAAGTAAGACATCAAGGATGAATAGAAGGAAGAAAACGATAAATTACAACATAAGAGAGAAGATAAAGGTATACAAGTTGAAAGAGAAAAATTTTCGAGGAGAATTTAGAAAGAAAGTGAAAGAAGAACTAGCGAATGAGCAAGTAGAAGAAAGAGAAGAGGACTTAGAAAAACTCTGGAGTAAATGGAAAGGGGCAATAATATCTGCAGCTGAACAAGTATGTGGAACATCTAGAATAGGAAGCAAGAAAAAGATAACAAATTGGTGGAATCCAGAAATAGAAGCAGAGGTAAAAGATAAGAAAGAAAAATGGAAGAAATACCTGTCAGTGGGTACTCTGGAGACATTTGAAGAATATAGAAAGCAGAGGGATAAAGTGAAGAAAGTGGTTCAAGAGGCAAAGAAAGAAATGTGGGAGCAATTTGGAAGAAATATGGAGCAAAATCGTAAGGAAAATCAAAAACTTTTTTTTACAAAGTTTTGAAGAACATGAGGAAACAAAAAGATTGCCCTTTAAAATTTATATATGATGAAAATAAGAAATTATTAACAAATTCTCAAGAAATAATGAAAAGATGGAAAAACTATTTCCAAAAATTATTAAGTGAAAAGGAAAGAAACGTACCAAATGAAGAGGAGGAGGAGGAGGAGGAGAGAAGGCCTGAAGAACCAGATATGCTAGATGTAGAACAAGAAGTAATTACGAGAGAAGAGTTAAAGAAAGCTATTAGTAGAATGAAACTAGGAAAGGCAGCTGGTCATGATGGCATTGCACCAGAAATGATCAAGTATATGGGAAAGGAAGGAGAAGATTTGCTGCTCAGAATAATAAAAGTGGCATGGAAGGAAAAGAAGATAGTGAAGGATTGGGAAATATCAATACTAATACCAATATATAAGAAAGGAGATAACAGGGAATGCGGAAATCACAGAGGTATTTCACTACTCAGTGTGCCTGGCAAAGTCTATTCAAGAATTTTGGAAACTAGACTAAGACAAGAAATCGAGGATAAATTAGAGGAGACACAAAGTGGATTCAGACCAGGTAGAGGTGTCCAAGATCACATATTTACAATAAGGCAAATAATAGAGAAAGTTATAGAATACAATAGAGAATTATACCTATGCTTTATAGATTTGGAAAAGGCTTTCGATAGGGTGCCATGGCAAGAGCTATGGAAAACCCTAAAGAAAAACAATGTAAACAAACAATTAGTAGAAGCAATACAAAGTTTCTACAGAACAAATAGATGCTATGTCAGAACTGGCAATAACAGATCAGAGGAATTCAAAACATCAACAGGAGTAAGACAAGGTGATATTTTATCCCCATACTTGTTTATTATTCTGATGGATGATGTTCTGAAAGAAATAAAACCAAAGATGAGACAATTCAAAGTAGGAAATTGGAAACTGAAAACTGTAACTGTATCTGAACTTTTATATGCAGATGATATTGTATTGTTTGCAAATTCACAAGCAAACCTACAAAGGAATTTAGAAATAATAAATGGTAATATGTCAAAGAAATATATGAAAATAAACAAAGATAAAACAACTGTGTTAAGGATAGGGAGAATAGAAAAACCCTGCATAATAAGCCTTGAAGATTCAGAGCTAAAACAAGTACAAAGTTTTAAGTATCTAGGTGTTACAATCAATAGTAATGGAAAAATAGATGAAGAATTAAACACTCGAATAAAGAATACAAACAGATTATATTATGCCATAAACAAAGGATTTTTAGGGAAAAAGGAAATAAGCCAAAAAACAAAAATGATTGTGTACAAACCAACTTATGTACCAACATTGATATATGGAAGTGAATCCTGGATAATTAATGAAAAACAAAAACAAAACTTGCAAACAGTAGAAATGAAATATTTGAGGAGAACAGTGGGAAAGACCAGAAGGGACAAAATCAGAAATGAAACAATCAGAATAACATTAAACACAAAACCAATATATCAGGATGTGGAGCAAGCACAACTCAGATGGTTTGGACACCTCAGCAGAATGCCTGAACATCGAATACCTAAACAGGTATGGGAAGCAAGAATGGGAGGATTGGGTGCAAAGAGACCGAAAGGAAGACCACGTAGGACATGGAATGAGGGAATGAAGGATATCCTGAGCAGGAGGAACAAGGAAGGAAGTTGGCAGAAGATCGTGACAGATGGCGAGCTCTCTACAAAACCTCGACACCAATCAATAGAAGAGGATCGGAATAAGAAGAGATTGTGATCCATCTTATGATCCATTCAGTATTGAAGCTTTTGTGCAATGGAAACGAAGGCAGGGAAATGTTCAAGAAATGAACATTCGTCCTTCTGTGTTCCTTTTCAAATGTTTGATCTACTTGCAGAGTTAAGGAAAATCAGCGAGTCACAACAGGTGGAATTTACAAAAATTAGGGAAACTCAAGATTCTATGAGGCAAACTCAAGAGTCTCAACAGCTTGAGTTTACAAAAATGAGGGAAACTGAAGAGTCTCAACAGCTTGAGTTTACAAAAATGAGGGAATCTCAACAGGAAATTAAAAATTCACAGCAACTACTCAACCTTGACTTCCACAAATTGAGTACATCGTTACAGAAGTAATTAGCTGAAGTTTCCGAGTCATGCAAATTAGCAACACGTTCATTACATCAGGAAATGGAAAGAGAAGTGCAAGGACTAACAGAGAAAATCGAGAAAGTCAACACTACTTGTGCAGAGAATTCTGATAAACTTGCTGGATTGAATAATCAGATTACAGAATGCCAGAACAATGTTTCCGGGTTGTCTCGGCAAGTTCAAAGACTTGAAGTCGTTGTGAGCAAGGACAAAATAATGAAGGGCGTGGAAGCATGTGAGGAAAAAGATTTCTAAGTTAACATCTAATATTTCGACTAATGTTGACTCAAGTAATCCTGTACAAGTTTACAGTTCTCATGTGAATGGTAACTGTCAACCTGGTATTCCTGCACGGAACGTAAGCTCTCTTAAATCATCTGATTCTTCAGCATGTGATGTTTCTGATGACGAACACAATCGCATTGCTTCACAAAGACACAAACGTTCTAGAAATAATCGCATGAGAGCTAGTAACACTAACAAGTTATGTCAATCAACCCGTAAACCAATAGTCATCAAACCTGCAGAATCATCGATGTGATTATCCTGACAATTGTGTGCGTTCGCTTACTCAAGAACCTCGACGATTGGTAAGATTGAATGAACTTACTGTTCTTCCTAAATTTGTTGACGAATTTCTGAATCACTACATGTCTCATTCCTTAACTCAGGCTCAATTGACTGAACTTAGAAGCCATAAATATGATCCTAAATCTTGAGTTTTTGCTATTCGTATGCATTCAGCATATTATAATTTAGTTGATCGTCCGAATGATGCAGAAGTTATTGATATTTTAATCAATCAGTTGCCCACATCTATTGCACAAACAATATTAGCTGCTAGATTGGACAAAATGGATGATTTAATTGCGTTACTAAAGAGGTTGGATTTAGTGAAATCTAACCTAACTAACAGACCATATAATCGTTACAGACATAATGATGCAGGACCTCAACATTTCCGGCAAAATAGAAGTCCACAAAGCTGTCGATACTTCAACAATAATGGTAGATTTATGACCAACAGTTTCAATACCAGAAACCAGCAACAAAAAACAGCAATTTACACTGCATCCTAATTCTCAGTTCTCTGACGATAATGTCCACTCATGTCAACCATGCAATATATGTGCCAATTGTGGATATTCATCATCTCAGTTGTCAATGGGAAACAGTTGTAATGCAACTACAGTGTCGAATACTCCATGAAATGAAAATGCTCCATTTTTCGATCTAAGAGAAACTTCTTGTAAACAGTTAATTTCTTCTGCCCCTCAAGAAACATTAAACGAAGGTCGCGGGTGAACGTGGACCAGTTTGCTCGCACTAATGTAAAGCAGGGTCCGTCTAGATCATATTGAAAAGCCATTATCAATTGTACTATCTTCTAAGTGAGAAGTTATATTATTCTCATCTGCTCGTTGAGCTTTCAACCAAATAGAGGAAGTATCATCTTGTGAATCTTCCAAAATTACTTGATTGATATATAATTTATCATCAAGTGCACAATATGTAGTACAAGGTGGAAATCTGCTCAACGTATCAGCAGTATTATTCAAAAATCCTGGGACATGATATAACGTGAAATCAAAACACTGCAGTTTGAGAGATTGCTCTGCAAACTGTATATAACTTAAGTTGATCCGCTGCATTAAATTTGGCAGTCAGAATAATAAATTTTATACTACACCATAACTCATAACTGACTAAGTCACACTGGCTTCCACTGTCGATGACACACTGTATGTATGTTAATACCGCAAACTGTTCTTGTGATCAGTAATAGGAGTATGTATGCCAGTATCCACCAGCTGTCTTGATCACATCGCCTAAACTAGATTGCTCAATTTTATAAGTAAAAAAATATTAATGTTATTAAAAATAGAAGACAATATGTATGTTTTAAATGTTAAAACGTATTTATGGCATCTCTACACCACCAATGCTATATCTGAAACTTTTTTAATAAATGCAGTGTGCCCTGACAGAATAGAACTGTTTCATTTGAAGAGAGTTGATGTTATTTTTTTTAAAAAAAAAAGATATTTAATGTGTCAGAAATAAAGAAGAGATAAATGTTTATAATATTTTTAAATACATAAAATTATTCAATAATTGAGCCTATATGAAGCATAGTGGCTAATGTTGTTGTCTAGCAATTAAGAGATCCTGTGTTCAATTTTCTGTGGAGACACAATGCACTTTTGGTTTGGATTCAACTTTATAAACTAGATCCAGTCCTAATTTAGTCTATGTGAGCTTTAAATAGAAACAAGTTTAGCCAAACTTTGACCATCAATGAACTATGAAACTTTCATGCACTACATGCTGGAATTGGAGGGCATACTATCAAGGAAGCATAAAGTTAAAACTAGAGTAAATCACAGTATCCTTTACGTTACTGGAAGGAAAAATAGCATGCTTCCATATGACATTTTTTTGGCAACATGTATAATTGTGACCAGCTTTCTCCATAGTGAACTAACTATATGAAATTAAAATTAGGGAACTGGCTTGGTCACATTTCCTGAGGACTCTCTTCAAATTGTTGTGGCTTGATTTAAAGACAATGTTTCAGTCTCATGTTGAAGTCAAAAACAGTCCTCTATTTTTAGGAATTTTTGTGACGGATTCTTGGGATTATTGTAATATTCTAATGACCAAGTTACTTTATTGATTCCAAAAAATATCATAATAGTTCACTTCTGTAATATGTGCAAGAGGAAAGAAAAGGATTTTAATCACCTGTTGACATAGATATTGGCTGTGAAATGAAATTGAAACAGCCTGTAGTGAATACAAACAGGGAGTCGCTATAATTGATAAGCTTTTAAAGTAAGTGTGCATATTTGTTTTTTCACATGCATATAGAAATGATGTCAACTGATTTACAGAGTAAAACTTTGCTTCCAGAATGTAATTTCAGTAAGTACAAATGTTGCCAAACTCTGTCAAAATCAAATTAATTTAATATACCGGGTGTCCACAATTTATCTTTACAACTTCAAATCTAAATAACAAAATAATGGAATGAGGTATCTCAGTTCTGTTGCCTTCATTTGAAAGAGAAACTCTCAATTTTTTTTACTGTGGTACAATGAGTAAGTGGTGAAGAGGTGAGATCACATTTCCACAAAATGACTACTCCACAGGAGAAGGCACAGTGTAAAGGTTAATGTGTGGTGTGGTCTTATGCACAATCAAATCATTTTCCCCTTTTTCTTCGCTGAACAAACTGTTAACTTCAATTGTTACCAATTGTTACCTGGATATGCTGGACCAATTTGTTTTCCCACGACTGGAGCATCTCCAGCCAGATATCTTTTTCCAACAGGATGGTGCACCACCTCACTGGGTTCTGGAGGTACAGATGAACATTTTCCTGGTCGATGGATTGGGAGGAATGGCTCAATTACTTGGCCACCAAGATCACCTGATGTAACCTCTTTGGATTTATTTTTATGGGGTTATGTTAAGGATATTGTGGAACGAACGCCAGTTCCCAATATTCAAGTCCTACGACAAAGGATTACTGCAGCCATTGCAACAGTTACTGAGGAGGTACTAGAGCGAACATGGCAGGAAATCAAGTATCGCCTTGATATCCTATGGGCAACAAGAGACACACACAGAGATGCATTGAGGTGGTAAAAAAAAACTTTGAGAGTTTCTCTTTTAAATGAGGAAACAGAACTGAGATACCTCGTTTTATTTAGTTATTTAGATTTGAAGTTGTAAAGAATAAATTGTGGACACCCATTATATTTTATTCATAATTCTGAAATATCATCTGATTTATTGGCTCTGCATGAAATATATTTGTTTGTATTAATTCTTTTTCATATGAATTCTGATGACAGTCTCTGGACAGTGTGATTTTCACTGGATATTATGATATTTCTGGATGTTTCCTACTTTCAAGATGGATAGTGCATATAATACTGCACATGTTCCATATTCATATTTGGCTGAAATGGCATATTAATGGCAACAAAATATGCAGTATCTTTTATCTTTATAGACAATCGTATCATTGTTTTGAGCTTCCAATGTATATGGAGGATGTGTGTTCCAATTATAATGTGAATGAAGCCCCATAAAAATAAGAGAGTTTTATGTAAATTCAGTTGAACAGTAGTTATTCAATATTTCAAATTTCACACAAACAAAATTAAATTACAAACTTCCAATATTTTTAAGACTTCAATCAAACATGCAACTTTTACTAAGTTGAAGTATAGTTGTCACAAAATGCAACTGTGTAGATGTGTGTGGCATTTTCTCTGAACAGAATTTACAATTTAGGTACCTTATTATATATGGTGATTCATAATTCTCACATTTATAGCACTAGAACTATAATGCTTAAAGCAAAAAGGTGCATATCAGTACATAAAGAATCTCTCCAAGTTTGGTATGTGCCTTAACAGGTGCTCGATATGTGCACCCCTGGTGACGCAGCAGACATCTATCCTGAAATAAATATATCAATCAATACCAGAGACTGCATATAGCACCATGCCATGAAGGCACATTTAGGTGATGTAGGGGTAGGGTCTCACATATTCTCGGTGTGATCAGAACCACACTCGTACTGCCTTTACCCCAGTTACACATTGATTTGAGGCTGGGTGAGCCCCAGAGCCACTTTATAAAGGAACAAGGCTGGAAGAATTCCAACCTTAGATCTACCCTGGGAATCGAACCTGGGTCTCCCTCATGGCAGTTGGATGCCCTACTGACTAGACCAGCATGGCTCTTTTGCCTTAATATATTTATACGTAGATTCATATTAGGGATGAGCAGATATGAAATTTTGGCTGGTAATGATGAAAGTATCGATATAAAATTTACTGATATTCTACTGATCTCATATAAAATTTTAAATGGTTCATTCACCTCCTTAATAAATGTTTCTTACCAAATGAACCCAGTTTTTGCAATGCAAAAGAAGCTGCATATTTTACATTTACCGTGTTGGCCCGAATATAAGCTGCACCCTAAAATTTGAAGGACCGAAAAGTAAAAAAGATGATACTCGAATATAAGCCGAGGGAAGAAAAGAAAATACCGGTAACCATTTACCAGCAGATTCAGGGAAATATAATTAGGTAGGTACATATTTTATTTTATCATAAATACAGTACATACAAAATACAGTATCATTATTGAAAAATTAAGGTTACAATTGTGTGCTATACCTACTTCAAAGGTAGTTTTCTGTTAACTACCAGCACAGTACTTATATTAGGCAACAAAATTTGCCTATTCACCGCCATCACTATTGTCACTAGCAGCAACCCAATGTCGCACATTAGATTCGCCAAGTCCATATTTCCTTATGGCCTCTCTGTTGCTTATGACTTTAGAGTAACGAACAACTGCAAGTTTGAAACTTTGCATCGTAACTATACCTTATTCCCAGGCTTGATGAAGCTTTCTTCTCCACACGATCCTTCATATTGGCGACAAACCTGTAGATCCACTTCAGTAGAAATGAATACGTGAATAAGCTTAGAGAAGAACGAACACAATCTTAATAAAATCAAAGAGTACGTTATCAAGAATATCGACAGCTTTTACAATGCTCAGTTAAAAACAACAATGCTATTGTTCCAGTTAGAACCAACAATGCCATTGTTTCAGTTAGAAGCAACAATGCTATTGTTCCAGTTAGAAACAACAATACTATTTTTTGGATAACATAGTATCTACAATGCTATTGTTGCATTATCCTTATTTCAAATGAGAAATCAGCACATTTTGAACAGCATATGATTTGACGAAATGTCATAATTTTTTTAAGGTTGCGAATATAAGATGCATCCTAATTTTTCACAATTGAAATTTGGATAAAATGTGCAGCTTATATTCAGACCAATACGATACTTTTAAAAATATGGAATTGAGATTACATGTTTATATCCATAAGAATTCTAACAAAATAGCATAATATTGCACTAAATTCTAAGATATTTATAGATATATTGATTTGGTAGAATTATAGGTAATTTTACTGATACACTGATAAGACTATATCGGCAAATACTGATACTAATTAATTAATGTGTCCCATCTTTAATTCAAATAAAGTAAGAATATTAAATAATTTATCTATTATTTAACATGAAGTCCACTTTTGTTATTGGTACAGATTTTAGGAAAATTGAATTTAAATAATTCCCAGAATATTTGAACTCTTCAAAAGTGTGCCAGCATTTTGCAAACCCTCTGTGTTATTTGGACTCTATAAAAAGTATTGGCCACAGTCTGTGTTGGCTCTACCTTAGTATAAAGAAATACTGATTTACATAATTCGTGATAACCTATTCTTTTGCATGTTCGGGTTTGTGTGTTCAAATGTTCATATATTTTGCATCAGTAATAGTAATTATGTAGAGATTGCTGATACTAATTTCTTTTGTTTCTTTTCAGTGTATTAGGTAGTGGCTGCAGACAGAAAGTGTGTGTAAAATTTGCAGTGTTTGCAACAATGCAGGATGAGTTTCCGCCACTGAGTTAATTCTGCACCTTAATGTCTTAAGCATTTGAAGGATAGGAGTATTCAATTTTGAACAGTGTTCAGTTTTCATTAACACTTTGCAGAAGCATTAAGAGTTTTGTGGTTTTCAAACATGTTTACATTCTAACTTCTCTTTGTATTTTGACATTGTACTCAGGCAATATGTAAGTTGTTGGATTATCAGGTGTGTACAAAGTGTTTTTTCTTGCGTTTGCATGAATATATTATTTAATAAATACACAAATTTGTAAGTGGAAGTTGTACTTATCCTATGTTGTAAATTATAATGTGACATACAGTTACTTATCACACAACGTTGGAACCAACAGTTTTGCCAACATTAAAACCTGGAAGAAAATTGGTGACACCTTTTAGCAACAGATTGAAGAGTTGTCTGTACCGTGGAACATACTGTTTGAGGAAAAAAACATACAGGAGAATTAGGGCTGAGCTGATACCGATACTGTTCATTTTCTTTTACTGATACCATCCGATAACAAAGATTTTCTGTGGCTAGAAAAGCGGGCAAAGGCAACAGCTCGTCTCAACATTTGTCGGTTTCAAAAGTTCGTTCACCCTTTCTTGTGACAGATTGGGAGACCAGCACAGGAAGTTCCATGGATTTTCCTAGAAATACTGGATCATAAATCCCCACCCTCTTGGGCAAGATGAACCCAAACGTGACTATGAAGGCATGTAACTGCTTAGTTAATGCTGTGGGAAATAACCATTCATTGCTAAGTATTGCTTGAAACTCGTGGTGGATGTTTTTAACCCCCCGCCACAGTAATGCCGGCTCAGGTAGTTGCGAGGTTCTTGGAAAAGATTAATGATGAAGGTCACTGTGAAATTAGCTTTGTTTTATCTACGTTCAAGTGTGAAAGGGAATCAGCAATTTATACTCTTCACTTCTGTCTTTCGTGTGACTGCCGGTATCGGCCAAGATGGCTATTTATATCTGCCGAAAGCCGGCCCCGGTGGTGGAGTGGTTAGCACATCGTGCTTCGATGCCAGGGTTTGAATCCCGGTCTGGGCATGGATGTTTGGGAGTGTCCATTCATCAATTTCATCACATCATCACTCATCCCCATCTTTGCAAATTAGCCAAAAGTGGCACAAAAAGCAAAGTAAAATAAATCACATCAATCAATCAATAATTTCCGCTGACATTAGCTTGAGAACATACGGCTTTGAATGACAGTATTAAGAAAGGTAAGCTAATCGGGACTGGACCTACATTTTAAAGTGGGACTGAACCAGTATGTGCCTCCACTGAGTATCGAACCAGCGATCTATTGATTACAAGGCGAAGGCGACATCATTGGAGAAGCCCCTCTAAAGATTTATGTACACCACTACTTACAATAATGGACATAAAATATTTATCAGGAACTTTACTTTTTGTTATTCAATAAATATTAATTTTTTTTACTTCTTTGACATAAATTTCCTTGTCATGACTGTTATTTTTACACAAATTTTAGCGGTCTTAACTACACGTAAGCTAGATGATGAATATTTGCTGTTTTATATCTGATTTTGTAGCATCTTTTACTATTTATGTAATAATATTTTTTAGTCACGATAGAAAGAAAAAAATAGGTATTAGCGTTGTTTTCCTCCGTTTCTTAGTCTGTAGTTACATACAACAATACTCCACACACGTCAGAGAAATTAAGTACTAATTAATTAATTTTCATATTATTACAAATAATTATATTAACGTTTTAAATAGAAACAATTTTATTATTATATTTCTGAGACACTTGGAATGGACTAGCTCCCCAACTATATTTCTAGATACATGCCCAGTGATGTGACGAGATGTAACTCCTAGCCTTTTTATTTTATACTGGAATTATACAAGTATCGGTATCGGTGGGTATCAGTCATGGTATCTGTATCGGCATCGGTATCGGCTAATGGTGGTATCGGCTCAGCTCTAAAGAGAATACACCATAACTTATTGCTATGCTGTTACTGTTTCTTGTTGGATACGGTGCAAAGTGCAATATTCCGCACGTTCATGACTTTCCGCAAACATTCAAGGCACTGTGGATCTTATCTTCGCTTGTCTTCAGTTCACATGCACTCTCTACCCTTCAGAGAAGTAAGGTCGGCAACAACAGGAAAACTGTGGTTACTGCATTGGTTACTTGCAACCGATTGCGATCAGCTACCCCCACATGAGGGCAGCTCTACATGTGAGGACACCACGTGAGAATGACCCGATGACACGATAGCAATACGATCAATCCTCTGTCTACTCATCCCTGACCTTCTACACTTCCTGAGAATGACATGAGGCAACAGAAATAACCCTGCCTATGGTTGGTTCACCCACATCCGTAGTATTTAAATCCTAGTCAGAACTAGAAGGGTGGTAGTTGACCAGTAGAGCCGGAGGCACTGTCCAGTCTCTGACCCCAGATGCCTATCCACCCAGCCAAGTCCAGGCTGTCTTTAGGCACTTAAAAGATGGACAAGGATCTTCACGTACAGCTTACTAAGTATCACTAATCTACGTTTCTTTCCAAGCAGCTCCCTTACCTTAACACCCAAATGTAACGGTAGGGTTCAAGAGACCCCACACTACTATTAGGGGTATGTAACTTGGACGGCTGGGCTTAGAGCTGTAAAGGAATACATCTAATATTTTGGTAGGGTCTCAATACTAAGTAGGAGCACCTGTAAGGTAAGGTATAGACACAATTAGGTGCATAAGTAATGGTCAACAGTAACAAGATTTATTATAACAAATAGTTGTTGTTGATATATGAAGAAGAGAAAATATCTCTACCTAAGTGTTAAGGGGAGGATATACATGAAAGAGTGCTCATATTTCTTACTTAATGAGTGGTATAGGTTAGGGGGGGGGGGGGTTGATCTGTATAACTGCGTTTTTTCTCCGGGTGGATAGCAGGCCCGTAGCTAGGCAGGGTCCAGGGGGGCTGAGCCCCCCCTGGCATTGTCGTCAGCCCCCTGGTATTAGGTAAAACTATTGCATAATTTGTTTGCCGTGACAAGTGAAAATGTAGAGTGTGGATATTATTTGCTCATAACTTGATAGAAGGATAAATTCACAGTACATAAAGAGCAGCTATCACATTTGTTCTTCTTGTTTATAAACCGAAGTTTAAGTAACGGGAAGTATTTAGAAGGTTCTCCAAATTTCTTCCACAGGGGATCTATGCACCTTCGCTCCCCCTCTTTCGGCTTTCCCTTGTAGCAGGTCCTTTCCATCTGCATCAAAGGTCATCGGCTCCCAAGTTTTGCAAAGGGAAGTTTTATTGCCCAGTCGGGGGTGGGGTGGAATATAAGAGCTTGCCCATGCCCTATCGGGGGAAAACATTAACAAAGACACTTTGTTGAGTTCTTCATTCGTGTAAAGAAGGTTTCGCGTTTGCGCGGGTGTTATTGTGTTTCGTATCTTTGTAAAACTGATTCGTGTGATAGTGAGTGGTTTTAGTGACGAATAATATAACCATGTTTCATCCTTGGTGTGTAGTATTGTGATATTTTAACGATTCCCCAGCACCATGGATAAATTTATAATTCGTAAAAAAATATCTGAATCTTTGACCATGGCGACCACTGTACCTACTCTTTCCCCATCTACGGCTGCCTCCAATCAAGAAGAGGATTTCTTGCCTACAGAAGTAAAGGACATTTCCAAACCAGGTGAGGAAATTAAACAGCTAAAACTCAAACATTACCCCCGAAATGCTGATGGACGGTGTTTTCAAAGTGACTGGTTTAAAAGGTTCAAATGGTTAGAGTATTCACAATTTTTAAATGCAGCATTCTGCTATGCTTGTAGACAATATCGGCCTTTCGGATGCAAAGAAGTGGCCTTTACATCTAAAGGTTTTAAGAACTGGAAGGCAGCTCTCGATAAAACCAAAGCAGGGCTAGTGAAACATGATGCGACACTTACACACATAGAAGCAAAGTCAAGGTGGGCAGAAAAGCAAAACCGTTCGTTGGTGGGAAAATCTATTTCTACACTAGTCAATCAGAATGTTCTTGAAAAGAATCAATATTATATCAAGAGCATTGCTGAAGTTATTCAGTTCCTTGCAATAAACGAATTGCCTCTTAGGGAAACGTACCACTTAGAAGAACATGAGGAACAAAGCCTGTTTCAAAATCTTTTCGAGTTCACGCTTCGAAAAGATGAGAAACTGGCAGACTGTTTTAAGCAGGTGCCTAAAAACGCATCTTACTTGTCCCCTGAAATTCAAAATGACATTATTGAAATAATGGTTGACATTGTACATGAAAACATTGTTAGTGACATTAACAGTGCAGATGTTCCTTTGTATACTTTGCTTGAAGATGGTACACGAGATAAAAACAACAGAGAAAACGTAGCCATAGGAATCCGCTATGTAAAGAATGGGACAGTCATGGAATCAATTCTGTGCATAGAAACACTGTCAGCTTTTGATGCAGAGTCTTTTGCAGATCTAACACTAAATATTTTTCAGAAATATGGTTTGGATAGTGCGAAATTGCTCAGCCAGTGTTTTGACGGGGCTTCAGTTATGAGTGGGAAGAAAGGGGGTGTGCAAGCTTTAATCCAACAACGGCTTGGGCGTCTAATTCCTTACGTTCATTGCTTTAACCATCGGTTACATCTGGTAATTGTTAAATGTGTGGATGAAATTTCTCCAATTAAACACTTTTTCGAACAGAGTTCCATGTTGCACAATTTTCTAAAAAAGGGAAAAGTTGCCATTTTATACGAGGGGAGAAGTCTTTCCCGACTTTTAGAACAACGTTGGTCAGGACATTTAAAAATGACGAGAACAATATTTGAAAACTACAGAGATATAATTCATGTTTTGCAGTTGGTGAAAAATGGAAATTTTAATGGGGATGACGTAGCAGCAAGTGTTGGTTTGCTTGTAGTCATTAGCAAACCTCAGTTTCGGTTGCTTAGTGTGCTTGAAAAAGATCCTTGAAATATTAAGCCCAGTTGATAAAATGCTTCAAGCACGTAATGTTCATTTGGATGCTGGTAGAAAGATGATTGAAGCTGCCACAGAAACATTAAGGAGCATGCGTCAGGAAGATGTGTATGAAGGCATTCTGCACGAAAGTAATGCACTGCTAGAAGAGGATGGAATTCATGACGAGATTGTTGAGCACCCCACAAGAAAGAGAAAACGAAATACACAGTTGCAAGACTTCGTTATCACTGACGTCCTAGGAGAGGAAAAGCTCACATCTCTCACACAAATATTCTACGAATGTTTAGATCTTGTGCTAACAGAAATAAATAGACGTTTTACCAATAACGACGACTTATTGGAGGCTGTATCATCGGCTGAGTCCCTTCAATTTAGCAACATTGAATATTTATCAGCCTTTGGAATCACCATTCCGTCAAAAGAGGAACTAACTGTTGCCAATGCATATCTCAAGAAACTGGATTCCCCTGATACTTTTGAAGAACTGTACAAAACTAGAATGGCCTACGAAGACACTTACGCTCTACTTGCTGGCATAAGAACTTTTGCATGCAGTACAGCGTTGTGTGAATCCACTTTCTCTGTGTTAACCCACATCAATAGCCCTCAGAGACTGTCAATGTGCAGCAAGCGCCTGGCAAATCTTGTTTTTCTGGCATTTGAGAAAAACGAGCATCAAACATAGATATGTCGAGTCTGCTTCACAGGTTCAACAACATGAAGAATCGCCGACTCCAACTTTTTTAAGGCAGAGGTATGTTGAATATTGTGCATTTTTCATATGCTAACTAACTAACTAACTAACTCTCTAGCCTTCTTAAACCCGAAGGTTCATGGCTGCAGCAACACAGGCCTTCCATCTTTCCCTATCTTGAGCAAGATCTATATATTCTTTTCCATCCCTACCGATTTCCCTTAGGTCTATCTCAACGTTGTCCCTCCATCCTCGTCTTGGCCTTCCTACAGGTCTCATACCATCAGGTTTCCCAACAAGAATCCTGTAAACTCCTCTTTCCTCTCCCATTCGTGCCACATGGCCTGCCCACCTAAGTCTTCTTGATTTAATCATTCTAATAATATCTGGACATGAATACAAATTATGTAGTTCTAAATTATGTAACCTTCTCTACTCACCTGTCTCCTCATCCCTTTTAGGTCCAAAGATTTTCCTAAGGATCTTCTTTTCAAATACTCTCAATTTATGTTCCTCTTTCAATGTAAGGGACCAAGTTTCACATCCATATAATACTACAGGCAAAATTACTGTTTTGTATATTTTAACTTTTAGTTTCTTAGATATTAAACGAGAAGACAAAAGTTTATGAAGAGAGAAGTAACATGCATTTTTCATATGGGATACAAATATTTGTGTAATCAAAAGTGTATGAAGTGGTTAGTAAGGAATGAGGTCAGTAGCATTCAATTAACACTTCGAGAGATGACCGTGTTTTAGAAGATATTGAAAAAGAGGGTATTATTTGTATTATATTTCTATTTCTTTAATGACCCCCTTAACACACACAAAATAGCTTACATTTATTTAATGTGAAACCTTTTTTTAAAAAGTCACCTGATATACCATGAGCCCCCCCCCTGATAAACCGTGAGCCCCCCCTAGAGATCAATACTAGCTATGGGCCTGGTGGATAGTACCTATATGTTCCGTTCCTGAGACGGCACGTGAGGGTAAAGAATTTTGCTGCTTCTCTATAGTGGAACCACAAGCAAAAAAAAAAAACCTGCACAGACCAGTGACTCCTGTGCACCGCACTCCCACGAGGAGGGGAGGGAGAGAGTGGACCATGCTTCCTTATGGCGTAAGCAGAAGGGAAGAAGGGAAAGCTGCATGGGGACCTTTGTCCAAGTTTTTTTTTGCCTTGTGGTCGCTCTGTAATGGGGAACAGGGGCACCGACGACCACGAGAGCAGTTTTATTCTTCACCAACAGTTTATAAATCTCCCCGAAAACCTTACCCCACATATCAGACACACAACGCGAGATTTGTCTTTTGAGTTTGTGTAAAGATACAGGAATTTAAATTCTTGTTGCAATTCCATATTGAAACTGCATGTACGCTTCTTGGCCATGCTTATTCACTGCTCTACAAATAACGTAACACGCACATAACAAAAATATATTTTTTTTAAATGTAATATATCTCAAGTTTAGACATAGTTTTCAAATTACTCCTAGACTTTTATAAGACGGGACAAATGGTGGCTTTTTAATAATATCAATGAGACGACTGGGACACGCTTCTGAAACGGGACGTATGGTCACCCTATCCTTGGGAGACAGGTGATCCTCACAATTATCCAAAAGAAATGGAATTGTTAAATGGAATAAATACGCTAGTATAGATGGTTACAAATTTATTAAAGAAAACATTTCTTCTTTGGAATAAAGAAGGTATAATTTTAATATGTGATAGATTAATGTGTTCATGGTACTGAGCAAATTATAATGCTGCAAGGTATTTTAAAGCACAATCTAGATAGGTAATGGAATAGTAAAAATTTTAATTTCCTTAATTACTGTACAACAAAACTTCCTAATTTTACTACAACTGAGAACTAGATTTGTGAAGAAAACTTTAAGATGAACTTAGAGAGGAGAGAGAGAGAGGGAATGAACTTAGTTGTTTTGCTATCTTAATAATGTTATAAATGTTTGCAAAGAGATCCCCAGAATAATATTTAGTAGGCTGTAATTAGTTTCCATTCATTTAAACCTTGTATGCAGATGTTCTCTTTTACCAATATACTATGCATGCTTATAATTGGACATTAATTGCTCAATCAAGGCTGCCCACAGGATTTTTCTCAGGGGGTCAGTAGTACTTAAGTGGAGGAAAGGTGGGCTGATGCTTTCCTCAGTTACGAGAATTTTCATAGCATCCCCACCACTTGGATAAATAATTTGCATAGGCACTTAATCTGCTGTCCTTCACCGGACCCCTCATCCATGTTTTCATGCTACAATTTCAAAATTTGAATTGTATGAAGTGTTTCCAGATATCTTCACACCCTCTGCGGGCGCCCTTGCGCTTAATATCTAATCCAACAGAAACCAATGGCGTTCTAAGTTTCGTTGATTCAGATTATAGTCCAGTACCTCCTTTTGGCAAATCACAAACCAAATAAGAATGAACAGCAATGTATAAATGTTGCCAACATTTAATGAGCAGCGAGGTATAAAAAAAATATTAACGAAATAATGTGTGTTTTTATATGTAGATATATATGAACTCTTGAAATTAAGTGCAGTAAGCTGGAACACTATAGGTATTATGACGCTTTCGGATCTTGAGAAATGTGAATTAAGGAAACGAAGAATTACGGACTATTACAAAATTATAGGGGTGTGCGGGAAATGAATTCCCGACTTATCAGGATCCCGAGCAGTCTGAGAATACCAAATGGTTATTTTAAAAAGTCGTTAATTCTCGACGTTTTCTGCATTGTAAATGTCTGGAACTTTTCGGAAATTGTTTTTGCATTTCTGGTACAAAAACTAACAATCACTTAAAGTGAAAATGACGTGTAGAATTCGAGATTACCAGAGCTTCGGGAAATTTTTAATGTCGGGAAATTGCGAATTTTTCCCGTCCCGAATGTCGTGATTAGTAGAATTGAAAATACTTCCCGGACATTAATTTATTTATAACAACGCTCGGCTATTGTTATGCTGTCATTTTAATTATGATTAATGGGTTTTTTATGTTAATTAATCAAGAGGCACGTGTAGGGGGAGGGGAGGAGATGAGTCATGGATGACTCATGCGCATGTGTGAACTTGGTTTTAATGGTTTTCCATTAGTGTACAAAATATACTCTTATGTATCCCGTTTTTACCCTAATCTAACCCTATTGTTGTATTTTATATATGTGTTACAGCCGGATATGAGTCATGGATGCCGCATGCACACATGGGAGCTACTGTTATGGAGGCTGTTTCTTTACCCTAACCTAACCCTATTGTTGTACTTTATATATGCGTCACAGATGGATATGAGTCACGGATGATTCATACAGATGTGGAGCTTGGTTTTAATGGTTTTCCATTAGTGCATAATAGATACTATTATGGAACCCGGTTCCGGCATATTCTAAACCAAGCTACCCAGTTCCGGCCTATTCTAAGCCAGTTTATGCTCTTCTTATACGCGAGGATGAGTCAAGGCTGATTCATGCACTCGTGGGAACTTGAAGTTAATGCGTTTTATTCACTAATGAGGAGACGTTTCCGGCCTATTCTAAATGTAGAAAGTTGCTATCTATAGGCGAAATATATTTAATTATCCTGAAAACTAGACTCTTAAATGAGGATCGTCAATACCAAATAACTTTTATATAACCCTGGCTAAGTGATGTCAAAAGAAAACCGATTATGACATTGGAAGGAGGTTTTCTATGATCACTTTGCCATGCAGTCTTTAAATTGCTTTCTGAAATTCAATAGTCTAACTTGTTTGCTCGACGACTGACTTTTATTACTATTAATAAACTCTCTTTTAAAAGGAATGATCATTTTGGCATCTGTGCCTTAATTTCGAAAACAGGGTGAGCACATCAAACAATGATTTTCCGATAATTTCCAATCTCCAAAAGATGATTAAGATTTCTTACTGTAATACATACAACCAGCATAAGCACGTATCCTTCCACGATAATCTTCCTGTGGGTTACTTGAAACAACAAATAAACTTCTTCTTACCTCCAGAAGAATGAATCTATCTAGAAACTCCAAGAGATACTCCGAGATTCCCAGAGCAGCATCCCTAAAGTGGCGGCGATTACGGCGGGGGAAGAGGCGAGGGGACATTTGCCCACCACTTTTCGCCACTTTTACCCCCGCACTATGCTAAACCTTATCTAGAAATGGAAATATACTGTCTTTGTCCCCCCCGGCTTTGGAACACAATCGCCGCCACTGCAATGATCAACAAGATGCACCGGCACTAGGAAAGAGGAACACAACTTTCATCTGCACCGCCTTCGTGAAATGAAGAATCCAAACAAATCCGGCACATCTACATACATATTGGTGACGCAGTGCAACGCACACATCATTTAATAAAACAATTACACACGATTGAATCGCTTCATAGCTTCATGTATTTCATAGCAAGTGGGTTGTTGTACACTTCTGTTAACAGAAAGTGCCACGCTCGTTTCAGTTAAAGATCAGCTTCGGAGCCGATGGAGTGTTGCAGTACAGCCGAAGTAAAGGTTCGAGAAAACAGCACTCTGCAGTGTTACTTACCACTAAAGTTTTTCACCGGATGTAGGGAATTTTCTGACGTGCCGAGTGAAAAGAAACAGTTACAGGAAAGCCTTGCATTTTAATTATTAACGCAATCCAGTGTCCAATTTTACAAGAGAATGGCGGAAAAATAATAGGGAAGAAATGTTCGAGATACTCAGTATCCCATAACTAATAAAAAAAAAAAACCTGGAGATTTGCGGGTCTACCAAAGACTTCGTCAGGAACGGGTCTGTTGAATAATAATTCTGAAGGAGCATAGCCTGTTGCTTCAGATACCGAATTGTTGAACAAATAGTGGAACAGTGTAAATCAAAATAACTGATAACGTTTACAGAATACAACGACCACGCAGGATCAAATAATAAGTGAAGCTAATAAACTTAGAGATGAGTAGTGTGATTGGATATGTTCAAAATAAAACTTGGTACGAGGCCTATTATTTTTATTAATTTAAGCACAGTGGTAAACCTATTTTGACGATGTTTTTGTCGATTTTATAGTATTGCAACTCTGTGATTTTTCATCTCATACTTAGTACGAGAGTCATAATTTCTTTCGAGTTAAAGTACGTAACACCCACACCCAACCACACCTATACTTACACACACACAAATTTACTTCCGGTTTACTTCCGGTCTACTGACAGACACCTGTGGGTTTTTCTAGTTTTTTATAAGTACATATATTTTAGGGGTTCAAAGTAATACTTGGTACGAGGCCTATTGTTTTTATTAATTTAACCACAATGGTAAACCTATTTTGACGATGTTTTTGTCGATTTTATACTATTGCAAATCTGTGTTTTTTCACCTCGTACTTGGTACGAGTGTCATAATTTTTTACGAGTTAAATTACGCAACATTACGCAACATTGCGATGGCTCGTAAGGGTAAATTATTGCATCATGTTATGCAACAAGTTATTACGCAACATTGCGATGGCTCGTAAGGTAAACTATTGTGCAATGTTTACGCAACAAGTTATTACGCAGACCCGTATCTAACGTGTTGTTGATTATGGCGTAATGGGTGTCTTCTGATTGACTTACTGTTTCGGATGTTTTCATCCGCGCTTAGGTTACTTAAAGGGTTTTCGCATTACAGATCAGTCAGTATCGTGAGAGTGTTTGAAGAGTACGGATGTGTTGTTGCATTGTTAAAAGTTAAGTATTTAATTTATTTTAAAGCTACATACTATTTATTATTTTTAAGTTTAAAAAAGTGTATCAAGTGATTTCTTTTACATAGTAATTTCGATCAGATTGAGTTTTGGTGTATTTTTAATTTTTTTATACTTAGTACAAATATATATATTTTATATATAATAAAAAATGGCTAATATGAAATAAAACATCATGAATATTTTTGGGTTTAAGAAGCAACAACATAATCAGCCTGTAGAGAGAATTCCAGTAAACATGGTTGTATTTAGAGAAATTTATCATCAATTGAAAGGGTTACTTCTTGTTCACTTGAATAGTATTTGGTCTCATGTTGACGAGGATACTGGAAAGCACTTATTTGTATTTAATAATAATTTATCATCATGTAAGTTACCTGTTAGTGGGAAAATTCAAACAAACGTTTCTCCACCCAATGCGGCAGTTTTGCACATAGGTCGAAATTTGTATAGAATTAAACATAGTACATTACTTCCTGATACGTCTTATGATGTGGAAGCTAGTGAATTTTTGTATGCTGAGATAATTGGAGAGTATGATAAATTGATTGCTCTGTTTATCGAAATAAGAATAATCTATCCTCTTATTAATATATAAAATACCTAAAAACAAAAAAAACATGGATATATTTGGTAATAGAAGGCGACAGGAGATTCCAGATATTTCCAGCGAGATTGCTAGTTTAGATGCACGTCTAAAGAAACAAATCAGATTTACTCATATTACAGAATTCGCTAAATCTAAATATTCAAGCAGAGATTAAAAATCTTCAAACTCAACTGATTGATCCTATAATATAAATTGATGGAGAACTCAAATCTTTGCTTGAGAAATATACTAATTTAGCTTCAATAGATAATCTTCAGAACTTAGAAGAGAATATTGCCAACTTGAAAAATAACTTGATAAATTTAGACAAATCCAGAGAACAAATACCGAACAGCTGAAACAGCAATTAAATGACCAGGCAAACAGTATTCGTACCGAAGTGCAAACCATCATCCAGAATATCAAAATTCAAGAAGAATATGAGCAGGTAAATGCTAGTATTGCTAAATTGCAAGAACAGTTTCAATCTTTCGAAGTTCCTACATTGCAAAGTATCAAATCTGAATTACAGACAGATGAACTGCTTACAGCTATAACAGAAGTTCAATCGAAACTACAGACATTGGAAGATTTTATCAATAATTTACCTTCATCTTCTGAATGAAATGCTATTGCTCGGAGCGTTGCCGGCATCAAATTACAGTTGGAGACTTATGAAGATTTTGAGAAGATACAAAGTACCATAGCTCACATAGAACATACTATGGCAACTATGAGAAATGAGCTAGCAAGTGTACAGGAAACTCTGGAATTGAAACTGCCTGGCATTACTGATATTTTAGCTATAGTTCAACAGCAAGTTACTAAGCTTGAATATTGAATCAGAATTATCGCATTTCCATCATCTTATTGACGACATTCAGAGTAAATTAGAGACACAGCAACAGTCTACACCTACACAGGATGACATAACGCAACTGCAAGAAATTTTGAAAAATGCAGCTGATGCAACAGAACTCGATGCTATAAAATTAACTCTTACCACACTTCAAAATACTGTAGCTGCTTTGCCTACTTCTCAGGAAATCAGAGCTTGAGGAGAGCGGTACATCGAATTTTAAAATCTGAGGATATCAAAAACATTCAAGCCGAAATTGCGCAAATAAGAGAAACTGACGTAGATACTCGTCAATTTTATTCTATGGAAATTGTTAGGTTACAAAGTGTTCCAAATGCTCGAGGGCACTGGACGTACGTCAATGCTGGCAATGTTTACAAATTATATCCGTATACTCAGGTACATGAATTTTTTGTTGATGGTAGTTTACGACTTCTGAAGTTTAGTTTTCTAAAACATGGAAAACATATTGAAGTTCCTCAGTTTACTATATTGCGAAAAGATGGTATACACAAGGCAGTTCAAATACCTATTGCATACTGGGATGAGTCTTCCAATAAATATAAAGTACATGACGACGAACAATTATCAGTTTTTGATATTGAAATTGGTGACAAGCTAGTATTCGTCATAAAGCGGTTATACCCTATACAAAATATCCATTTTATATTCTCACTTCGAACTCGATGCCAAGACAAGATATAGTTCATGAATTACACAAACCAGCCCGTCGCAATTACAAGCGACTGAGTGTAGTAACAAAAGATGTAAATGATTTGTTTCAGGCTGATCTCATCGAGATGCCCCCCCCCCCCCAAGGGGTACTTTAAAAAATTTGGATAAGATAAATCATGGTTACAAATATATGCTTACAGTTATTGATACCTTTAGCAAATATGCATGGGCTGTTCCCCTAAAATCCAAGACTGGTACTTGTGTTACCGAGGCTTTTAAGTCGATATTTAGTGAGGGAAGGATACCAAAATATTTACAAACAGATAGAGGGAAAGAATTTTACAATTCTACATTTGCTAAGTTAATGAAACAACATAATATTAAACATTATTCTACATACAGTGATCTGAAAACTAGTATAGTGGAACGATTCAACAGAACATTAAAAAATCGCATGTGGAGGCAATTATAAGTGGGTGCAAATTTTACCCGAGCTAGTCCATGATTATAATAATACAGTACACAGTACTATTCACATGAAACCTGCTGAGGTAACCAAATCTGATGAGCAACGATTGATTTCTACTGTTTATTGTAAAAAATATACATATACTACCAAGAAGCCAACGCTTAAAATAGGGGATCAGGTAAATATAAACAGTTATTCGAGAAGGGTTTTACTAAAAATTGGAGTACGGAGTTATTCTCAGTGGTTCAAGTTTTACCAGGGAGTAGAAATACATATATAATGAGGGATAATCATAACAAAATATTGAAAGGGATATTTTATGAAGAGGAACTTAGTAAAACAAAATATCGAGATACATATCTAATCGAGAAAATATTGAAGAAGAAAAATAATAAATTGTATGAAAAATGGTTAGGTCTGCCAGACAAAAGTTGGATAGAAACAAACCAGGTGATTCTTTGACACCAACATGGAATGTGGTACAGCGTTTACCAGATGTAGTGGAAACTAATAAAAAAATGGAGAGTTTTTACCTGATAACATAAGATGCCTCATTGGAGGCCCATCAGGTTGTGGAAAAAAACACTTTGCTGGTTGATAATTTCTTGCTTGCCCCCCATTGGCTAGATTGGAAAAATAAACACTTCTATGTCTTCTCAAAGAGTTTAGAACAACCAAAATACCAACAACTAATGAAGCAGTACGACGGACTGGGCATAGCTACATTTGCATCAACAATAAAACCTCTCGACCAATCTTTGAAAAATTCTTTTTTGGGTATTCGATGATGTTATTCTGGAAAATCAGAATGAAATTAGAATTTTTTTTACACAGGGTCGTCACAAAGAAATAGACTGCTGTTATTTAGCTCAAACTTATTCCAAAATTCCCAAACAATTACTACGAGATAATACAAACTTAATCTGTTTGTTTCGTCAAGATCATACTAATTTGAAACATGTATACGATGATTATGTGGGAGGAGACAAATTACAACCAATTTTCAAAATTCTGTTCATCTTGTTGGAACAGCGACGATTTTGGATTTGTTACTATCGACATGACTCGGAAACCTAACAATGGTAAGTTTAGAAATAAAATCAACGACTTTTTAAACGTTGAAACGATATAAAATAACCATTAATCAAAAAAATAAATATGACAAAACATAAAATAGAAGATAATTCGAAATTACGAGAGTACTTGTCCAAACGTTTCAAAGGTTGGAAATCAGAGAATCGAGGTTTTTACAAACAACAGAAGCGTCAAGACCAACCTATTATCGATGCAATCAGTGGTGTCGGTAAAGAGATTAAGGGTGTGACAGAACAAAATAAAAACCTCATCAATGAATTGGTACCTCTTACTGCTAAAAAGTTTGCAGATTTTCCTCCTACGCCATTATCCAGCATTCATACTCCTCTGGTACTTAAGGAACCACCTGCTAAAGCAGCTATAGAAGAATCAGTTGGGTCCCCTAGCAAGGGATTATTTGAGTACAGGAAAATTCGAAAAAGATGAAGTATTTGGTTTGTATCCAACTATGGAGGGTAGTGAAGGTGTAGTATGGAAAATTGGCAAATCTAAAATAACATTCGAAGGGGACAACATAAAAAATAATTTGGGTGGGAGAAACAGCTGGTCCAGATATCCTGGTACCGTAGGGCTATGGGAGCTTATTACCAAAAAACAACCAAAAAATTTTACAGATGATTATCAAAGTTACTCTGAAATTTTGACACTCTCTGATGCTTTGTACCAAAATAACGATGCCAGTCAAAAGCGTGGGAAATCGAGCAGCGGGGATAAATACAAAAATCTGATTAAACCTATTTGAAATCAACTAAAAACCGGTAGTGGTATAAACCAGTAGAATACTTTACCTAAGGAATTTGTATGGGTAAACGATGTGAGAAAACTTATAGATAGGTTGCTGGTTATAGCAGGGGAGGAAAATGCTGGAAACAATAATTTCCATAATGAGAAAATGGGTATTGTATACATGATTAGTGACAAATTAGCTAATTTTATTGTAAACGATCCTAAAGGTATAGGATACTTAATTAAAATTATCAATACTTTACCTCCTAAATTCTGGAATATATCAGAGGGTCGAGGTTTAGTAAATGATATTATTAATAAACTTCCGTTCGAGTTACGCGTACCTGGTTACCAATATTGTGGTCCTGGTACAAAACTTGAGAAACGAATAAAGAGAGGGGACAGGGGTATTAATCCTCTGGATGCAGCTTGTAAAGAACATGATATTGCATACAACACACACAAAGATCTGAATGATCGTCATGTGGCTGATCAAAAACTAGAAGAGGCAGCGTTTGGAAGATTAACAAGCAGAGATGTATCATTTGGTGAAAAAATAACAGCGTTGGGTACAACTATTGCTATGAATACAAAACAAAAATTAGGGTGGGGTTTGTAATATAAATACCCTGAAAAATAATAATAATAATAAAACAACATGAAACCAAAAGGAGTTGTTTACCAAATACCATATTACGATCTTAAAAATTTAAAACTTAATTCGATTTTAACTAAAAAAACAACAAGAAAAGAAGAAGCAATGTATAGCCAAAGGAAATGGAATGAAGTTATTACTCAGTACGCCATAATTAAAACGATTGCAAAATGCAAGAAGGAAAACACACAGTGGAGGATTCATATTTAGCATTTCAGCCATCTTGGCTGCATATGGGCAGTGGGGAGCTTAGCTGGGGGTAGTGCTGCTATTGCCAAAACTGTAATTGATTCGAAAAAAAATAAGGTAGAAGTAGAAGAGCAAAGGCGTCATAATCTTGCCATGGAGAAAAAAATAGGCAAAGGTGTGAAGTCTAGAGCACTCACAAAATTTTAAAAAAAGAAGCTCTTACCAACCTTGACATTGAATCTTTAATTAAAATATTTAAAAATAAACACTTCAGGAGGTTTTCATGTCTGATGCTCTCCCTAAAAATAGTCCTCACTCTCGAGAATGTGGCGTGGTGAAGTTGGATAAGTCCGAAAACGTTGGTACTCACTGGATATACTATTATAAACAAAATGACAATGTTTTTATTTTCGATTCTTTCGGCGGGTACCCCCTACAGAATTAATTCGTTACTTGAAACATGTTGAAATTTATTACAACGACGATCAGTAGTTGTATTTACAATATAACCAGGACGAGAAATGATGAACCCCCTCAGGCAGATTTGCCTACACTTAAAACTAGCTCAACATGAGCATATGAGCTTATTGCTCAAGTGTGGAACCCTGTCTAATCCAAGATTTTTGTAAAAATGCCCTCGGGAATTTCCTGTGAAATGATGAGCCCCCTCAGATTGATTTGCCCACACTTACAAAAATTGCATCAGCCAGATTGTTGTCCATAAACTTGTCAAAAATATGCCCCTCTTGATATTTTTTTGGCTATACTTAAAATTAAGCTAAAAAGCCACACACACACACACATATTTACTTCCGGTTTAAGTTCAATTGGATACCAGGTTCAATTTGTTTATCTAATATTAAAACAATGTAATATGCAGAGACCCTCTAGAATTGCTCTGTGACTCTCTCATTTCTTACATCATATGTTTGCATGTTTCATATTGATTGATTCTCAGTATTTATGGTATTGAGATCAAAGTGATTAATGTGCACAATTCCCGACACGGTAGCATTGAACTTTTGCTTTGCATGTTTCAAGTGATTCTCCTCTGCGTCAGTGTTTAGATCAAAGTGATTAATGTGTACAATTTCCGAGTATTGAAACTTTGCGTGCAAACAAAATTGCATCAGCCAGATAATTTTAATAAAAGCTCTCAGGAAATTCTTGTGAAAAATATGACCCCTCGGGAAATTCCTGTAAAAAAAAGCCCTTGGGAATTTCCCGTAAAAACAAAACTCACGGGAAATTCCTGTTTTTTTCTTCTCGGACTGGCTTAGGGTATATAAAGAGATTTTGCATCACATATCAGCTAGTATTGTGAGAATAGCTGAGGAGTACAGATGTGTTGTTACAGTGCTTCTCATACTACAGGCCTGTTTGTTTTAATTTAAAATATTTCTTATTATTCAATTTCTGGTATGTTGAACAAAACGGCTTATATTTTGTATAAAATATCTGATATTTGTTACACCCAGCTTGTTTGTTGTAATCCACTTATATTTAGAGTCGGGCTTATATCTGTCCCAGCCTGTTATACAAAAATCAATACATAACACAGTGCTAGGTCATTGCCATTCTAGACATGCATGTCCGTGCAGGTATTTGTGCTAGGTCAGTGTGGATCAATATTTATTCTCTTTTTCCACTTGTAGGCTATTAGCTTTACAACCTGCCATAATAGGCATAGAGTTTTGATTTAAAACCCAAAAAAATTTATATAATAAACCGAGGATAAAAATTAATAATATTAACATATTAAATATACACAAGAAATATACAAAGCACACAGCTGAACAATATATATATATATATATATATTAAGTGCAAAATTTTGAATTGAACCCCAGGAAATCTTATATAATAAACAACAACAAAAATGCCGAATCAAAAATATTGCAATCAGTGTAATAAAAATATATCCAGTCCCAATTGGGCCAGGCACCAAAGAAATTGTCTTCTAGACAAATGCAGAACTCCCACTAAAATATGCCCTAAATGCCATAGAAAATATAGCATGGAATATTTCACATATAAACATAAAGGTACTTGCTCTGCACAGTCATCAATATTGCCCCCACAACCATCTATATCTGGTCTCAAAAGGAAGCATGAAGCACCTGTTAATGCTGGACCGGCAAAACAGCCACGCTATGAACCACCTATCCATAGCAGTTTTAATGGCCAACTTAGGGATTACCGGTTTGTATCAGAGTCAAGATGTGGTATTAAGAATTTTTTGAACAGTGTAAATCCTGATGTGCAGGCAATTCTAAATGCACAAAATGGCTCTTATAAGCTGTCTCTCAAATTGTTTACACAATATAAGAAACCAAATGGCACAAAATTTACACAGCCCCACATAACAGAAACTGTACCTGTATACTCAAATACAAATTCAAACAAAATAATAAGCAGTTTGATAGATCAATTGAATATTAAACATTCTGAATTTGCAGCAAAAGAGTCTGGATGGAGCCTATGCGGTTCTCCACACAAGCTCTATGTTAATATTTCTGAATTCAGCCCATTACAAGGTTCTACATATTTGCCATTACCTGCCAATATTAAAAACAAAACAACCGTGGTTAATATAAAAAATAATGATGAGAAATGCTTTTTGTGGTGTATTTTAGCTGCTTTGTATCCAGTTTCAAGGCATCCTGAGAGAATAACTTATTACAAACAACATGAGCACGATTTTGATGAGGCAATGGAGGGTTTAGAATATCCAATGTCTGTTCAGAATATTGATAAATTTGAAAAAAAGGCCAGGAATATCAATGATAAACAATTATCTATTAATGTATTTACTTGTTCTACTGGCCGTGGCAATTGCTTGATAGCACCTCTCAGAATCAGTACATTTGATGATGATTCTGCTGTTCCGATTGGTCTGCTCTTAATTGAAGGGGATGGCACATATCATTACACTCTGATACATAATCTTGAAGCTTTAGTGAGAACACAACTAGACAAATCCAATACAATATTCAAGTTGTGCAGAAGATGTTTAACTGTATTTGATGGTCAAAAAATGGTGAATAGGGTTCGGGAAGTGAATGCAGAAATTGCTAAAAACAAGTTAATTGAACATTTAAAATACTGTAAAAATCATAAACCTGTTCATATGGTGATGCCCAATCCAAGAGAAAATGCAAAATTCAAAAAGTTTGAAGCCTTGTTGGAACACCCAGCATATATAGTCTGTGATTTTGAATCAAATCTCAAACCTCTTGCATTCTGTAGCCCAGATCCTGATGAACCTTCAAGTACATCATACCAGCTACATGAACCTTCTAGTTTTTATTATGTTGTTGTACAGGATGGTGTTGTTAGTAAGAAAGATTTATACATGGGACCAGATGCCATCAAAAAATTTGCACATAGAATAGAAAATGAGTGCCATAACATAGCATCTAATGTCTTATTAAAATCAAAACCTATGTTGCCTTTAACAGAGAAACAGATTGAAGATTTCAACAATGCAGAAAAATGTCCGGTATGTGATTCTGAATTTTCAGATACAAAAATCAAGGTGAAACACCATTCTCATACAGATGGTAAATTCAAAATGGCCCTGTGTAATAGCTGTAATATTAAGATCCAGAGACCAAAATTTGTCCCCATATTTTGCCATGGAGCATCCAATTATGATTTTCATCATTTGATCAGGTACGAGGGGTTTGACAAACAGAATTTAAATATTTTAGCTGAAAATGATGAAAAATATATTGCTATTAGCAAAATAATTAAAGTTAATGGTGTTCCTATTCACTTAAGATTTCTTGATTCATACAGAATTCTGTCTGCTAGCCTGGCTACACTGGCCACTCAATTATCTGATGATCAATTCAAAATCACATGTGCTTTGTTTCCAAATCAGGACCTGAAATTAATTAGGCGGAAGGGTGTATATCCATATGACTATGTTACAGATTTTAATAAATTTGATGAGTGTGCTCTGCCACCAAAACAAGAGTTTTACAGCAAAATCAGAGGATCTGGAATCACTGATGAAGATTATCACCATGCCCAGTTGATGTGGAACAATTTAAAATGCCAGACATTTGGTGATTATCACATGGCATATTTAAAACTTGATGTGACCCTCTTAGCTGATATACTTCAAGCATTCAGAAAATCTTCTATGCAAAATTATAAGCTGGATCCAATGTATTTTTACAGTGCTCCGGGGCTAGCATGGTCTGCAATGTTTTTAAATACTAAAATGCAATTGGATCTTATCCAAGATCAAGATATGTATCTGTTTATGGAGCAATGTATAAGAGGAGGCATGGTGCAATGCTCTCAGAGATATGCCAGAGCCAATAACAAACATATTCCTGATTATGATCCAGCACTGCCATCAAATTATATACTGTATGTGGATGCAAACAGCCTGTATGGTTATGCCATGATGGATAAACTGCCATATGCAGGGCTTGAGTGGGTTGAAGATTTCAATATTGAAGATCTTAAGGATTTTGATGACAGTGACTATGGCCTCTTCTTAGAGGTTGATCTGACAATTCCTGATGATTTACACAACACATTTTCTGATCTGCCCCCAATTCCCGAGGTTCAGTGCTTACCTGGCTCTAAACAAAAGAAATTGATGATGACTCTGGAGCCAAAACAGGGTTATGTCATATATTACAAAAACCTCCATTTCCTGATGCATCATGGTGTTCAAGTGACCAAACTTGGCAAAGTTTTGAGGTTCAGGCACTTAAAATGGTTGAACCCATATATTGATACAAACACAGAGCTTCGAACATCTGCAATGAGCCAATTTGATAAGGCCTTGTTTAAATTGATGGTCAATTCTGTGTATGGCAAAACAATAGAAAATGTCAGAAAACATACTGATGTTAAAATAATTACTGACCCCAGCCTGAGCAAAAAATTGATTGCAAAGCCTAATTTCAATTATAGAAGAATTTATGATGAAAATATGGCACTCTTCAACATGAAAAAAACAAAAATTAAGTTTGATAAGCCTATTTATGTAGGGGCTGTGATATTGGAATTGGCCAAATTACATATGTTAAAATTGTATTATAATGTGCTGAAACCTTTTTATGGTGATTGTGTAAAATTGATGTACATGGATACAGATAGTTTTGTTCTTGATATTCAAACAGAAGATGTTTATCAAGATATAGCACAGCCTACATTGCTTGAATATTTTGATACCAGTGAACATACAAAGATTCAACCCCACAACAAAAAGGTGCCTGGCAAGTTAAAAGATGAGACACTTGGTGATGTTATTGCGGCATTTGCTGGGTTAAGGGCCAAGATGTACAGTTTTGAAACATGTAGTGATATTGTTGCCAAAAAAGCCAAGGGCATTGGCAGAGTAACTGTAGACAAAGAGCTTGAATTTGAAGATTATAAAAAATGCCTCTAATCATGTAGCACAATCAAAACATCAGAATCCAGAATTCAGAGTGTGGGTCACTTGCTGACTAGCAATATTGTAAGAAAAGTGGCTCTGGACCCACATGATGATAAGAGATGCATTTTATCATGTGGCATACATACTTTACCATGGGGTCATTGTGATTTGAAAAATGGCAATCAATGCCCAATTACAGAGCAGAATTTGAAATAAATAAAAATGCCTATGAACTTATTTGGGTTCAAAAAACAGGCTATTGTGGAGCTGCCAACACCACAACCCTCTTCTGATATAATATCTAAACTGAGTGCTTTGTTAATTATTCATCTGAACAGCATACTTACAGATGTTGATGATGAAACAGGTAAAACATTGTACATATTTAACAATAATTTAAATCATTACCAATTACCTGTAGGTGGTCAATTGCAATTTATTACAACCCCTGAGGGTGATGTCAAGATTTCAATAGGGAAAAATATTTGAATCAGCAGTTTGAAGAAGGGAACAAATCCAAAAAGCTGATTGTTGGGAAAGTAAAAAAAACTGCCTATTGTCGTTACTGTTCATTATGGCTGAATCAAAATCGTATAAGAAATCCGTTACATATACCTACTATCCTAGTGCGTAGTATTTTTGGTATTGGACTTTAATAAAAAGGAATACGAGGATTATAAAAGTAAGGATTCGTTACCTTCTTCAAACTGATGAGATGCACATTACGTATTATGCATATAAATGCTGGATTGAAAAAAATCCAAATATTTATTTGTCACAAAATATCATAGAAATATTAAGTAGCATACATTATGTTGTGATTTCAACATTGATGAATCTTGAACTATTGAATACAGTGTCCAAACGTGCACAGAAAACTATTGCTCCCCTTCACTCAGACCATCATCCTCCATTGTCGCAGTCGTTGGCCTTGTCAACACCTCTTCATAAAATGGTTTGTATTCATCGGGAATGTACGTGACTATCTTGGCTACATCCTGTATCTTCTTGTGATTAATGGGGATGTGTCCATCATACGCTAGATCAGTTGGAATCTGGGCTACTGCTGAGTTTGACTTTTGCAGCAGGAAAGTGTGTTTCACTAGGCCATCGATATACTCAGATGTGGTCAAATAACCTCTTGGTAAGGAGTATTCCACTTGCCTGTATTTAGATATCATAAATGATGTGGTCTTGTCAAGGGGCTTTGCTGTTTTTTTGTAGAACTGCGGCTTCCCTCTATTATCAACGGCCAGTTTACCTGACGTAATCAATGAAGTTAACCTAAACAGTGCTTTATTTGTGATACCGTACAAAATTGAAAATGCCTTTTTACACACAGGTACACGTTCAGTGCCTTTCATTACGTGGTAAACAAAAATGCTATCACGTTTAAGTGGAACTGCACTTTTCGAACGCCTACGTGCCGGTGATTTACGGTCAATGAGTCCCATTAAAAATGTGTCTTGCTCATTTTTCGTTTGAAACCCTTGCAAAGTATTCAAACAGTGTTCCTTGTCATTTACACTGAATTTCTTACTACATTTCTTCTTACAAGAGCAATCCCCATCTCTATTTGACTTTGCAGGCACTGTCTTTCCAGTTCTAATACTTACATACTCTTCACCTCGAAGTCTTTTGTTTTTCTGCACTACATAACTATACGTTTCTGGGCGCCGAGCACCTTTCCTCTTCTTTTTAAGCGTAAGAACAACATCGCTGTCCGATGAACTAGCACACATTCCAATAAGTTGCAAACACTTCACAATCATTTAGATTACTCGTTTACACCATCGCAGATTGTTACTCAGATACTAATTGCAGGTTAACCTTGGTAAACACAACAGAAATGTACAATAATATACACAAGGTTCAACAAGGTCTTGCATACCATCGCAACTTGTAACAGCTGTTAACAAGTGCGATCTTAGCGCCACTAGTGGGAAACGGATGAATCAGTTTGAAGAAGGGAACAAAACCTGGATTCATTCCCTTCTTCAAACGTACGAATATTTTCAAGGGCAATTACACCATCAAGCGTGTGGTTTTCGGTCCCTTTTCCTAACGTCCTAGATGCGGGTATATGTTAAGACACGTTTGGAGCAAAAAAACGAATTTCGATTTTTTGGCGCTTGTTCCCTTCTTCAAACTGCTGATTCATTTATAGAATTAAGCACTCAAACATGATTTCTGGCACTGTTTATACTGTTTCTGCTGGTGACTGCTTATATATTTAGGTCCCTGGATCCTATGACAAGCTTATACCCTTTTTTATAGAATTAAGAATTAGATATTCAATAATAAATAACCACTAAAACAAAAATGCCTAATGATATATTTGGCAATACAAGACATGAAGATCACAGTGATGAGATTCTGATGCTTGATGTCCGAGTCAAGAAATTGAGAAGTGATTTACAAGCTTTACAAACCACACTGAATGCCAGTCTTCAACTAGAAATTACAAATTTGCAATCACAATGCATGGACCCTCTTCTTAAAATTGATTCTGAACTCAAATTATTGCTTCAGAAATATACTGATTTGACCACATTGGATAATTTTCAAAGTTTAGAAGAAGCTGTAGCAGCTCTTCAAGCCAAATTTAAGTCCCAGGCTACCAACTCTGAGCAATTGAAACAACAATTGGAAGAGCAGATAAATAATGTCCAGGTACAGCTCCAAACAATTGTCAAAAGCATAAAATCACAAGAAGATTTTGATCTAGTGATTTCCACTCTAAAAGAACAGATTCAATCATTACAGATACCTAATCTGGACCCTCTGAACAATGCCATATCCGAGGTTAAAGAAAAAATTGAGACACTTGAAATTTTTATGAACAACTTGCCATCTTCTGATGCTTTGAGTGCAATAACTCGGAGTGTTGCCAATATTAAGCTGCAACTTGAAACATATGAAGATTTTGGAAAAATTCAAAGTACCATAACCCATCTTGAGGGTACAATAGCAGCAGTGCAAAGTGATTTGACAAATGTACAAGAATCTCTAGAATCTCGCCTGCCCGGTATTGTAGATACCTTTGCCAGTGTCCAGCAACAGATCACAAAGCTTGAAAACCTCAACACTGAATCTGAGCTATCTCATTTTCATCACTTGATTGATGATATCCAAACAAAGCTTGAAATTTTACAACAATCAACACCCACTCAGGCAGATATAGCCCTGCTCAAAAATGCTATGCAAAGTGTGGCTGATGCTTCTGAATTAAACAATGTAAAATTGGCACTTGAATCTTTGCAGAATACTGTATCAAATCTGCCTACATCACAGGAACTTAAAAATATTAAGAGAGCAGTGAATCGCATATTGAAATCAGAAGATATCAGGAATATCCAGACAGAGATCAAACAACTTACTCAGACTTGTGGCCACTCTTCCAACCAATCAACATATTAATGAACTGCATGCCCTGTTTGAGGATATCAGAAGACAAGTCCATGATCTTACTGCTCAAAATTCAAAATTGGCAGTTGTTGAAAATTTACAGCAAATTGTAGCCAATATCAAGCAACAGCTAGGGACCATGGAATCCAATCAAGCAAATGCTCTGTCTGTTTTTGCCACACAGCTTCAAGAAATTGTGCAACAATACAAGAAACTTGCTGTGGACATAAGAATCAAGCCGGGGCACGATGAGATTGTTAGGACCATCAATGAGCACCTTGAATCTGTAACAAGCAGATTGCTTACAGCAGAAAAAGAAATAACAGGCATAATCGAGAATCCTAAACATACAGTAATTCTTGAATTGTATAGCATCCCCAACAAAGAATATGATTCACCATTTACACCAGGAGGCAAAATATATATGCTGTCCCCTGCACAATTTTATTACCAGTTTTTTGTTGGGGGTACACTTAGACCAATCAAGATCAAATATTGGCTTCAACCACAGGCACACCACTACCCTACTTTATCAATAACAAGTGCTGATAACAAAGTGAAAATCACCCATGTAGAATTAGAGGATTTTACAGATCCCAATACATTAGAAACAGCATATGTTGAAGATGATGGCTCTCTGGAATTTAAAATACAAATAGGGGACAAATTATATTTAGAAAATCCTGTAGTATCAGCTGCTGAACACCCTATAGTTGCAATATTCTTGTTTACATATTATGTCTAGACAAATTATTGTTGATGAATTACACAGACAAGCCAGACATAATTTTAAGAGACTGCCAGTAGTCACAAAGGGCATAGATGATTTATGGCAGAGCGACTTGATTGAAATGGCAAGTGGACAGCTGAAAAACTTAGACAAAATCAACAAGGGCTACAAGTATCTACTCACTGTAATAGACACATTTTCAAAATTTGCCTGGGCTGTGCCACTCAAATCCAAGACTGGAACATGTGTTACAGAAGCCTTCAGGACAATCATCAATCAGAGTGGAAGATCACCGTGCTATTTGCAAACAGATAATGGCAAAGAATTTTATAATTCAGTGTTTCAACAATTATTTAAAAGCCAGGCAATACAACATTACTCGAGTTACAGTGATCTCAAGGTCTCAATTGTAGAGAGATTCAACAGAACCTTAAAAAATCTTATGTATAAACAATTTACCCTCCAAGGTAATTATAAATGGATTAATATTCTTCCAGAACTTCTACAAAAATATAACAACTCGGTCCATTCCACAATCAACATGAAACCCTCTGAAGTAACTTCATCTGATGAGCAAAAATTGATCAGTACTGTTTATTATCCTAAATATCAGCCAACAACAAGAAAAGCCAAATACAGGGTGGGTGATCAAGTAAGAATCAGTAAATATAAGCACTTATTCAAAAGAGGTTTTACAAGAAACTGGAGCACTGAATTATTTACAGTGGTTCAAGTTAAACCTGGGACTCTTAACACATATATAATAAAAGACCACCGAGGAGAAATTCTCAAAGGCAGGTTCTATGAAGAAGAACTCAACAAAACTAAACAGCCTGACACATATCTCATAGAAAAAATTATCCGCAGAAAAGGCAACAAGTTATTTGTCAAATGGCTAGGACTTCCAGAACACAGCTGGATCGATGCAAACAAAGTGATAATATGAACACCTGGGATGTTATAAAAAGACTGCCAGAACCTGAACAGCAGAATAAGAGAAATGGAAAATTGCTGCCTGATAATATTAGGTGTCTTATTGTTGGGCCATCTGCTTGTGGTAAAACTACACTAATGATTGATAATTTTTTATTGGCACCCAACTGGTTAGACTGGAAAAACAGGCACTTGTATATCTTCTCTAAAAGCTTGGAACAATTAAAATATCAGCAGCTGATGAAGCTATATGATAAACTGGATATAGCCACTTTTGAACCAGATGTTAAACCACTTCATGAATGTCTCGTTAATTCTGTTGTTGTGTTTGATGACATTATACTGGATAATCAAAACAAGGTTAGAAATTTTTTTACACAGGGCCGACACAAAAACATTGATTGCTTCTACCTTGCACAGACTTTTTCTAAAATTGCGAAGCAGCTGATCCGAGACAACAGCAATTTTATATGTGTGTTTCATCAAGATCATACCAACCTCAAACACATACATGATGAATATGTAGGTGGGGACTTGAGCTACAATGATTTTTCCAAGATTTGCAGTGGGTGCTGGAACCACGACAGCTATGGGTTTGTCACAATTGATATGACAAGAACACCTAATACTGGCAAATATAGAAATAAAATCAACAATTTTCTAGACATTGAAACATATATAAATAACCATGAAAAGGCCAATTATTGATGATCTTAAATTAAGAGATTATCTTGTAAAAAGATTTAAGGGATGGAAATCAGAGAACCGAGGAATTTATGAAAAACACAAACAAACAGAGCAGCCTGTTATTGATGCTATTAGTGAATTAGGTAAAAATATCAAAACTGTTACAGAGCAAAATCAAAATTTGATCACAGAGCTTGTACCTGTAGCTGCAAGAAACATAGTAGATTATCCATTCACCCCACTTTCTAGTATTCATACACCTAGTCCTGTTGCTCCTCGAAGAATTGAAGCTAGTCTGGATCCTATTGAATTGGGTCTTCTTGCTCAAAAATATTTAAGCACACCTAAAGACAACAAAGATGAGGTGTTTGGCTTATATGCTGACACAGAGCGTGATGGTAGCATCATACATAGAATTGGCAATTTCAGAGTAACATTTATGGGAGATGATCTGATTTTTTTATTCAGAATCTCGTCTCGGAGAAAAAGGTGCTTTTGTTAAGTATCCCGGAACACCTGGATTGTGGGAACTGATGACTAGGAAAAGGCGTGGCAGCTATACAGATCAAGATTATGAGCATTACAAAGAAATATTAATAAAATCAGATGCTCTGTACCAGAACAATGATCCCACACAAAAAAGAGTCAAGTCTAGCAGTGGAGCAAAATACAACAATTTAATCAAGCCCATATGGTCACAGATCAAGACTGGCAGTGGAATCAAACAATACAACACCCTGCCTAAAGAATTTGTCTGGGTTGATGATGTCAGGAAACTTGTAGATAGGTTATTGGTGATAGCTGGGGAGGAAAATGCTGGCAACCACAATTTTTACAATGAAAAGGTTGGAATTATGGACATGATAAGCACCAAATTGTCTAATTTTATAATGAATGACACTAAGGGGATTGGATATCTTATAAAAATTATTAATACTCTACCACCTAAATTTTGGAATATTTCTGAGGGTCGGGGGCTGGTTAATGACATTATAAACAAGCTGCCATTTGAACTACACATTCCAGGCTATCAGTATTGTGGTCCAGGCACAAAATTGGAGCATAGATTAAACAGAGGTGATCCTGGTGTTAATCCCCTAGATGCTGCTTGTAGAGACCATGACATAGCATACAACACACATTCTGATCTTGACAAGAGACATGTTGCAGACAAGAAATTAGAAGAGGCTGCATTTGGTAGATTTGTAAGCAAAGATGCTTCTTTGAGTGAAAAAATAGCAGCATTGGGGACCACCATAGCTATGAACACCAAACAAAAACTGGGGTGGGGGTTGTGAATATGTATATAATAAACCTACAATGAAGGCCAAGGGTGTTATGTATCAAATACCTTATGCAGGTCTTAAATCTCTTAAAACTATTGATAGTCTTTTAACAAAAAAGCAGCGCAAGAAAAAAAGCTCTTGTCTTGCCAAGGGCCATGGTATGAAATTGTTACTTAGTACCCCCCCAATTAAAAAAAATTACAACAATCTAGAAAAAAATCACATGTGGGGGGATTTATATTTACTATCCCGGCCATCTTAGCAGCACTTGGGGCTGTTGGGAGCTTGGCTGGGGGATCAGCTGCCATAGCAAAAACAGTAATAGATGCCAAGAAGAATAAGGCAGAATTAGATGAATTGAAGCGCCATAACCTGGCCATTGAGAAACAAGGGAAAGGTGTTAAGAGAGCCATGAATAAGTTTAAAAAAACAAGAGCCGCTTACAAACCAAGATATTGAAGCTTTAATCAAGCCACTGGGCATCAAACATTTTAGAGGTGTGTAAATGTCTGATTCTTTGCCAGAACAACCACTCAACAAAGAGTGTGGCATTGTTAATTTGGATAAGTACAAAAATCAAGGCACTCACTGGATCTGTTATCTTATATATTTAAAAAATGAGGCATTTGTGTTTGATTCATTTGGAGGTGTTCCACCTGAAAATTTAATAAACTATATAAAATCAGCTAATCTTTATTACAATAATACCCGTGTTCAAAACTTCAAAGATGTTAATTGTGGACATTTGTGTTTACCTGTTCTTAGATATATGTCTCAAATAAATACACCATCAATTGAAAATTTTCAAAAAGCCTTGTGGTATTTAAAACATCATGGGGGTATTCCATCTCACCAGCCAAAATTCAATATTGAAACTCAAATTACATGATGACATAGTGTATCCCAAAACAATAGCTCTCAGAGCATTTTATGGCATGTACTTGATCCCTAATATTACACACCACAACAACACAATTGCAGTAGGGGATCAAAAAATTGTCATCACTCCAGGGCAATATAATCTCTCCACTCTAAATGCTCAATTACCCAGAGGTGTAGTGTTAAGTCAAAATTCAGTCACTCACAGAGTAGAAATTGTATCTGCTACAGAGACAGTAGATCTGGGTACTATAGGAGAGCTGTTAGGCTTTGAGAACAACACAAAACTTGAACCGGCCATCAAACACACTGCTATTAATATACCTAAATTCTTAGCCATAGAAACTCTGAATATTCACTGTAATGTGGCCGAGGGTATGATCACCAAATCAAATGGCATAGGCACTCACAAACAAACTGGCATCATTGCAACATTCAAACCTAATTCTGAATTCATGGAGCCCATCATCTACAATCCATCCCCAACATTATATTTTCCTGTGTGTCATAATAGAATAGATAATATTGAATTGATGGTCACTAATGAAAAAGAAGAATTAGTTGATTTTGCTGGAGCCACAACAACTGCTATCATAGAGATTAATATTTAAATAAAAATACATACAAGAAGAAAGTGGAAAATATTGAGAGTTATGAGCTACAATCATTCCCTCCAAACAGGAGGACATTTGAAAATTTAAATCAACCCAACACAGAGATTGAGGTTGACCTTGATGTAGGTGATGGCTTTATACACCCCCACAGAGCAGATTTATACATCAAATTTGATGTTGTAAAGCTCGATGGTACAGATTATCCGGCAAATTCAAATATAAGATTGGTGGAAAATTTTGTGCCGCATCTATTTTCTGAAATTGAGATCAGAAAGCATGGTGTTGTTATAAACAGAATAGATTATCCCGGCATTACCTCCACAGCTTTGGCCACACTAAAATTATCCAAAACCGAGGCTTCTTACTACAAAATAGGTGGATTTGAGGCTGGTGATAAGATATTATCTAAAAGCCACACTGTACTGTTCCCCATGCGCCTATTGCCAGGATTCTTCTCAGATTACAAAGATATTATGTGGAAGGGTGGTTTAAGAATTACATTTAGAAGAGCTGCCAATGATAATAATGCTTTGATGAGGTACAGTACATTAAACTCTACAGGGGAAGCTCTGCCTAATACCCTACCAGATGCAGGCAAATGCATTATTCAGACTATGGAGCTAAGAATCCCTGTTGTTGAATATGAGGCCAGTTATGCTCTTAAATACAAAGCTGATATAATAAAAAATCCACAGATTCCTCTACAATTTTATACATATCAATGTGTACAGAAGCCCGCATCTGGTACCTATTATGAGTTTGATGCTACAAATTCATTCTCCAGTATACAATATGACATGCCAGATTTTGTAGTGGTACTGTTTCAGACTCGAAGACACAATAATCAGGAAAAAAATTCAAGTAAATTTGATAACTGCAACATCAAGAACATATATCTTAAAAATGGCAGAAATGAGGTATTTCCTAGAGAAAATTATAATTTAGACATGTCCAAGGATGATTTCCTCAAATTATATGAAGCATTTACAGCATACAAAAGGGTCACTACTGGCAATACTGACATGTATTACACACCAGATGAATTCAAAGCACAGAGACCCATGTTTGTCATCAACACTTCAAAAAGAAAACAAGTTGTAGTTAATGACAGGACAAACATTAAAATTATCTGTGAATTCCACGATACACTCCCCGATGACACCATATGTAATGTTATTCTCATAGGTGAAAAATCATATGTTTATGATGTAAGAAATGAGAGAGTCACAGAGCAATTCTAGAAAATCTTGCATATTACTTTGTTTTAATATTAGATATGCAAGTTGAGGCTGGGGTCCAATTAAACTTAAACCGGAAGTAAATATGTGTGGGTAGGTGTGTGTGTGTGTGTGTGTGTGTGTGTGTGTGTGTGTGGCTTTTTAGCTTAATTTTAAGTATAGCCAAAAAAATATCAAGAGGGGCATATTTTTGACAAGTTTATGGACAACAATCTGGCTGATGCAATTTTTGTAAGTGTGGGCAAATCAATCTGAGGGGGCTCATCATTTCACAGGAAATTCCCGAGGGCATTTTTACAAAAATCTTGGATTAGACAGGGTTCCACACTTGAGCAATAAGCTCATATGCTCATGTTGAGCTAGTTTTAAGTGTAGGCAAATCTGCCTGAGGGGGGTTCATCATTTCTCGTCCTGGTTATATTGTAAATACAACTACTACGATCGTATTCAAGATTTCGATCAAATTATATGTGGTCATGTTTGCATGCTCAGAATTTTAAATAAAATACCAAACACCAAATTAAAAGATTTTCAAAAAGTTGTATTATATATTAAATATGGGAATTTTTCATCTCTCCAGCGAAACTTCGGTTTTGAAACTACATCTTCACGATGATATTATCTATCCAAAATCCATAGCTCTAAGAGCATTTTACAGTATGTATCTGATACCGAATGTAACTACCTACAACAATACTATATTAGTAGGTAATGAGAAAATAATTATTCCTCCTGGACAGTATAACTTATCTACTTTACAGTTTGAACTTCCAAACACTGTTTTGCTTTCTCAAAATTCTGTAACACACAGAGTGGAGATTGTGTCTACCAATGAAACTTGGGAGAACTTTTAGGATTTGAGAACAATAGCAAATTAGAACCTAGTGTTAGGCACATAGGTAAATTTTTACCAAAATTCTTAGCTATTGATACATTGAATATTCAATGCAACATTGCCAAAGGTATTATTATCAAAGCAGAAGAAAATTCGATTGGTAGTCACAAAGAAACAGGTATCTTTGCTACATTCAAACCGAATTCGGAATTTATGGAACCCATCTTCTATTCCCCAATCCCACCAGTCTATTTCCCTGTTTGTATTGGTAAAGTTAATTACATAAAGATAACAATTACAAATGAGAAAAATGAGATCATCGATTTTGCCGGTGCTAATAGCACTGCGATAATAGAAATTAATATTTAAAATATATAAATAAATACCAAATGGAAAATATTGAGAGTCATGAATTACAGTCCTTCCCTCTAAACAGGACAGTTGCAAATTTGAATCAGCCCAATAAAGAGATACACTATGACATCAGGTGGGGGACGGATTTATTCATCCACATAGATCTGATCTGTATATAAAATTTGATATTGTAAAACAAAGTAATGGTGAAGAATATCCCGTCCCCGGGGCTAATGTAAAAGTTGTAGATAATTTTGTTCCATTCTTATTTTCTCAAATTGAAGTCAGGAAGCATGGTACAGTGATTGACAGGAATGATTGTCCTGGAATTACATCCAAATCAGAGAGTGCATATTATAAAATTGGTGGGTTCGAAGCTGGAACAAAAATTCAAGCAAAAAGTCACACAGTACTGTTCCCCATGAGATTGCTATTTAGATTTTTCTCTGATTATAAAGAAATTATGTGGAAAGGTGGTTTGAGTGTCATATTTCGCAGAGCACCCAATGATCATAATGGTATCATGAGATACAAAACTTTAAATGCAGATGAAACAGCTAATGAGGCTAGTTTACCCGAAGCTGCGAAATGTGTGATCCAATCTATGGAGTTGCGAATGCCTATAGTTGAATATGAATCGAATTATGCTCTCAAATACAAAGCCAATATTTTGAAAAATCCCCAAATTCAGATTCAATTTTATACTTATCAATGCATTCACAAGCCTGTGGAAGGTAAATTGTTTGAATTTGACCTTACTAATCAATTCCAATCTTTGCAATATGACATGCCAAAGTTCGTAGCTGTACTGTTTCAAACAGGGAGAGATGACAATCAGGAGAAGGATAGCAGCCAGTTTGATAATTGTAAAGTTAATGTGTATCTGATGAATGGCAGAAATGAAGTATTTCTTCGTGAAAACTGCAATTTAAATATTACAGAACAAGATTATTTAAAATTATATGAAGCTTATAGTCCATTTAAAAGAGTTACTGAAGGAAACATAGACATGTATTATAATCCAGATGAGTTCATAATTCACAGACCAATAATTTTAATAAATGCATCAAAAAGATAATTGGTAGTTATAAATGATCGAACTAATATTAAATTAGTATGTGAATTTCCTGAAACTCTACCTGAAAATACAATATGCAGTGCAATTTTAATTATGGAGAAATCATATATTTATGATGTAAAAATGAAAGTGATTGAAAAATTTTAATAGGAGAGAATAATATATAAAAAATTAGACTACGTGTAGATTTTTTTTGTTATTTTCAAAATTTTGGTTTTATGTTAGGTTATTTTTTTTTACATGTGTTGAGTGCAATTATTATTAACTTCTAAACTAAAGTGCCCCCAAGGCAAAGTATGGATTCCACACTCGAGGATACACCTCTTATCGTCGTGTGGATCCAGGGCTACTTTTTTAATTTATAAGCTGTAATCTCATGGTTTGAGCTTTGTATTCTATTATCTTCTCGAAGTATCCTCGACTGTGAAGAAAGGCAATAAATATAATCCTGGAATGTTAGTTTGTTTTCCACGGTATCTTTGCACGTTCCTTTTGCTTTCTTCGTGACGCTGCTTTCTGTTCTGAATGTATACATCTTCGAACGCAAACCAGCGAACTCAACAATAATATTACCGTTACACTCATCTTTCAATTTGCCGAGAACCTTCTTGTTGTGGGAAGGAATTCCAAATCTGTTGGGAATGAGGGTAGGAAGAAGTGTCGAAATACCCAAGCATGGAAGGGTGTTTAAGATCTTCGTAAAGGTTAGGTGTTTGTATGTCATAAATAAAACTATCGGTGTTTATGTACAAAATTGACAGCTTATCATTATAGAAGGGATTCATAATATTATAATGAAATTCGAACATGTACAGTTTCGACAAGTCGAGGACTGTTGCACCAACGTAAATAGGTTTTCTGAATATTCTTAATTTTATATCTAGATTAAAAAGTGTTAAAGTCTCGTTGTAAATTTTTCACGATTTGAATCTAGGATCAGATACCAATTTTCTACATTTATTGTTATCTGAAACCAATTTTATGTCTACATGCTTTCTGACGTTCTCCATCGTCTTTCCATACACGGCATTATTCATTAGTTTATAAAAATCTTTATCTAATTCTGAAATGGCAGCCGTTCTGTCTTGTGTTGGTCTCAATATAAGATTTTAACCATGGAGAGTGTTTGAACTGGAGAATTCTTCTCACATTTACTACCTGAACACCCTTGCCAATCAAAAACTGGAGATTCTTGTAGTGGACGACATATCTCTCTTTTCTCTACAGAGTTAACAAGAGCTTGCTTTGATTAGAATCAGGTGGACATTTAATTTCGGGAGCCGGAGGTAAATCGGAAAGAGTATCATACAAATTATTTGGAAATTCAATATCCACCTCAATGAACAGATCAAATTCACGATAGTCGAAATGATTAATATCAATTGAAATGGGATCTATCCACTCGAATCCTCCGTAGGGAAGTTTTTGTATCATTGCAAATCCGTAGACATTATATATATGTCACCGTAAAATATGTAATTCGATGGTCGATTTGCATCATATTCATTCTCAGACATGTGAATATTGTTTGCCTTTGCATGTCTCTGCGAGCATTGCACCATCCCCCCACGTATCCCCTTTCTATAAAAAGTAACATGTCCACATCCAATATCAATTCCAACTTGATCCCGGTCTGGAGCAACATAGCAGACCACGCCAAACTAGGAAGACTGTAGAAGTATGCTCGATCTAATTTATAAATATTTATTGCTGTTTTCTGAATACCTGAAAAACATCAGCAAGTACTGTTACGTCTAATTTGAGATATGCATCGTGATAATCCCCGAGAGTATTGCATCTCAATTCCTTCCATGTTAATTTCTCACGCTCGTATTCTTCATTCGTAACTCCGTTTTTTTTACAGTTGACTGAAGAATTCTATTTGAGGTGGGAGTGTCATCGTCAAATTTAGATTCATCGGTTACATATTCGTAAGGATAAATGCCTTTACGTTTAATTAGTTTTACGTGTATGTTGGGAAAACTAGCTTTTGTAATTTTAAATTGTTCGTCAGTAAGTTTACTCGCTAAAGCATCGAGACTTGCCGATAGAAATCTAAAAGAATCTAGAAACCTCATCCCTATGATTTCATTCGTTTCTGGAATTTTAACTTTCTTACTTATAGGAATATAACGTTCTTCGTTTTGAGCAAGAATATCTATTTTTTGCGTATCGTATCCAAGATTCCTAATTAAAAAAATGGAAGTCGTAATTGGATCCATTATGAAAAAATATTGGTACGAATTTAGGCTTCTGGATTTTGAGGTTGCAGGTGTTACAGATTCCACTAATGTTGTTTCCGGTGAAATGATTATGGTGAAATGCTTTCCGATTCTCATCCGTAAATGTTGATCACACACCGGACACGTTTCAATGTTATTGTAAGATTGAAGTTCATCACTAGATAATGGAAGCATTGATTTCGATTGGCATAAGAGGCTACCAATGTTCTCAACCTCCTCCACCATCTTTTTAAAAAAGAGTTCAATAACATTCAGTCCGCGATATATATATGGTTTATCTATCCTATCCTGCCAAACAACAACACATCCAAAACTATTTGAATCATGAAGCTTGTACGGTGTTGTGGAAGAAAATTCGGGATCCGGATCGCAATAAGACAATGGTTTGAGAAAAGCCTCAAAGTCTGCGATGATAATGGCCGGATGTTCCAACAAGGCTTTGTGCATTTTAAATTCTTCGAATTCATTTGCTTTGGGCATTAACATGCGAGCCGGTCTGTTGACTCCACGGTAGACTTTATGTTCATCATGTTTTTGTTTGGCAATTTCTTTATTTTGGAAATATTGGTAATTACGTCGGTCACGATCCTCGAATACGGTTAAACTTCTTGGACAAACTTCGATGTGTGCACAAAGCTTGGTTGTTTGGCTTCTGACCAAGCGGGAGAGTGAACGAATTAACGTGTAATGATGAACATCATCGTCAGCAATAAGAAGCAGATTGATTTCCACGCCTTCGTCGTCAACAATATTAGTTATCCTAACAGGATGCACAAATTGCTTAACTGAAATATACGGATATACATTTATAGCTAATCGTTTTCCTTCTCCGTCTCGTGCCCTGTTTTCAAACTTTATTATGTCAGAAATAGCAACAGGGTATTTGATGCCTGTCGTAGCATATTCAATCTCGTCTACATATTGCGTGTAATGACTAACCTGACATGGATTATTTGAACAATGAATCGGGTGAAGCGCCGCTAAAATGCACCACATAAAACACTTATTGTCAGTGTTATGAATATTCAGCACGGCTCTCTTATGCTGAATTTCTACTGGAATGGAACATAGCTCGAAGCAGAAAAAGGTGTAAATTTGTTTACATAAGCGATTTATCTGTGAGGACTTCCACATAAAGACCAACCTGATCCCTTAGCCTCCAATTCATCGTGTTTCCTAATCAATTCACTAGTAAGATTAGAATAAAAAACATTCAAATTATCAATGTCTGCCAAATAAAGAACTTGGTTTTTCGTTTTGTGAAAAAAAGTATTTCTTGTACCTTCGGTTTTCTCATATTTACAGATTAGATCAACATATTATTTTATGGAGTTGTTTTCTAGTTTATTTTTCAAAATATTTATGATAGATGTTTTAGTTTCACTTAAAAAACTAGAAATATCACAGCCTGGTTTCGAGTTGGTTGTTGAATGCAGATCTAATCGGCTTTTGGTCATTAGACATCTTAATTTGTTTGGAAGTAGAAGCTTCAGTTTCAGGATGATGAATTTTTCTTTTCAATGTTCCATGTCCGGTTGATGCCTTGCAAATTTTCATGTGTTTACTTAAATTAGCAATGCTAATTATTTTTCCACATTGAGTACAAGGCTTAGTAGGTAACAAACGATTTATTTTCGAACCTGTTTCGCTACATCTTGAACTATGCTTGCTAATATTAGTTTTGGAGATTAATTTCCCACAAATAACACATTCGATGAAATTGGTAGATGACATTTTTGTTTAATATTCTTTAAGTAAATAACAATAAGACGCACAATCAACTCAAAATTCAATAAGATTGTATTTACTAAAAAAAAACACTTTTAAACTTACGATAATTGATAGAATGTAACTTAAAAAAACAATAGTTAAAATTATAATATTTTTTCAGCTCTGGTATTTATATATAAATTTTCTCGGGAAAAAATACAAAATTCAATACAAATACAAATTCATACAAATTCAATCTGTGTGAAAAATGACTTGAATCACCTTCAAAATAAAATAATTGTAGCTATTACGATAAAATTTTCAGCTATGTTATTTATACAGAATTTCCGGAGACAACAAGTAACATTTGATCACATCAAAACTTAATCTGAACGAAATTACTATGTAAAAGAAATCACTTGATACACTTTTTTAAACTTAAAAATAATAAATAGTATGTAGCTTTAAAATAAATTAAATACTTAACTTTTAACAATGCAACAACACATCCGTACTCTTCAAACACTCTCACGATACTGACTGATCTGTAATGCGAAAACCCTTTAAGTAACCTAAGCGCGGATGAAAACATCCGAAACAGTAAGTCAATCAGAAGACACCCATTACGCCATAACCAACAACACGTTAGATACGGGTCTGCGTAATAACTAGTTGCGTAAACATTGCACAATAGTTTACCTTACGAGCCATCGCAATGTTGCGTAATAACTTGTTGCATAACATGATGCAATAATTTACCCTTACGAGCCATCGCAATGTTGCGTAATGTTGCGTAATTTAACTCGTAAAAAATATGACACTCGTACCAAGTACGAAGTGAAAAAACACAGATTTGCAATACTATAAAATCGACAAAAACATCGTCAAAATAGGTTTACCACTGTGCTTAAATTAATGAAAATAATTGGCCTCTTACCAAGTATTATTTTGAACATATCCAATCACACTACTGAGGTGGATCGTTTAACGGTTACAGAATACATTTAACTAAAAGCGTACGCCTCGCGAGGACATTCCGCTTAACTCTTTCATCCGAAATTAAAAAGAATATAGCGACCACGCTGGGTCTAATAATAAGTGAGGAGACGCGTGTCGTTTCGGACTGAAAGATATCTTAGGAAGATTTCAGATAGAAGTATCAAGCGACACGAGACCCAAGCAAGCATTCGCCATGCTCGCGAAAGCAACGGATCGAGGCCACACCATAAGGTATAGAGAAAAGATCTCAGTCCGAGAGACACATGCAGTTATTATATCGCTTCGGTTCGAAAGATTGATTTGATTTACTGAGGGTTCGCTTTCAAGCGACACGAATATTTTACACCATGAAATTATTCAAAACCAAGCCATTCACCGCGTATGCGAGGACAACAGACCGAGACGACACGATGCATGGTATTAAGAAAGAACCCAGTGCACGTGCCTTTTGTAGTGTCCATTCGAGTTGAAAGGAAGCTTTCAGACTGGAGCGACAAGCTACACGTGCCTCTTGGAAACCATCTTTCAGAAATAGTCAAAACCTGCCGAACCGAAGCGACACAACAAATTGCACGTGTCGCTTGTCGTTTTTGTGTCACTTGGTGGGCCGGTTTAACACGTGCCTCTTTTCGCCGCGGTCTGTTGTTTGAGCATGCGTGGTGAGTAGTGGGATAACCCCGATCCTGCGCCATCATTTGGAGGTCGGCGTAGTCTTCTACGATGTATTTTTGAGCGCCCATGGCTTTTTACTATGTGTTTCAACCTTATGGACCCTTTCTCGTAGCCTTTTACGATGTGTTTAAACCTCATGAGTCCTTTCTCGTAGCCTTTTTCGATGTGTTTGAGGGTCCACGGGCCCTTTGGGCGTAGCCTTTTACGATGTGTTTAAACCTCATGAGTCCTTTCTCGTAGCCTTTTTCGATGTGTTTGAGGGTCCACGGGCCCTTTGGGCGTAGCCTTTTACGATGTGTTTAAACCTCACGAGCCCTTGGCATAGTATTCTGCGATTTATTTTTGGTAGCCCATGGCCTTTTACGATGTGTTTAAATTTCATGGGACCTTTCTCGTAGCCTTTTTCGATATGTTTGAGGGCCCACTGGCTTTTTGGGCATAGCCTTTTTACGATGTGTTTAAACCTTATGGGCCCTCGGAGTAGCCTTCTACGATGTATTTTGAGGGTCTATATTAACCTGAATCTCTAAATAATATGTCAAAATCGAGTTAAAAACGTCCCAAACAGGGGGCCTTCGGACGTTTGGAGTAGCATCGAATGGGCCCTCAGCGAAGTCTTCTACGATGTATTTTTGAGGGCCTATGGCCTTTCACGACGTGTTTAAACCTCATGGTAATTTTCCCGCATTCAAATGTATATTACAAATCTACAACCAGATTTTGTCTAACTCCTACCGTTTAAGAGATAGACCTACATCCTGTCGCTATTTTGGATCTGTTTAAACCTCATGGCCCTTTCTCGTAACCTTTTTCAACGCGTCCGAGGTCCTACGGACCCTTGGTGTAGCGTCAAATAGGCCCTCAGCGTAGCCTTTTATGATGTATTTTTGAGGGCCTGTGACCTTTCACAACGTGTTTAAACCTCATGGCAATTTTCCCGCATGCAAGTGTATATTACAAATCTGCAACCAGATTTTGTCTAACTCCTACCGTTTAAGAGATAGACCTACATCCTGTTGCTATTTTGGCTTTCCGGACATTAGTTGTATTGAGTCACATCCAAGAGTATATTACAAATTCGCAACCAGATTTTGTCTAACTCCTACCGTTTCAGAGATAGATCAACATCCGGTCGCCATTTTAGAATTCCGAACATTGGTTGTATTGAGACTTTTACACACATCGAAGTGTACATTATAAACCTGCAACAAGATTTTGTCAAACTCCTACTGTGCTAGTAGTACGAGTGGGTCGATTCACCAACAGAAATTGAGCCATTTTAAAGAAAATGAGCCTCCTCTGATTGGTCGAGACAGGTCACGTGACTCAGTCAGTGTTGCCAACTCCATGAAAAGATTCCCCTATTTTTCACAGGTAAACATAACCTACAATTAGTGAGTTCGCACACTTATTCGATCAAGCACAATCTATTGCGAACTAAACTAACCTCAACCACCCACCCAGACATAGCCTTACAGAGTAAGGCAGCTGTAGTTAAGATATAGCCACAAATAGTTGATAGTTGACATGTTACCATAGCAACCGAATCAGTGTTGCCAACTCATGTTACCATAGCAACCGAAAGGACCAAGATCGATGATGCCTAGATGGCATCTGGCGGTACTGTTGTTTAAACATATGTCTCCAAAACGATTAGACTTAGTCAAAATCTGTTTGTGGATTCTAGTTGTATGACTTGATGTACGTTAAACCTGAGTAGTGGGATTTACAATATAACCAGCACAGGAAAGTATGAACCCCCCTCAAGCAGATTTGCCTACACTTAAAACTAACTCAACATGCCCATATGAGCTTTTTGCTCAAGTGTGGAACCCTGTCTAATCCAAGATTTTTGTAAAAATGCCCTCGGGAATTTCTCGGAAAGTATAACCCCCCTCAGATTGATGAGGCTACACTTATAAAAGGCACTTCTGTGAGATTGTTGTCCATAAATTTGTTAAAAATATGCCCCTCTTGATATTTTTTTGGCTACACTTAAAACTAGGCCAAGATGCTCATAAGAGCCACCCACACCCACACATATTTACTTCCGGTCCACTTCCGGTCCACTTCCGGTTTACTTCCGGTCCACTTCCGGTCCACTTCCGGTTTGACTACTTCCGGTCCACTTGTGGCCAAGTTGGGGCCTATTTCTGGTTTATTTATTTTGCATCATGCTGTGCAACAAATTATTATCCAATAAATTATTAGATACGTGTTGTTTTCTGATTGGTTGCTTATGACATAATGTGATTATGTGTTATATTCTGATTGGTTTAAATAAGCAGTGTTTCTATTGGCTCTGTAAATCTATATAAGCCAGGGCACAGTGCAGATTCTTCACCATTGCTGGATCGGCAGTGGAACCCACAAGTGGGGGGCAGAACCTGAACAGGCTCCACCAAAGTATAGGAGACTTGAAGCATATAATTTGGCGGAATAACCCAAGTAAGGTCATAGAAACAATATACACTGATACAATAAAAGCCAATTTTTGGCAGGGGGGCCAAAGTGGTTCCTAAATACAAAATCTCAAGAACTAATTGACATAGAGCTATGCAGTTTTTTTGTCTGCACTGAACCCAACTGATATTTTTTATTAAGCATAGAATTTTGATTTGATTCCCAAGAAATTTTATATAAATACCAAAGCCAAAAATATTAACACACATACACACACATATATACACACACAAATCACACTGCTGAACCCAACTGATATTTTTTATTAAGCATAGAATTTTGATTTGAATCCCAAGAAATTGTATATAATAAACAACAACAAAAATGCCAAGTCAAAAATATTGTAATCAATGCAATAAGAATATATCTAGCCCCAATTGGGCTAAGCACGAAAAGATTTGTAATCCAGACAAATGCAGAACACCCACAAAAATATGCCCTAAATGCCATAGAAAATATAGCATGCAAAACTTCACATATACACATAAAGGCACTTGTTCTGCACAGTCATCAACATTGCCCTCACAACCATCTACATCTGGTCTGAAAAGGAAGCATGAAGCACCTGTTAATGCTGGACCTGCAAAGCAGCCACGCTATGCACCTATCCATAGCAGTTTTAATGCCCAACTTAGGGATTACCGGTTTGTATCAGAGCCAAGATGTGGTATTAAGAATTTTTTGAACAATATAAATCCTGATGTGCAGGCAATTCTAAATGCACAAAATGGCTCTTATAAGCTGTCCCTCAAATTGTTTACACAATATAAGAAACCAAATGGCACAAAATTTACACAGCCCCACATAACAGAAACTGTACCCGTATATTCAAATGCAAATTCAGACACAATAATAAGCAGTTTAATAGATCAATTGAACATTAAACACTCTGAATTTGCAGCAAAAGAGTCTGGATGGAGCCTATGCGGCTCTCCACACAAGTTATATGTTAATATTTCTGAATTCAGCCCATTACAAGGTTCTACATATTTGCCATTACCTGCCAATATTAAAAACAAAACAGCCGCGGTTAATATAGAAAATAATGATGAGAAATGCTTTTTGTTCTGATACATAATCTTGAAGCTTTAGTGAGAACACAACTAGACAAATCCAATACAATATTCAAGTTGTGTAGAAGATGTTTAAGTGTATTTGATGGTCAAAAAATGGTGAATAGGGTTCGGGAAGTGAATGCAGAAATGGCCAAAAAACAAGTTAATTGAGCATCTGAAATACTGTGGCAACTATAAACCTGTTCATATGGTGATGCCTAATCCAAGTGAAAATGCAAAATTCAATAAGTTTGAAGCCTTGTTGGAACACCCAGCATATATTGTCTGTGATTTTGAATCAAATCTCAAACCTCTTGCATTCTGCAATCCAGATCCAGAAGAATCTTCAATTACACCATACCAGTTACATGAACCTTCCAGCTTTTATTATGTGATTGTACAGGATGGTGTAGTTAGTAAAAAATATTCATACATGGGAGCAGATGCCATCAAAGAATTTGCACATAGAATAGAAAATGAGTGCCATGAAATAGCATCTAATATCTTATTAAAATCAAAACCTATGTTGCCTTTAACAGAGAAACAGATTGAAGATTTCAACAATGCAGAAAAATGCCCGGTATGTGATTCTGAATTTTCAGATACAAAAATCAAGGTGAAACACCATTCTCATACAGATGGTAAATTCAAAATGGCCCTGTGTAATAGCTGTAATATTAAGATCAAGAGACCAAAATTTGTCCCCATATATTGCCATGGAGCATCCAATTATGATTTCCATCATTTGATCAGATATGAGGGGTTTGACAAGCAGAATTTAAATATTTTAGCTGAAAATGATGAAAAATATATTGCTATTAGCAAAATAATTAAAGTTAATGGTCTTCCTATTCACATAAGATTTCTTGATTCTTACAGAATTTTATCTGCTAGCCTGGCTACACTGGCCACTCAATTATCTGATGATCAATTCAAAATCACATGTGCCTTGTTTCCAAATCAGGACCTGAAATTAATTAGGCGGAAGGGTGTATATCCATATGATTATGTTACAGATTTTTCTAAAATTGATGAGTGTTCTTCACCACCACAAGAAGAGTTTTACAGCAAAATCAGAGGATCTGGAATCAGTGATGATGATTATCACCATGCCCACTTGATGTGGAACAATTTAAAATGCCAGACATTTGGTGATTATCACATGGCATATTTAAAACTTGATGTGACCCTCTTAGCTGATATACTTCAAGCATTCAGAAAATCTTCTATGCAAAATTATGAACTGGATCCAATATATTTTTACAGTGCCCCGGGCCTAGCATGGTCTGCAATGTTTTTAAACACCAAAAAGCAATTGGATCTGATCCAAGATCAAGACATGTATCTGTTTATGGAGCAATGTATAAGAGGAGGCATGGTGCAATGCTCTCAGAGATATGCCAGAGCAAATAACAAATATATGCCTGATTATGATCCAGAATTGCCATCAAATTATATATTGTATGTGGATGCAAACAGCCTCTATGGTTACGCTATGATGGATAAACTGCCACATGCAGGGCTTGAATGGGTTGAAGATTTTAATATTGAGGATCTTCAGGACTTTGATGACAGTAATTGTGGCCTATTCTTAGAGGTTGATCTGACAATTCCTGATGATTTACATAACAAATTTTCTGATCTGCCCCCAATTCCTGAGGTTAAGTGCTCACCTGGCTCTAAACAGAAGAAATTGATGATGACACTGGAGCCAAAACAGGGTTATGTCATATATTACAAAAACCTCCAGTTCCTGATGCATCATGGTGTTCAAGTGACCAAAATTGGCAAAGTTTTGAGGTTCAGGCACTCAAAATGGTTGAAGCCATATATTGATACAAATACAGAGCTTCGAATATCTGCAAGAAGCCAATTTGATAAGGCCTTGTTTAAATTAATGGTCAATTCTGTGTATAGCAAAAAAATTGAAAATGTCAGAAAACATACCGATGTTAAAATAATTACTGACCCCAGCCTGAGCAAAAAATTGGTTGCAAAGCCTAATTTCAATTATAGAAGAATTTATGATGAAAATATGGCACTTTTCAACATGAAAAGAACAAAAATTAAGTTTGATAAACCTATTTATGTAGGGGCTGTAATATTGGAATTGGCCAAATTACATATGTTAAACCTCTATTATGATGTGTTGAAACCTTTTTATAAGGATCATGTAAAATTGATGTACATGGACACTGATAGTCTTGTTCTTGATATTAAAACAGAAGATGTTTATAAAGATATGTCACAGCCTGGATTGCTTGAATATTTTGATACCAGTGAACATACAAAGATTCAACCCCACAACAAAAAGGTGCCTGGCAAGTTAAAAGATGAGACACTTGGTGATGTTATTGTGGCATTTGCTGGGTTAAGAGCCAAGATGTACAGTTTTGAGACATGTAGTGGTGTTGTTGCCAAAAAAGCCAAGGGCATTGGCAGAGTAACTGTTGAAAAAGAGCTCCAATTTGAAGATTATAAAAATTGTCTCAAATCCCAGAGTTTAATCAAAACATCAGAATCCAGAATTCAGAGTGTGGATCACTTATTGACTAGCAATATTGTAAGAAAAGTGGCTCTGGACCCACATGATGATAAGAGATGCATTTTGTCATGTGGCATACATACTCTACCATGGGGTCATTGTGATTTGAAAAATGGCAAACAATGCACAAGCACAAAGCATGATTTGAAATAAATAAACATGCCTATGAACTTATTTGGGTTCAAAAAACAAGGTATTATGGACCTGCCAACACCACAAGCCTCTTCTGATATAATATCTAAACTAAGTGCTTTGTTAATTATTCATCTGAACAGCATACTTACAGACATTGATGATGAAACAGGCAAAATATTGTACATATTTAACAATAATTTAAATTATTACCAATTACCTGTAGGTGGGCAATTGCAATTTATTACAACTCCTGAGGGTGATGTTAAAATTTCAGTAGGGAGAAATATTTATAGAATTAAGCACTCAAACATGATTTCTGGCACTGTTTATACTGTTTCTGCTGGTGACTGCTTATATATTGAGGTCCCTGGATCCTATGACAAGCTTATACCCTTTTTTATAGAATTAAGAATCAGATATTCAATAATAAATAACTACTAAAACAAAAATGCCTAATATTTTGGGCCATACAAGGCATGAAGATCACAGTGATGAGATTTTGATGCTTGATGTCAGAGTCAAGAAATTGAGAAGTGATTTACAAGCTTTACAAACCACACTCAATGCCAGTCTTCAATTAGAAATTACAAATTTACAATCACAATGCATGGACCCTCTTCTTAAAATTGATTCTGAACTCAAATTGCTGCTTCAGAAATATACTGATTTGGCCACATTGGATAATTTTCAAAGTTTAGAAGAGGCTGTAGCAGCTCTTCAAGCCAAATTTAAGACCCAGGCTAACAACTCTGAGCAATTGAAACAACAATTGGAAGAGCAAATAAATAATGTCCAGGCACAGCTCCAAACAATTGTCAAAAGCATAAAATCACAAGAAGATTTTGATCTCGTGATTTCCACTCTAAAGGAACAGATTCAGTCACTCCAAATACCTAATCTGGACCCTCTGAACAATGCCATAGCCGAGGTTAAAGAAAAAATTGAGACACTTGAAAATTTTATGAACAATTTGCCATCTTCTGATGCTTTGAATGCAATAACTCGGAGTGTAGCAAATATTAAGCTGCAACTTGAAACATATGAAGATTTTGGAAAAATTCAAAGTTCCATAACCCATCTTGAAGGTACAATAGCAGCAGTGCAAAGTGATTTGGCAAATGTACTAGAATCCCGATTGCCTGGGATTGTAGATACCGTTGTCAGTATCCAGCAACAAATCACAAAGCTTGAAAACCTCAACACTGAATCTGAGCTATCTCATTTTCATTACTTGATAGATGATATCCAAACAAAACTTGAAATTTTACAACAATCCACACCCTCTCAGGCAGATATAGCCCTGCTCCAAGATGCTATGCAAAATGTGGCTGATGCTTCTGAATTAAACAATGTAAAATTGGCACTTGAATTTTTGCAAAATACAGTATCAAATTTGCCCACATCACAGGAACTTAAAAATATTAAGAGAGCAGTGAATCGCATATTGAAATCAGAAGATATCAAGAATATCCAGACAGAGATCAAACATCTCACTCAGGCAGTGGCCACTCTACCAACCAATCAACATATTAATGAATTGCATGCCCTGTTTGAGGATATCAGAAGACAGGTCCATGATCTTACTGCTCAAAATTCAAAATTGGCAGTTGTTGAAAATTTGCAACAAATTGTAGCTAATATCAAGCAACAGCTAGGGACCATGGAATCCAATCAAGCAAATGCTCTGTCTGTTTTTGCCACCCAGCTACAAGAAATTGTGCAACAATACAAGAAACTTGTTGTGGACATAAAAATCAAGCCAGGCCATGATGATGTTGTTAGGACCATCAATGAGCATCTTGAATCTGTAACAAGCAGATTGCTTACAGCAGAAAAAGAAATAACCGGCATAATTGAAAATCCAAAACATACAGTAATTCTTGAATTGTACAGCATCCCCAACAAAGAAAATGATTCACCATTTACACCAGGTGGCAAAATATATATGCTGTTCCCTGCACAATTTTATTACCAGTTTTTTGTTGGGGGCACATTGAGACCAATCAAGATCAAATATTGGCTTCAACCACAGGCACACCACTACCCTACCTTATCAATAACAAATGCTGATAACAAAGTGAAAATCACCAGTGTAGAATTGGAGGATTTTACAGATCCCAATACATTGGAAACAGCCTATACTGAAGATGATGGTTCTCTGGAATTTAAAATACAAATAGGGGATAAATTATATTTAGAAAATCATGCAGTCTCAGCTGCTGAACACCCTATAGTTGCAATATTCTTGTTTACATATTATGTCTAGACAAATTATTGTTGATGAATTACACAGACAAGCCCGACATAATTATAAGAGACTCCCAGTAGTCATAAAGGGCATAGATGATTTATGGCAGAGCGACTTGATTGAAATGGCAAGTGGACAGTTGAAAAACTTAGACAAAATCAACAAGGGCTACAAGTATCTACTCACTGTAATAGACACATTTTCAAAATTTGCCTGGGCTGTGCCACTCAAATCCAAGACTTGGGCATGTGTTACAGAAGCCATCAGAACAATCATCAATCAGAGTGGAAGATCCCCACGCTATTTGCAAACAGATAATGGCAAAGAATTTTATAATTCAGTGTTTCAACAATTTATTAAAAGCCAGGCAATACAACATTATTCGAGTTACAGTGACCTCAAGGCCTCAATTGTAGAGAGATTCAACAGAACCTTAAAAAATCTTATGTATAAACAATTTACACTTCAAGGTAATTATAAATGGATTAATATTCTTCCAGAACTTCTACAAAAATATAACAATTCTGTCCATTCCACAATCAACATGAAACCCTTTGAAGTAACTTCATCTGATGAGCAAAAATTGATCAGTACTGTTTATTATCCTAGATATCAGCCAACAATAAGAAAGGCCAAATACAGGGTGGGTGATCAAGTAAGAATCAGCAAATATAAGCACTTATTCAAAAAAGGCTTTACCAGAAACTAGAGCACTGAATTATTTACAGTGGTTCAAGTTAAACCTGGGACCCTTAACACATATATAATAAAGGATCACCGAGGAGAAATTCTCAAAGGCAGGTTCTATGAACAAGAGCTCAGCAAAACTAAACAGCCTGACACATATCTCATAGAAAAAATTATCCGCAGAAAAGGCAACAAGTTACTTGTCAAATGGCTAGGACTTCCAGAACACAGCTGGATCGATGCAAACAAAGTGATAATATGAGCACCTGGGATGTTATAAAAAGGCTGCCAGAACCTGAACAACAAAATAAGAGAAATGGAAAATTGCTGCCTGAAAATATTAGGTGTCTTATTGTTGGGCCATCGGCTTGTGGTAAAACTACACTAATGGTTGATAATTTTTTATTGGCACCCAACTGGTTAGACTGGAAAAACAGGCACTTGTATGTTTTTTCTAAGAGCTTGGAACAATTAAAATATCAGCAGCTGATGAAGCTATATGATGGATTGGATATTGCCACTTTTGAACCAGATGTTAAGCCACTTCATGAATGTCTCGATAATTCTGTTGTTGTGTTTGATGACATTATATTGGATAATCAAAACAAGGTTAGAAATTTCTTTACACAGGGCCGACACAAAAACATTGATTGTTTCTACCTGGCACAGACTTTTTCAAAAATACCCAAGCAACTGATCCGAGACAACAGCAATTTTGTATGTGTGTTTCATCAAGATCATACCAACCTCAAACACATACATGATGAATATGTAGGTGGGGACTTGAGCTACAATGATTTTTCTAAGTTTTGCAGCAGGTGCTGGAACCAGGACAGTTATGGGTTTGTCACAATTGATATGACAAGAACACCTAATACTGGCAAATACAGAAATAAAATCAACAATTTTCTAGACATTGAAACATAAATAAATAACCATGAAAAGGCCAATTATTGATGATCTTAAATTAAGAGATTATCTTGTAAAAAGATTTAAGGGATGGAAATCAGAGAACCGAGGAATTTATGAAAAATACAAACAAACAGAACAGCCTGTAATTGATGCTATTAGTGAATTAGGTAAAAATATAAAAACTGTTACAGAGCAAAATCAAAATTTGATCACAGAGCTTGTACCTGTAGCTGCAAGGAACATATTAGATTATCCATTCACCCCACTTTCCAGCATTCATACACCTAGTCCTGTTGCTCCTAGAAGAATTGAAGCTACTCAGGATCCTATTGAATTGGGTCTTCTTGCTCAAAAATATTTAAGCACACCTAAAGACAACAAAGATGAGGTGTTTGGCTTATATGCTGACACAGAGCTTGATGGTAGCATCATACATAGAATTGGCAATTTCAAAGTAACATTTATGGGAGATGATCTGATTGTATATTCAGAATCTCGTCTTGGAGAAAAAGTTGCTTTTGTTAAGTACTCCGGCACACCTGGATTGTGGGAATTGATGACTAGGAAAAGGCCTGGCAGCTATACAGATCAAGATTATGAATATTACAAAGAAATATTAATAAAATCAGATGCTCTATACCAGAACAATGATCCCACACAAAAAAGAGTCAAGTCGAGCAGTGGGGCAAAATACAACAATTTAATCAAGCCCATATGGTCACAGATCAAGACTGGCAGTGGAATCAAACAATACAACACCCTGCCTAAAGAATTTGTGTGGGTTGATGATGTCAGGAAACTTGTAGACAGGTTATTGGTGATAGCTGGGGAGGAAAATGCTGGCAACCACAATTTTTACAATGAAAAGGTTGGAATTATGGACATGATAAGCACCAAATTGTCTAATTTTATAGTGAATGACACTAAGGGGATTGGATATCTTATAAAAATTATTAATACTCTACCACCTAAATTTTGGAATATTTCTGAGGGTCGGGGCCTTGTTAATGACATTATAAACAAGCTGCCATTTGAACTACATATTCCAGGCTATCAGTATTGTGGTCCAGGCACAAAATTGGAGCATAGATTAAACAGAGGTGATCCTGGTGTTAATCCTTTAGATGCTGCTTGTAGAGACCATGACATAGCATACAACACACATTCTGATCTTGACAAGAGACATGTTGCAGACAAGAAATTAGAAGAGGCTGCATTTGGTAGATTTGTAAGCAAAGATGCTTCTTTGAGTGAAAAAATAGCAGCATTGGGGACCACCATAGCTATGAACACCAAACAAAAACTGGGGTGGGGGTTGTGAATATGTATATAATAAACCTACAATGAAGGCCAAGGGTGTTATGTATCAAATACCTTATGCAGGTCTCAAATCTCTTAAAACTATTGACAGTCTTTTGACCAAAAAACAACGCAAGAAAAAAAAGTCTTGTCTTGCAAAGGGACATGGTATGAAATTGCTGCTTAGCACCCCCCAATTAAAAAAATTACAGCAATCAAGAAAAAAATCACATGTGTGGGGATTTATATTTACCATCCCTGCCATCTTAGCTGCTCTCGTGGCTGTGGGGAGCTTGGCCGGGGGATCAGCCGCAATAGCAAAAACAGTAATAGATGCCAAGAAAAATAGGGCAGAATTAGATGAATTGAAGCGCCATAACCTGGCCATTGAGAAACAAGGCAAAGGTGTTAAGAGAGCCATGAATAAGTTTAAAAAAAACAAGAGCCGCTTACAAACCAAGATATTGAAGCTTTAATCAAGCCACTAGGCATCAAACATTTTAGAGGTGTGTACATGTCTGATTCTTTGCCAGAACAACCACTCAACAAAGAGTGTGGCATTGTTAATTTGGATAAGTACAAAAATCAGGGCACTCACTGGATCTGTTATCTTAAATATTTAAAAGATGAGGCATTTGTGTTTGATTCATTTGGAGGTGTTCCACCTGAAAATTTAATAAAATATCTAAATTCAGCTAATCTTTATTACAATAATGAACGTGTTCAAAACTTCAAAGATGTTAATTGCGGACATTTGTGTTTATCTGTTCTTAGATATATGTCTCAAATAAATAAACCATCAATTGAAAATTTCCAAAAGCCTTGTGGTATCTGAAACATCATGGGGGTATTCCATCTCACCAGCCAAAATTCAATATTGAAACTCAAATTGCATGATGACATAGTGTATCCCAAAACAATAGCTCTCAGAGCATTTTATGGCATGTACTTAATCCCTAATATTACACACCACAACAATACAATTGCAGTAGGGGATGAAAAAATTGTCATCACTCCAGGGCAATATAATCTGTCCACTCTAAATGCTCAATTACCCAGAGGTGTAGTGTTAAGTCAAAATTCTGTCACTCACAGAGTAGAGATTGTATCTGCTACAAAAACAGTGGATCTGGGTACTATAGGAGAGCTGTTAGGCTTTGAGAACAACACAAAACTTGAACCAGGCATCAAACACACTGCTATGAATATACCTAAATTCTTGGCCATAGAAACTCTGAATATTCACTGTAATGTGGCAGAGGGTATGATCACCAAATCAAATGGCATAGGCACTCACAAACAAACTGGGATCATTGCAACATTCAAACCTAATTCTGAATTCATGGAGCCAATCATCTACAATCCATCCCCAACATTATGTTTTCCTGTGTGCCATAGTAGAATAGATTATATTGAATTGATGGTCACTAATGAAAAAGAAGAATTAGTTGATTTTGCTGGAGCCACAACAACTGCTATCATAGAGATTAATATTTAAATAAAAATACATACAAGAAGAAAATGGAAAATATTGAGAGTTATGAGTTACAATCATCCCTCCAAACAGGAGGACATTTGCAAATTTAAAACAACCCAACACAGAGATTGAGGTTGATCTTGATGTAGGGATGGCTTTATACACCCCCACAGAGCAGATCTATACATCAAATTTGATGTTGTAAAGCTCGATGGTACAGATTATCCGGCAAATTCAAATATAAGATTGGTAGATTATTTTGTGCCCCATCTGTTCTCTGAAATTGAGATCAGAAAGCATGGCGTTGTTATAAACAGAGTGGATTATCCCGGAATTACCTCCACAGCTTTGGCCACATTAAAATTATCCAAAACCGAGACTTCTTACTACAAAATAGGTGGATTTGAGGCTGGTGATAAGATATTATCTAAAAACCAGACAGTGCTGTTCCCCATGCGCCTATTGCCAGGATTCTTCTCAGATTACAAAGATATTATGTGGAAGGGTGGTTTAAGAATCACATTTAGAAGAGCTGCAAATGATAATAATGCTTTGATGAGGTACAGTGCAATAAACTCTACAGGAGAAGCTCTGCCTAATACCCTACCAGATGCAGGCAAATGCATTATTCAGACTATGGAGTTAAGAATCCCGGTTGTTGAATATGAGGCCAGTTATGCTCTTAAATACAAAGCAGATATAATAAAAAATCCACAGGTTCCTCTACAATTTTATACATATCAATGTGTACAGAAGCCCGCAACTGGTACATATTATGAGTTTGATGCTACAAATTCATTCTCCAGCATACAATATGACATGCCTGATTTTGTGGTGGTACTGTTTCAGACTGGAAGACACAATAATCAGGAAAAAAATTCAAGTAAATTTGATAACTGCAACATCAAGAACATATATCTTAAAAATGGCAGAAATGAGGTCTTCCCTAGAGAAAATTACAATTTAGACATGTCCAAGAATGATTTCCTCAAATTATATGAGGCATTTTCGGCATTCAAAAGGGTCACTACTGGCAATACTGACATGTATTACACACCAGATGAATTCAAAGCACAGAGACCCATGTTTGTAATTAACACTTCAAAAAGGAAACAAGTTGTGGTGAATGACAGGACAAACATTAAAATTATCTGTGAATTCCATGAGGCATTACCTGATGACACCATATGTAGTGTTATTCTCATAGGTGAAAAAACATATGTTTATGATGTAAGAAATGAGAGAGTTACGGAGCAATTCTAGAAGAATTACATTATTTTAATACTAGATATACAAGTTGAGCCTGGTGCCCAATTGAACTTAAACCGGAAGTAAATATGTGTGTGTGTGTGGGTGTGTGTGTGGGTGTGTGTGTGTGTGTGTGTGTGTGTGTGTATCTTGGCCTCGTTTTAAGTGTAGCCAAAAAAAATATCAAGAGGGGCATATTTTTAACAAATTTATGGACAACAATCTTACAGAAGTTCCTTTTATAAGTGTAGCCTCATCAATCTGAGGGGGGGTCATACTTTCCGAGAAATTCCCGAGGGCATTTTTACAAAAATCTTGGATTAGACAGGGTTCCACACTTGAGCAAAAAGCTCATATGCTCATGTTGAGCTTGTTTTAAGTATAGCCAAATCTGCTTGAGGGGGGTTCATACTTTCCTGTGCTGGTTATATTGTAAATCCCACTACTAACCTGATTGCGGTCGAATTTTGGAATTCTAAAATAGCGAGCGGATGTAGGCCAATCTCTTAAACGGTGGGAGTTAGAATAATTCTGTTTGCAGTTTGTAATATACACTCGCATTTGAGTAAAAATCTCAACACAACCATTTCTTATACCTTCAGAACGAATGATCGCAGAGATTTTTATTTTTATTTTTATTGTACATAGCGTATAGCCCATGTGCTTACATCTATCTATTAGAATTGTTCGGTCACCCGCTCGTTCTTGACGTTGTAAAAGAAAGTTTTCTCCGCGATGAGGATGACGCTGCACAGGGTGTCTGCGGCCAGGGCGTCGTGGAACTCGCACACAATCTTTATGTTGGTGCGATCGTTGACCACCACCTGCTTCCTCTTCAGCGTGTTGATGACGAACATAGGTCTACGAGATATGAACTTGTTGGGGGTGTAGTACACGTCCACGTTGCTGGCTGTCACTCTCTTGTAGACTGTGTACGCCTCGTACAGTTTCAGGTAGTAGTAGTACTAGTTAGTTGTTTCTGAATACACCTTGTACAAGACCAATTGATACCATGGTCTATGGTCTATATTTTCATATCCTCTGGTGGATTTAGCTAATTTCTAGGTGTAGCAAATTCCCTAACCATCCTACGAATTATAAACTCTCGTACTAGGATGATTGACATTCTTGAAATGTCTAGCTTGGGAATATTCTACCCTCAAAGTCAAGTGACACTCTGTTGATTGGTTGAGAGTGTACTTAACTTATGCTCTAACCAGGTGACTAGTCTTGTTTGAGAAAAATGTGTTTCTACCTAACATAGTTTTTTAGTTATAATAAAAACTCTTATATTTGCTTCTATTTAAAGTAGTTTATTAGATATGAAAAAACTGACTATTTGGTTACCAATAAAGAAAATAGACACTACTTTTAACACACCCTGTCATTTATCCTCATTTGTTGTGAGTTATTATATAAAAGAAAATAGACACTACTTTTAATAAACCCCGTCTTTTATCCTCATTTGCTGTGAGTCAATGTAGGAAAAAATGTATATGACTTTTGGGACATACTGTTTGGTCTGCACCCTACATGCACATGTATTGATCTAGTCTTGAATTTTCCTGCAAAAACTTATAATGTTTGTCTCCTAGTGATAAATTACTCATGTACTCATGCAATAGGGTAATGTCATTGATAAATTATCTTGTTTGTGACAACGAAGTGGCGTTGTATATTATCTTTTAGTTTTCTCCCAATGTGCCATTAGTAGATTTTTCTCCTACCTGCGTGATCTGTATTACTTAGTGGGAATGAATGCATGAACTTCTTGAGTTAAAGGTTGTTATTAATGGTCTGAGGTATTTAGTCTGAGATATGAATTACCTATGTGTGCCTGCTGGTTCAAGGTTGGATATTGTATAAGTTCATACATATAAAAGAAAAAAAGTGTTGTCTCACTTCTCCACGTGGAGCTATTGATTGTATTTTTACGCAGCAGACACAAGAGTTCGTGGAACTTCCTTCTGCATATTCCTGGAAGAGTTCAAGGTTGTTGTTAATAGTCTGAGGTATTTGCTCTGAGATATGAATCACCTGTGTGTGCTTGCTGGTTCAAGGTTGTACATTAACATTTCCACTTGCAGACTGAAAGCCAACCTTCGTGAAAATATTATCCAAAAGCACTTTGCCATATTTCTTCCTCTTTCTGTTTTCCTTTAATTGGAAAAGTCTTGGCTTAGAATATTTTTATCCAGCTGAAACACCATGAGTGTTGAATACTAACAGAATAGATTTTACTGTTAATCTGAACATACATTATTATTTTGTCTTCTCTGAGAGAAACTGGAACTTAGAATATTTTTCCCCAGCTGAAACACCACGAGCGTTGAATATTAAAAAAATATACATTTTTACTGGCAAAGCTTTGTGGTAATGCTATCCAAAAGCATTTTTACATATTTCAGTCTTCTCCTCTGAGAGATTCTGTGAAACTTAGAATATTTTTACCCAGCAGTAACAGAAGTTGCATTATTATTTTGTCTCCTCTGAGAAATTCTGGCAACTTAGAATATTTTCTCCCAGCTGAAACACCATAAGTGTATATTACTAGAAATATTGTATACCTGGTTTCAATGAAACTAAAGTAAAAACTTCTCCTAAGATAAAAACTGTTGAATACCAGGTTTCTTAACATTTAACAAGAGTTCAATTAATATAAGTGTTGCCTAGTAAATTAAAGGACTTTCTAATTTGATTTATTAGCAAAACCCTACTATTTTACGTGGTCTGGAAATCTATTACATACTATTCTGATTAAATTAGGCTGTTCAAATTACTTGAAGAGCTGGTGTACAAAATCTTAGTCCTTGTAGAAGCTCTAAGAGTCAATATTACCAAGATTGGTCTGTATGATCTCTCTCTATATATAAATACTAGTACCCAGCAAAAACTATATAATAACTAATACCCAAGATAGTTTACTATTATTGATATACTTAAGCAAAGACTAGTTTCTATTCAATTTTTAAAAGTATTTGTGCTAAGTATATTATCTCCAAGTGATTTTGAAATATTAACACCCTCTAGAGTTGTAGTGTATCCAGAAAAATTTATGTATAAATACAAAATAAAAACAATGGTAAATCCTACTTGTAAAACTGAGTGCCACATTTGTGGTAAATTCATATCAAAAACAAATTTGTCAAAACACTTGGCAATATTCACTGGCGAACCCAAAAATCCCAAATTACCAACTCAACCCTGTCCCTATTGTGGAAATCTTATTAGCGTACCCAATTTAAACAGACATAAGAAGAATTGTAAATTTCAACCATCGACCAGCCAGACTAATCCTAGAAAAAGGCAAGCAGATATAGCTCCAACTGTTGGTCCTCAACCAAAACAAATTTAATCTTCAACCACACCTAGTGCAACAGCTTTTGGTGGTCGTCTCAATGATTACCCTTTTGAATCAGAGCCACACTGTGATATCAATAATTTCTTGAAGAATATAAAATCTTCAATAATAGAACTCCTGAAAAATAAACTTAAAAATAAATCTATCAAGTTTTATACTACTCTATCCTCTGAATATGAGAAATATGATGAAACACGTCATACATTTTGCCATTGTTCCAAGACCCAGACTCTATATTTGAGAGATATAGATAATTTGTAACAAATCTATGCCCAACTTATGGACACATTACTTAGAAAACATGAGGAATTTGAAGCTAAAAGATCTGGTTGGAAATTATGTGGGAGTCCACAAAACTGAAACTGAAAATAAGTCAATCATCTCACCTCTTTCTGCTTCTACTTATGAGTAGGTGGAATGCTTCGTTCTGGACACGTCCTTTGACCTACTTTTCGCCTTACGACATTTTACTATAAGGCTGTCTCCCCTTACGATATTTTTCTGTAAGGCGTAGTAGGTGGAATGGGCGATCCTAGGCCTGCCTTTTGACCTACTTTTCGCGCGCAGTGTTGCCAGCTCCTCACTCGAAAAAATCACCAAGGTTTTTGTTTTTGGGTCTAACCTAACCTAAAGCAAGTAGCTGGCAACCTTGCTTGAGGTATTTTCTCGCAGTGTTGCCAACTCCTCACTCGAAAAAAAACCAAGGTTTTTTTTGGGTTTAACCTAACCTAAAGCAAGGAGCTGGCAACCTTGCTTGAGGCTTGCCTTATAGTGCATAAAGCAAGGTTGCCAACCCACTGGTACTTTTGCCATAGCCTTTTACAAGAAAAAAAAAGAGAAAGGGAAGAGTTAAACAACCGACAGCTTACCCACAGCCTTTTTTGCTCTAACCTAACCTAAAGCAAGGAGCTGGCAATTTTGCTTGTGCAATCAACCCGGTTGACCGCCCTCAAGTGGAGATCAGCGTTGCCAACTCCTCACTCGAAAAAAAATCACCAAGATTTGTTTTGCTCTAACCTAACCTAAAGCAAGGAGCTGGCAATTTTGCTTGTGCAATCAACCCGGTTGACCGCCCTCAAGTGGAGATCAGAGTTGCCAACTCCTCACTCGAAAAAAAATCACCAAGGTTTTTTTTTGGTCTAACCTAACCTAAAGCAAGGAGCTGGCAATTTTGCTTGAGGCTTGCCTTACAGCGCATAAAGCAATTTTTGCCAACCTACATATACTAAACAAGGAGAGCCGGCACTGCTGTAAAAGAGAGAGAGATGGGTGGATGGCAACGCAGTATGTGTGTGCGTGTGTGTGTATAATATGTAGCATTATTAACTAGAGTGTGTTGGCAATTTACTTACAACTAAAAAAAAATAGAGATGCCAACGTTGGTGTAAGATGAAGAGAGAGAGAGAGAGACCCATGGCTGGCAACAGTAACGAGCGAATGCGCCATATCGTAATTTTCCAACTCCGTATATCGTGACCTTTGCAAACCTCTCTCGGGGGAACGATGTGCCACACACACGCGCGCACACACCTGTATTGTGACGCAAGCAAACAAACAAAATAATAATTGTTGTCTTTTAGGATACCTGGCCCCTATAACCTCGCGAGGGTGCGTGGTGCCCAACACAGTTCTAATGGCCACGGCTAACAAAGTCATGCCTCTGTAGAGTTTCACGTGTTTTTTTTAACCCCCCCATAACTCCCTACAGAGGACCTCCGTGTGTAATGTGTGTGTTTTATGATTGAAGAGAAGAAAAAATTTTGGTTAAGAATAGAAAGTGTAAGAAGTAAAAAAGTTATCGTAGGGTGCTGCATCTGAAAGAAAAAAATATCCTCAAAATAGTGTACATAATATGATAGAAAAATATAAAAAAAAATGTGAATGCAAAAATTAGTGTGAATGATTGTTTTTTTTAAAAAAAACGATAGAAAAATATAAAAAAAGTGTGAATGATTGTTTTTCTTTAAAAAAATAATAGAAAAATATAAAAAAAAAGTGTGAATGCAAAAATTAGTGTGAATGATTGTGTTTTTTTTAAAAAAAAGTGGTGCAAAAATAATACATATTTTTTTCATTGAGAAGTCTAATGGTGCGAGCAGGTTTCTTCCTCGTCATGGCATCCCCATTCTCGGGTGTGGATGTTGCAGTCGAGTAGCCTCAATTTGGTGTCGTGGGGATCAAGCGCCACTTTGTTGATCGTGGATGTACGCAACTGGTCGATGGTGCTCGTGATCCGATGTTCGGTCATGCGTTTGATTTTTTTGTCGAACAAGCACGACTTGTAATCTTCTATGGTTAGTTTGTTTGTGCTCGAACGCCCCACCCCTTTTGCTTTTTTTATTTCGGTCTCGTCCTGGATTTTCACGGCATACATTTTCGCTCGAAGACCCGCAAACTCTGTGATGATGCGGCCGTTGACTTCATCCTTCATCTTCCCGATCGTCATTTTCTGGCTGTTGTCGAAGAGAGCGTGATCTTTGGGATAATTAGAGAAGTCGAAATGCTGGCTCATGCTTTTCAGATCTTCGTATATATCATCGGTGTGGATGTTGTACACGAAGCTGTCCGTGTCGGTGTACGCCACCTCGATCGCCTCTCCATAGCGTGGTTTCATGATGTCGTAGTGAAACTTGTACATGGCCAGCTTCGACAACTCGAGGATCGCGACTCCCACGGCGATTGGTTTGTCGAATGTTATGTGGCGGAGAGCACGTTCGATCAATACCAACGTGTCGCTCAGTATCGTGAAGTTCTTGTACGTGGGCTGAGCGACGAGCTTGTTTATTTTCTTCGGGTCGGAGACCAAGTTGATATTTCTTCTTTTCCTCGCATCTTCCATGCTCTTGCCGTAGATGCTGTTGTTCATTAATTTGTATAGGTCTTTGTCTGCGGAAGAAGAAGCTGATGCTCGACGTTGAGTGTTGCCGTCGATATAGGGTGCTAGCCACCTGGTCTGTCTAAACTTCAATCCCGAGTGCACGCGCTTCAAAACCAATCCATGCTGGAGGTAGAATTGTAGGAGACGATAATGCACCACGTAATTCTTTTTGCTCTTGAAAGTGAGCATCAGCTTTTTCTCAGGAGCCGTTTCCATTACAGGTGCCATCGCAAATCCATGGTGTTCTCGATGAAGCGATGCAGGATATTCCAAATCTACTTTCAGGAAACATCCATTTTCATGATCTTCGCTCCATTCCAAACAATCTTGAAGTTCCTGCTCGCTCATCCATTCGTATTCTCCGATGGGCAGAGGCTCGGACATGGCATAACCATACAGGTTGTTCATGTCCCAGTATGCCAAGAAGTTTGTCGGTTTCCCTGCATCGAAATCGCCAACATATAGATTGTTGGCCTTGACGTATCGAAGGGGACACTGGACGATTCCACCGCGTTTTGCCTCTTCGACAAACAAAAATTGATTGATGTTTTTGATGAGCTCTATCTTCACCTTCGTGGATTTTAACATCGCCTGCCAAGAATAACCCTGTGTGGTGTAGCTGAAAGCGGGGTCCAAACCATATGCTGCCTTTCCTCTCGAGCGATGGAGATGAAAACGGTCGCTCAATAGCGTAACATCCAGTTTCAGATACAGATCGTGATAGTCGGCCATGGTTTGACAAGATAATGTAGACCAGACGAGCTGAGCATGATGGTAGTCCTCTTTGCTGCAACAGGTGTCGCTAAGACGACTGTAGAATGCTTCTCTCGGTGGTAACGATGTTTCTGAGAATTTGGAAGCATCCGTCATATATTCGTACGGGTAAACACCCTTGCGTCTCAACAGTGCTAAATGTTGGTCGCCAAAACATTTCCTGGTGGCGACCAAATCATCGTCGGTGAGTTGAGACGCGAGTGTCGCCAAACTCGAAGACAGAAAGTTGTAGGAGTCCAAGAAGCGAATTTCTACGCGATTGCCATTTCCAACGTCCACCTTCTTGCTGAATGAAATGAATTTCTCGTTGGTGCGAGCTATGACACTAATGGGTTGAGCGTCGCATCCCATCTCCTTTATGAAGATTTTGGCGTCGTAGCCCTCCAAATTGTGAATGAATACAGGAATAAAATTTGGTTTCTTGATTTGTAGATTACAGTTGTTACACAGGGGGGCCACATATTTTCCCGTGTGATGATTGTGGTGGCGAACTTTGACATTTTCGAGGGTGAAGTTACATTCGCACGCATCACACTGAGAGGCAAGGTCGTATGCTTCCTTCTCTTCCTGGGTAAGAGGCTCCATTGCTTTGTCTTCTCTTAGTAGAGGAGCGAATTGTATGGCCATCTGTTTCAAGGTTTGAACAAATTTTTGTTGAGCATCATTGCCACGATGTAAAATAACATTGCCTGTGTTGTTGACCATCAATCCAAAAGCGCAGGCTTCGTGATGTAGAATTTCGGTGGTGCTCGATACGCTGGGATTCGGTTCGCAGATGGCGAGTGGAAGTTGGAAACTTTCAAAGTCGGCGCATATCACCACGGGATGCCAGAGTAACACCTTGTAGTTGGAAAATGTCATGTCTCGAGAGGGCATTTTGATAGTCGTAGCCGAATGTTTACTGCACATTTCATGATGATCTCGGAGTTCTTCATCAGCATTTTTTTTTCCTCGACCGTAGAATATACTCAGGCATCTGTCGCATACTCTAATTTTATGGTGATCTGTGGTAATTTGACTTCTTGTTAATTTTGGAAGATTCTGGATTAGACAGTAATGATAATTATCATCATCTTCGATCAGGAGTAATCTGATGACGCGATTACTTTTAATGTTGCTGTGTCTGAGAACGTAGATGGTGTTGTTTTTGTCTAATCCGAAGATGTGTACTGCTATACTTTCGTTTTTATCTGTTTTGTACTGTGCCTCAAATTTACTAATGTCTCGTAGATTTACAGGGTAATTAATGCCAGCCATAGGTTTTTCAAATTCTGAGAGATATTCTGGCTTGTTGTAGTGGTATAAACGATGTTTCTTATTATCGGCTGGGTGATGATCGGCAATGATGCACCACAAAAAGCATCTGTTATCTTCATTTTGAATGTTGATGATGGCTTTCTTACTGGCTATTTCCGGGGGCAAATTGATGTAGCTGGATGCTCCCATCGGGTTGTATCGTGCCACCTTCAAAGTTAAAGTGTGAGACGAACCGCAAAGTGTCCAACCCGATCCGCGTTCTTGGAAAGTCTCGTGCTTGTTCAACAAAGCGTCAAACATCTGGTTGCAAATGGCATCCACCTCATCGACGTCGGCGGCGTGGAGACTCTTTACACCAGTGTAATGATGGAAAGTTTCTCGCTCTTTTTTTACGTTTTCGTAAATGACGGAAACGATGAGGTGGATTTTCAACGAGCATTGCAACAAAGCTTTGGTGATAGACGAAATTAACTTGGTTTTGACCGAATGAAAAAAGTTGTTTAGATCAGATGTTTCTTCAGATTGGAAAGTCTCCTTGGTTAAAATATTTCTAATATTTTCCCCGGCACTTTTCTGCTTTTTTCGTGGCGCTTGATCGTCAACATCGAGCTCTCTCTTACTTGATCCTCCCCCATGCACATCCTTCCGATGTCTACTCAAGTTAGAAATAGATATATATATATCCCACATTGGTCGCATGCACGTTTCGCTTCCCTCTTCTCCATTTTTTGCTAAGAAAAAAAAAAGATGGTTACTAAAAATTGCACATTTTTTTGTGGTGTTATTTATATTAGATACGTTCTCAATTTTTTCTTAAATAACCAACATGAATCTCTTTGGTTTCCGAAAGCAAACAATGGAGACTGTACACCGCACGACGACAGATCATGAATTTCTACCTTCCGTATTAACTAAACTCAACGGTCTGTTGATCATTCACCTCAACAGCATTTGGACGAAATTGGATGAGGACGTGGGCAAGATATTTTATGTTTTTAATAACAATTTACATTTCTACGAAATTCCGATCGGTGGGAAACTTCAAATCACCGTGAATCCGGAGAACGTAGGCGAAATCAAAATATCTAGCGGCAAGAACATTTTTCGAATCAAGCACGACAAAATGCTTTCTAACATGGCATACGATGTTTCTGCAGGAGATTACCTTTACATGGAACTCCTCGGAGATTACGATAAACTCATTCCTCTCTTCGTAGAATTACGTATCGTCTATCCTATTATAAATAACCGTTAACCAAAAATGCCTAACGACATTTTCGGCAACTCCAAGCGTGTAGACCACGCAGAAGAGATTCTCATGTTGGACGTCCGAATTAAAAAGTTGAGGACCGATTTGATCGCTTTGCAGGAGACCTTAAACAAAAGTTTAGATTCGGAAATCGCTACGCTCCAAACGCAATGTCTCGACCCCATTCTGAAAATCGATTCCGAACTGAAAACGCTCATAAAAAATTATGTCGACGTACCTTCTTACGACAGCGTTCAAAATATACAGTTGAGCGTGGATTCGCTTCAAAATGATTTGGCCAAATTACAGCAATTTCAATCGAAAAATGAAGATTTGGAAAAATTGAAACTCGAAATCGAAGAACGAACTTCCGCAATCGAAAAAAATTTATCTGAACTTCAAACCGTCGTGAAGGATATTGATGTAGAACGCTTGCACGTCGTCGTTTCCAAATTACAAGAAGAATTCGCCAGCACGTTGGAAGAAATTAAATCCAAGTTACAGACTTTGGAAGATACCATGACGAACCTACCATCGTCGGACGAACTGCAGGTCATCGGCAAGAGCGTCGCGAACATAAAAATTCAATTGGAGGCTTATCAAGATTTCGAACACATTCAAACCACCATCGCTACGCTTCAGGCGTCTCTGGAGTTGATCAACGAAGAAATTAAAAATATTCACGCTGAAGCGAGTGCGTTGACGAGCATTCAGGACACGTTAATCACGGTTCAGCAGAAGATCGAATATTTAGAAAATTTGAACGTTGAATCCAATCTTGCTCATTTTCATCACGTACTCGACAACATACAGGGTGATTTGGAATCGTTACGGACGAGCGTACCTTCGAGCGAAGATTTGGAAAAATTGAAAACGGCCGTGACGGCACTATCCGAATCGAGCGACATCAAAAGTTCGTTGAGCGATCTCGAGAGTAGGGTGGCCAATCTCCCCACCTCCAAAGAATTACATGCTTTGAAAAGGAACATATCACGTATGCTGAAACGATTGGAAACGGAAACGGCGAACGTGGATCAGATTCGAGACGAACTTGCTTCGCTGGTGTCGACGCTGCCCACTTCGCAGAGCGTCGCCGATCTTCACATGCAGTTTACCGAGATGCGAAGCATCGTGAACGATCTTACCGAGAAAAGTTCGAAATTGAATCAAGTCGAGAACCTTCAGAGTATTGTCGTCAACATCAAAAATCAAGTTGGAGTGCTGGAATCCACGCAGGAATCGACGCTGGCCTCTTTCGGTGTCAAGCTGCAAGAACTCAACGAAAACTACAAGCAGTTGAACGTGGAAGCGAAAATCAAACCGTCATTTTCTACAGTAACGGATACCATAGTCGAATATTTGTTGCCCGTACAAAATACACTGGGACAGCTTCACAGCAACCTCGTTAGCGTCGACACTAAATTCGCTAAACTGCATTCTCTGCAAGCCATCGAAATCAACAGCGTACCCAATCAACAGAGAATCTCCACGTTCGTCGAAGGTAACAAACTGTACATGTTGCATCCTTATCATCCGTACTACAAGTTTCTCCTCGATGGCACGATTCAGATAAACGAATTTTCGTACTGGTCTCACGGCAGAAAAGCTAGCGTTCCCACCATGACCTTGATATCGAATCGTGGTGTCCAGAAAGCAGGAAACATTCCTCTGGCACGTTGGAACGAAACGCGCAACATATATGAAATACACGAAGACGAAGATCTTACCGTTTTCGACGTGAGTGCCGGCGATAAGCTGATCATTCAAAACACGAGCGAAGTGCCACCCTCTTTGAATCCCATCACGCTTGTGCTTCTCTTGAAACGTAATCTCTAAAAAATGTCTAGGCAAGCCATCGTCGAAGAATTGCATAAACCTGCACGCCGTAACTACGAACGTTTGGCTGTGGTAACCAAGGGCATCGACGACCTCTGGCAAAGTGACCTCGTGGAGATGAGTAGCGGCAATTTAAAAAACGTACATAAATTGAACAAGGGCAACAAGTACCTTCTCACCGTCATAGACACGTTTTCGAAATTCGCATGGGCTCTACCTTTGAAGGCGAAAACGGGAACATGCGTCACGGAAGCATTCAAATTAATTTTTCGCGAAAGCGGCGGCAGACGACCTCGGTTTCTGCAAACGGACAACGGTAAAGAATTTTACAACTCCGTATTCCAAAAGTTTATTCAAAAACATGGCATTCGACATTATTCGACCTTCAGTCACATCAAAGCCAGCATCGTGGAAAGATTCAATCGAACCTTGAAAACACACATGTGGAAACGATTCACGCTTCGGGGAAATTACAAATGGGTCGACATCCTGCCGGAACTCGTCGACACCTATAATGATACGGTACACAGAACGATAGGCATGAAGCCAGCCGACGTTACGAAATCTGACGAGCAGCGTTTAATTTCTACCGTTTACTGTCCAAAGTACACACCCACGACAAAGAAAGCTAAATACAAAATTGGAGACCAGGTGAGGGTCAGTAAATTGAAGCGAACGTTCGAGAAGGGATTCACAAAAAATTGGAGCATGGAACTCTTTACCGTGGTTCGAGTTTTACCTGGAAACCGACACACGTATATAATAAAAGATAGTAGCGGCGAGATTTTGAAAGGAAAATTTTACGAAGAGGAACTCTCTAAAACGAAACACCCCGACACGTACCTCATCGAGAAAGTACTGCGTAGGAAAGGTGACAAACTGTTTGTCAAATGGCTGGGACTTCCGGAAAAGAGTTGGATCGACGCGGACGAAGTGATCTTGTGAGTACGTGGAACGTGGTGAAGCGTCTACCGGATCCGGAAAGTCAAACGAGAAAAAAAAGAATGGTGAGTTGCTTCCCGACAGCATCCGCTGTCTGATCGTAGGTCCTTCGGGGTGTGGGAAAACGACACTGCTCGTGGACAATTTTCTCCTCGCACCGAATTGGTTAGATTGGAAGAACAGGCACCTGTACGTGTTCTCGAAAAGTTTGGAGCAATCCAAATACCAGCAACTGATGAAACTGTACGATGGTCTGGACATTGCAACGTTCGCCTCGGAAATAAAACCACTCGACGATTGTCGTGAAAATTCAGTCGTCGTGTTCGACGACGCCATCCTGGAAAATCAAAATGAAATTCGCAACTTTTTCACGCAAGGTCGTCACAAAGGAATGGATTGTTTCTACCTAGCTCAAACGTTTTCCAAATTCCAAAACAGTTAGTACGCGACAACGCTAATTTCATATGTTTGTTTCGTCAAGATCACACCAACCTCAAGCACGCCTACGATGACTACGTAGGCGGAGACATGAACTACAATCAATTTTCGGAACGCTGCTGCTCTACTTGCTGGAACGGTGACGATTTCGGATTCGCGACGATCGACATGACGAGGAAACCCAACGATGGAAAATACAGAAACAAAATCAACGACTTTCTAAACGTTGCAACGTTGTGAGAAACGATGTGTATAAATAACGTCATGACGAAACGAAAAATCGAAGACGAAAATCTCAAGCTTCGAGATTACCTCGCGAAACGCTTCAAAGGTTGGAAATCCGAAAATCGCGGATTCTACGAAGAGAAGAAACGTCAGGATCAACCTGTGATCGATGCCATCAGCGGTCTAGGTAAAGAAATTAAAAGTGTCACGGAACAAAATAAAAATTTGATCAACGAACTCGTGCCGCTCGCAGCTAAAAGTTACGCCGTACCCACGCCCATTTCGAGCATTCCTTCGACGCCGTTCGAACTGAAGGATGCACCGGCACGACGTCGAGCCATTGGTAGCACGTCCTCTTCGGATAAAATCGAGTTGGGACCTTTGGCACGAGACTACCTGAGCACGGGGAAATTCGACAAGGATGAAGTGTTCGGATTGTATCCCAGCATGGAAACCAGCGAAGGCGGCGGTGTGGTGTGGAAGATTGGGAAATCGAAGGTGACCTTCGAAGGCAACGACATTAAAGTTAATTTAGGCGAGAAGGATAGTTGGACCAGGTATCCGGGTACTGTGGGACTGTGGGAACTCGTTGCCAAAAAGCAGCCGAAAGATTACACCGACGAAGATTACCAAAGTTACAAGGAAATTCTAATCATGACGGATGCCTTGTACCAGAACAACGACGCCTCGCAGAATAGGGTGAAATCGAGCAGCGGCGAGAAGTACAGGAATCTCATCAAACCGATTTGGAACCAGGTCAAAACAGGCAGCGGCGTCAAACGCTACAACACGTTACCCAAAGAATTCGTTTGGGTGGACGACGTAAGGAATGTAGTGGACCGATTGTTGGTGATAGCCGGCGAAGAGAATGCAGGCAACCGTAATTTCTACAACGAGAAGGTTGGCATCGTGGACATGATCAGCACGAAACTTTCCAACTTCATCGTGAACGACGACAAGGGCATAGGTTACCTGATCAAAATCATCAACACGCTGCCTCCGAAATTTTGGAACGTGGCCGAAGGAAAGGGACTCGTGAACGACATCATCAACAAGTTACCTTTCGAGATGCATCTACCTGGCTACCAGTACTGCGGACCGGGTACCAAACTCGAGAAAAGATTGGAGAGAGGAGACAAGGGTGTGAATCCGTTGGACGCGGCATGCAAAGATCACGACATCGCCTACAACACCACGCAGACGGATCTGGACGCACGTCACGAAGCAGACAGAAAGTTAGAGCACGCAGCTTTCGAAAGGTTCGTCAGCAGAGACGCATCGCTGGGTGAACGGGTCGCTGCACTGGGTACCACCATCGCCATGAACACGAAACAAAAATTGGGGTGGGGTATATAAATAACATACCGTAAAAAATAATAATAATAACAACATGTCTCGCATAACTGATTTGCCGCACGAACTACTATCTAAAATATTCAAAAAAGTAGTAAACAGAGATGTTAATAAACTTGTAATCATGGCAAAAACAACGCCGGAATTTCGCATCCCTTGTGAAATGGTTCTCAAGGACCATCTTCGGGAGATCAGCGGCCTGAGGTGTGGTGATCTCAACATTCTGCTTTCGGCTGCAGGGGAAAAATTAAACGAAAGGTTGGACGAATTGCACGAGGCAAGGCAGGGAAGAAGACGATATACTGATGATTGGCGCAAGTCTAAGCAGGAGACGGAAGATATCATCACGCACATCATCGCGTTTTCCGAAGCACGGACTTTCTTCCTCTGTTAAAAAATAATAATATATATACGTGTCAAAAAAAACTTGATATATAAATAACACACATCGTGAAAAAAAATGATCTTCGGTATATATAAATAACACACATCGTGAAAAAAAAAACAATTAAATTTCTCTCTAACACTTTGAAATTTTTTTTGATATGACGACTGAAAAAATAAGTGATCTCCAAGCATTAAAACAAATGCTAAATTTGTCAGTCGAGTATGTAAAAATTCAGGAATTGGAAGTCGACAAACCTTACACGATAACTTCTGGTTCAATCGTTTCTACCCAGTATGGTCCCAAGGTACGCCTGTTGCTCAACGCACAATACAGTCTATTTTTACCAGATCGATACGCTAACATGTTATCCGACGAGAAGCTATCTATTTTAATCGAGAACAAAACTCGAATCGTGTACAAGGGGACAAAAGAACTTCTTGGCAAGAAAACGAAGCACGTAATAGAATTTGTGTAACAACTGCGAGGCCTTGAAAATATATAAATAACATACCGTAAAAAAACTACACAAGAAAAAATCTCAATATATATATATAAATAACATACCGTGAAAATAACACATAGAGCATCAACATGAAGCCCAAGGGTGTCGTGTACCAGATACCATACTCCAATCTTAAAAATCTAGGTGCCCTCGATGGGTTACTCACCAAGAAACAACGCGAGAAGAAACGTTCTTGCTTGTCGAAAGGACACGGAATGAAATTGCTGCTCAGCACACCTCAATTGAAAAGATTGCAGCGTTCGCGGAAACAGCAAAAGATCGGAGGTTTCATATTCAGCATCCCGGCCATCCTGGCAGCATTGGGGGCCGTTGGAAGTTTGGCCGGCGGAAGTGCCGCCATCGCGAAAACCGTCATCGGCTCGAAGAAGAACAAGGCGGAATTGGAAGTACAGAAACGTCACAACCTGGCCATGGAGAAGAAAGGGAAGGGCGTGATGAAAAAGTTTTAAAAAAAGAAACAGAAGCACTCACCAACCGAGACATTGAATCTCTGATCGAACCGTTACGAATCAAACACTTCAGAGGAGTTTTCATGTCCGACTCGTTACCTTCAAACGTCAAAAGAAGAGAATGCGGAGTAGTCAACTTGGACGGTCAAGAAAATCCAGGCACGCATTGGATATGTTACCACAAAAACGATGATAAAGCATTCGTTTTCGATTCTTTCGGAGGTGTTCCACCTACAAATTTAATTCATTATCTGAAAACGAACAAAACCTCTATATACTACAACGACGAACGCATTCAAAATTTCGGAGACGTGAACTGCGGTCATCTCTGCCTCTCCATGCTCGCGTTTCTCTCTAAAATAAATAACCCTACGATCGAGGATTTCCAGAAAGCATTGTGGAACCTCAAACAGCATCACTAGGATGGGCGTGTTCCATCTTACGAGCGAATCTTCGATTTTGAAACTCACGTTGCACGACGTCATCGTCTATCCTAAATCCGTGGCTCTGCGTGCATTCTACAGCATGTACCTCATACCTAACGTTACGCAGCACAACAACAAAATTAGCGTCGGAAGCGAACACATCGTCGTCACGCCAGGACAATACAATCTTTCCACTTTGCAAGCTCAATTACACAAAGGCACATACCTTTCTCAAAATTCGGTCACGCACAGAGTGGAAATCCTATCCGCGACGGAGACCGTGGACCTGGGCACCATGGGAGAACTTTTAGGTTTCGAGAATGACACCAAACTCGAAGCTGGCATCAAGCACACGGCAACCAACATTCCTAAATTTCTAGCCATCGAAACTCTGAACGTACACTGCAACGTGGCGGAAGGCATGATTACGAAATCCTCGGACGGATTACTGGGAAGTCACAAGCAGACGGGAATCATAGCCACTTTCAAACCAAGTTCCGAGTTCATGGAACCGATCATCTACACGCCCTCTTCGCCGATCTATTTTCCAGTATGTCGCAACCGCATAGACGACATAGAGTTGGTGGTGACGAACGAGAAAGGAGACGTGGTGGATTTCGCAGGTGCAACGACCACTGCCATCGTGGAGATCAACGTATAATAAATAACACACATAGTGAAAAAAAAATGGAGCAAATCGAAAGTTACGAATTGCAATCTTTCCCTCCCAACCGTCGCACGTTCGCCAATCTCAACGAGGCGAACAGGGAGATCGAATACGACGTGGACGTAGGCGATGGGTTCGTTCATCCTCACAGAGCGGACCTCTACCTTCAATTCGACGTGGTGAAGAAAGAAAGCGGAGACGCGTTTCCCGCAGCAGCAAACTTGATACTCGTGGACAACTTCGTGTCTCACCTGTTCTCGCAGGTGGAGGTGAGGAAACACAACACCGTCATAGACAGAATAGATTATCCAGGCATCACGTCGACGGCGGTGGGAACGTTGAAATTATCCAAAACAGACGCGGCGTACTACCAGGCCGGGGGATTCGAAGCCGGGACCAAAATATCGACGACAAGTCACACGGTGCTCTTTCCCATGCGTCTGCTGCCGGGTTTCTTCTCGGACTACAAGGAGATCATGTGGAAGGGAGGACTGCGCGTTACGTTTCGAAGAGCGGCCAACGACAACGACGCACTGATGCGATACGCTACTTTGGGTCCGGACGGCACCACGCCGATAGCCAACACTTTACCCGAAGCAGCCAAGTGCGTCATCCGGAGCATGGAATTGAGAATGCCGGTGGTGGAATACGAAACGAACTACGCCCTCAAGTACAAAGCGGAGATCTTGAAAAATCCGCAGGTGCCGATTCACTTTCACGGTTACCAGTGCGTGCAGAAGATGGCGTCGGGAAGTCACATGGAATTCGACGTGACGACTCAGTTCAACAACATACAGTTCGACATGCCAGATTTCGTCGTGGTGCTTTTTCAGACCGGGAGGGACAAGAATCAGGAAAAAGATTCCAGCAAGTTCGACGACTGCAAGATCAAGAACGTTTATCTGAAGAATGGACGCAACGAAGTGTTCCCGCGCGAGAATTACAACCTCGACGTGACCAAAGACGATTACCTCAAACTTTACGAATCGTTCTCGGCTTACAAACGCGTGACCGAGGGAAGCGTGGACATGTACTACACGCCCAGCGAGTTCAAAGCACGGAGACCCATGACCGTCATCAACACATCTAAGAGGAAGAAGGTTGTGGTCAACGATCGAACCAACATCAAGGTCGTCTGCGAGTTCCACGATGCCTTGCCCGAGGATACCCTATGCAGTGTCATCCTGATTGCAGAGAAGTCCTTCGCCTACGACGTGAAGAACGAGAGGGTCACAGAGCAGTTTTAACAAGTTTTTTAACATCTTTTCTTGCACAATAAGTAATTTTTTGGACTAGCACAATCAGTTACAATGGCACAATACGAATTTCACTAGTTCAGATCAGTTACAAATGTCAATTTCATTAGTTATCAGTTACAATATCTTTTTTTGCACTATAGCACGAGACAATCAGAATTTGCACAAAATTTGTTGTTGTTTTTACACGTGAAAATTAACAATAAAATTTCTTTTTTTATCGTTTCAGATGCTGTCGAAACATCAAAAACACATACACACACTAGAAAAAAAAGCATGCAACTTTATTTGTGGCCGCGGTGGCTCAGTCGGTAACGCGTCTGACTACCATGCTCAAGGTCCCGGGTTCGATCCCCGGCCGGTTCAAATCCGGGAACTTTTCTAACGGTGGAAGCGGCCCCGGCGCCTACCCAGCGTCGAATAGCATGGGTACCTGGGGGAAACCCTGGGGGGTAAAGGCGGTCAGGGGCGTGATGCTGATCACATCACCCCTACTCACGACCGGATCAAGAAAGTGTGGAGCGTTACCCCCACACCCCCTATATGCCTTCATGGCATGGTGCTATGCACAGGGGAACACTTTACTTTACTTTTACTTTTTTACTTTATTTGTAACACACACATATTCTCCATCTTCATCAAGAAAATATTATAATAAACATAATTATTTTTATCTATATCTCACAATAAAACTCTATATCCAAAAATATCACAACATCAAATAACACTAGAGTTGTTAGTACACGCTGCATGCATTACGGAGGTCCTCTGTAGAGTTTCATAGAAGTTTGAGAAAAAAAAAACACGTGAAACTCTACAGAGGCATGACTTTGTTAGCCGTGGCCATTAGAACTGTGTTGGGCACCACGCACCCTCGCGAGGTTATAGGGGCCAGGTATCCTAAAAAAACAACAATTATTATTTTGTTTGTTTGCTTGCGTCACAATACAGGTGTGTGCGCGCGTGTGTGTGGCACATCGTTCCCCCGAGAGAGGTTTACAAAGGTCACGATATACGGAGTTGGAAAATTACGATATGGCGCATTCGCTCGTTACTGTTGCCAGCCATGGGTCTCTCTCTCTCTCTCTTCATCTTACACCAACGTTGGCATCTCTATTTTTTTTAGTTGTAAGTAAATTGCCAACACACTCTAGTTAATACTACTACATATTATACACACACACGCACACACATACTGCGTTGCCATCCACCCATCTCTCTCTCTTTTACAGCAGTGCCGGCTCTCTTTGTTTAGTATATGTAGGTTGGCAAAAATTGCTTTATGCGCTGTAAGGCAAGCCTCAAGCAAAATTGCCAGCTCCTTGCTTTAGGTTAGGTTAGACCAAAAAAAAACCTTGGTGATTTTTTTTCGAGTGAGGAGTTGGCAACGCTGATCTCCACTTGAGGGCGGTCAACCGGGTTGATTGCACAAGCAAAATTGCCAGCTCCTTGCTTTAGGTTAGGTTAGAGCAAAACAAATCTTGGTGATTTTTTTTCGAGTGATGAGTTGGCAACGCTGATCTCCACTTGAGGGCGGTCAACCGGGTTGATTGCACAAGCAAAATTGCCAGCTCCTTGCTTTAGGTTAGGTTAGAGCAAAAAAGGCTGTGGGTAAGCTGTCGGTTGTTTAACTCTTCCCTTTCTCTTTTTTTTTCTTGTAAAAGGCTATGGCAAAAGTACCAGTGGGTTGGCAACCTTGCTTTATGCACTATAAGGCAAGCCTCAAGCAAGGTTGCCAGCTCCTTGCTTTAGGTTAGGTTAAACCCAAAAAAAAACCTTGGTGATTTTTTCGAGTGAGGAGTTGGCAACACTGCGAGAAAATACCTCAAGCAAGGTTGCCAGCTACTTGCTTTAGGTTAGGTTAGACCCAAAAACAAAAACCTTGGTGATTTTTTCGAGTGAGGAGCTGGCAACACTGCGCGCGAAAAGTAGGTCAAAAGGCAGGCCTAGGATCGCCCATTCCACCTACTACGCCTTACAGAAAAATATCGTAAGGGGAGACAGCCTTATAGTAAAATGTCGTAAGGCGAAAAGTAGGTCAAAGGACGTGTCCAGAACGAAGCATTCCACCTACTCTTATGTTCCTCTTCCAGTAAATATTCAAAATAAGAAAGCAGTGGTCAATATAAAAAATAAAGATAAGTGTTTTCTGTGGTGTGTCTTGGCAAAACTTTACCCAGTTCATAGGAATCCAGAGCTAATTCATCATTATATACAGCATGAAACAAAGTTTATACATGCTATGTCAAATATCCAGTATCCTGTTGCTATATCTGATGTAACAAAATTTGAAAAACAGGCAAAAGAACTCTTAGCAATCAATGTGTATGCCTATGCAGAGAATAATTTTGTATATCCTCTCAGAATAAACACCATCAATAATGATAATGCTACTCTTATTGATTTGTTACTTATTTCAGATAACAAGAATTTCCATTACTGTCTAATTCGTAATCTCTATCGTTTGGTTAGAAGTCAAATAACCAAACATAACAGGGAAATTAAGATTTGTCACAGGTGTTTGACCATGTTTGATAATCAAGCTCAACAGAATTATGTCAAATTTAATAATCAAGAAATTGCTATCCAGAAACTTGAAGAGCACAAAAATATTGTGGTGAGAACAAACTTGTGTGTATGATTATGCCCAAACCAAAAGAGGTGGAGAAATTCAAACAACACAAGGCCATGTTCGAGCATCCAGCTATATTAATAGCAGATTTTGAGGCATTTCTTAAACCAATAAAGTATTCAGACCCTAATCCTGAAATATCTTCTACTACACCTTATCAGTTACATGAGGTCTGTAGTTATGGTTACATAGTTGTGTGGCGAAATTCATTAAAACCTAATGAGCCTTATGTATATAGAGGATCTAATGCTGTCAACCACTTTTTCCAAAAAATATAAAAGAAGAAGTAAGGAAAATTGGTAAAATATTATCTGTGTCAAAACCAGGAGTACCATTATCTGCTGCTGAAGAGCAATTGTATGATGCTACTGAGATTTGCCCACAGTGCAATTTATATTTTACAAATGAAAATAAAAAAAGTTTATCACCATTGTTATTTCACAGGAAAGAATCTTGGGGTCTTGTGTAATAGCTGTAATCTCAAAATACAGAGAGACAAATTTGTCCCCATATTCTTTCATAATAGCAATGGTTATGATTTCCACTATTTAATTAGGCATCTAAGTTATGATACAGAGCATATAGATGTTCTAGCAGAAAATCAAGAGAGATCCATTAGTCTTAGCAAAACAGTAAAGATTTCTGAGAACAGTACTATTAAGATGAGATTTCTAGACTCTATGAGATTTCTCTCTGCTGGCCTGGATGCTTTTGCCAACAAATTATCTGATGATCAGTTCCAAATTACAACTAATAGTTTTCCTGGCTTAGGCATAGAACATATTAGACAAAAATTGGTTTATCCATATGAATATGTGACTGACCATACTAAGTTTGATGATGAATCTCTTCCTCCACAAAAGGAGTTCTACAGCCAACGCAGAGAAAAGAATATTACAAATAAGATTACCATCATGCACATCTAATGTGGAAGAAATTAGGGTGTAGGACAGTGGGATATTACCATGATGCCTATCTAGAATTGGATGTGACAATTCTTGCTGACGTATTTCAGGCCTTTAGAAAATTGTCTATGAATATATATATAAATTGTACCCAGCACACTTTTATAGCCTCCGAGGATTAGCTTGGGCAGCTATGTTGTTGAAAAAAAAATTCAATTGGAGCTTATTACAGACAGACATGTTTGTTTTTATAGAGAAAGCTATATGTGGTGGCATGGTACAATGTACACAAAGATATGCAAGGGCCAACAACATACATATGACAGAATATAACACAAATGACCTTCGAGCTACATATTCTATGTTGATGTAAATAATTTATATGGTTATTCAATGATGCAGAAACTCCCCTATGGTGGTTTTCAGTGGAGAGAATTTACATCAATATATATACAAAATGTTGATGATACTAATTATGGTTTCTTTGTTGAGGTGGATCTTGTTTTTCCTCATGAATTACACAAACTGTTTTCTGATTTGCCACCAGCTCCTGAGTTCAAGTGTCCACCTGAATCAAAACAGAAGAAGATTCTGATATGAGAGATATGTCATACACTATAAGAATCTCAAATTTTTAATGGAGAAAGAGGTTCGTATGGTGAAAATTCGAAGAGTTCCTAGATTCAAGCATTCAGAGTGGTTGAGGCCTTATATTGAAACTAACACAAGACACAGAACACTTGCTACTTCATCGATTGATTGATTGATTTAGTTTATTTTACTTCGGGTTTGGTGCCTGTTGGCTAATTTGCGAAGATGGGGATGAGTGATGAAATTATGAAATTGATGAATGGACATTCACAAACAACTAAGCCCGAGCAGGATTCTGTGAAAATTGTTCCCAGTGAATTCAAGGCACACAGACCAATGTTTTGTCATCAACACATCAAAAATAAAACAAGTAGTATTCAATGATAGAACAAATATCAAAATTGTATGTGAATTCCATGAGCGTCTGCCTGACAACACTTTATGTAGTGTTATTCTTATTGCAGAGAAGACTTTTGTATATGATGTGAAAAATGAGAGTCACAGATCAATTTTATTTGTCAAAACTCTTTTGATTGTTTATATTATTTAGATCCAAATATTATAAAATTAACTATTAAATAAGAGTATATAATAAGTAACATACTTAGTATTTACTAGATCTGAGTAAATATGAGTAAAAATTATATTTTATTTTTTATGCATATCTTAAAAACTACCTTAGGTAAAAGCAAAGCAGAAAATAACTAGTAATCCAGTAGTCAGTAGTTTGTTATATCTAAGAAACTACCTTGACACCATTCTCAAACAAGACTAGTCACCTGGTTGGAGCATGAGTTAAGTACACTCTCAACCAATCAACAGAGTGTCATTTGACTCTGAGGGTAGAATATTCCCAAGTTAGACATTTCAAGAATGTTAATCATCCTAGTACGAGAGTTTATTGTTCGTACCATGGTTAGGCAATTTGCTGCACCTAGAAATTGGCTAAATCCACCAGAAGATATGAAAATACAGCTTAATTCTGCCAAAATAGACCATAGTATCAATTGGCTTTGTACAAGGTGTTGTCAGAAACAACTAACTAGTACTACTTGTAGTCGTCGTCTGAGATGTTCAGGTTGTAAAACTCGCGTTTCTACCGTTCCTACCGTCTTTGAGGTAGACGTTCTTGTTCTGCGGTTGTCGAACTGGCTGGAATCTTTCTCTTGATTGTCGCCCTTCCCCGTCTGGAGAGTACGGCCGCAAATTCGGACATGTACCGGATGCTGTTGAACTACGTGGTCACGTCCAATTCGAAATGATTGCCGGAAGCAGGCTTCTGCACACACTGGTAGCAGCAAAACTGGATGGGTACTTGGGAAGTCTTCAAAGATGTCGGCTTTGTACTTGAGGACATAATTGGATTCGTATCCAGCATGCGGAGGTCCATGGACCTTACGAGGCACATGGCAGCGTCAGGTAGCGTGTTGGGAAGCGGAGTGGTCCCGTCCGCGTCCAACGTGCTGTAACGCATCAGCGCGTTGTAGTCGTTGGTGGCTCTGCGAAAAGTGACGCAAACCGCCCTTCCACATGATCTCCGCGTAGTCGGAGAAGAAACCGGGCAGCAGGCGCATGGGTAACAGCACCGAGTGGCTCTTGGTTTTGATCGTCGCGCACGCTTCGAATCCCCCCGCTTGGTAGTATGCGGCGTCGGCCTTGGATAATTTCAATGTTCCCACGGCCGTCGAGGTGATATCGGGGTAGTCGACTCGATCGATGACCGTGCCGTGCTTTCTGACTTCCACCTCAAGAACAGGTACGGCACAAAGTTGTCCACGAGCCTCAGGTTCGTGTTGTTAGGGAAAACTTCACCGTTCTCCCTCTTCACCACGTCGAACTTGACGTACAGGTCGGATCTCCGCAGATGCACGAACACGTCCCCGACGTCCACATCGAACTCGATCTCTAGGTTCGGTTCGTTGAGGTTCACGAACGTGCGACGGTTGGGAGGGAAAGACTGCAACTGGTAACTCTCGATTTGTTCCATGATGGTTATTTTTTACACATTGATCTCCACGACGGCAGTGGTCGTGGCTTCGGCGAAATCCATCACCTCGCCCTTCTCGTTGGTCACCACCAACTCTATGTTGTCTATGCGGTTGCGAGACACGGGAAAGTATATCGGTGACGAGGGCGTGTAGATGATTGGCTCCATGAACTCCGAGTTGGGCTTGAACGTGGCGATGATCCCCGTCTGCTTGTGGCTGCCCGGGATGCCATCCGAGGACTTGGTGATCATGCCTTTCGCCACGTTGCAGTGCACGTTCAGAGTCTCGACAGCTAGAAATTTAGGAATGTTGTCGCCAATGTGCTTGATGCCAGGTTCGAGCTTGGTGCCGTTCTCGAATCCCAGTGAGCTCTCCGACAGTACCCCGGTCCACGATTTCCGTGGCAGACACCAGTTTCACCCTGTGGGTCACGGAGTTCTGCGACAGCAGCACGTCTCTCGGCAAGTTGGCCTGCTAGGCAGACAGGTTGTACTGGCCGGGTGTGATGCTGATTTTTTCGCTACCTTGACGGTGTTGTTATGCACCGTCACGTTGGGTATCAGGTACATGCTGTAGATTGCGCGAAGGGCGATGGATTTAGGATAGATGATGTCGTTATGCAACGAGAGCTTCAGGACCGAAGTCTCGCTGGTGAGATGGAACACTCCCATCGTGCTTTGAAAATCCTCGATCGTTGGGTTATTTATTCGCGAAAGGAACACCGAGCATGGAAACGCAGAGATGATCGAAGTTTACTTCCTCGAAACCTTGCATGCGTTCGTCTTTGTAGTAGAGGTTGGAAGCGCCAAGGTACTTCACCAACCCAGCAGGTGGCACGCCGCCGAAAGAATCGAAAACGAAAGCATTGTCGTTTGCTTGCTTGTGGTAGTAGATCCAATACGTCCCCGAATTTTCGTAAGTGTCCAGGTTGACTACGCCACACTCTCTTATCTTCACGACAGAGGGTAGGGAATCGGACATAAAAACTCCCCTAAAATGCTTGATCCCCAAAGGTTTGATCAGAGATTCAATGTCTAGGCTCTTCTTTTTTATAAACTTCCTCAGAGCTTCGAGGCTGTTTTTTTGCTTCCTGCCCACGTCTTTCCCATTTTTTTCCATGGCTAGGTTGTGGCGTTTCTGCTCTTCCAGCTCGGCCTTCTTCTTAGCGTCGATGACGGTCTTGGCGATGGCGGCGCTGCCTCCTGCCAAGGTACCCACGGCGCCTAGAGCGGCCAGGATAGCCGGGATGCTGAATATGAAACCACCTGTCTTCTGCTGCTTTCGTGAGCGCTGCAACCTCCTCAACTGGAGAGTGCTGATCAGCAATTTCATTCGATGGCCTTTGACCAAGCAGGAAAGTTTCTTCTCCCTCTGTTCTTAAAAAACAAGAGCTCCAAGAGACTTGAAGTTCGCGTAGGGCACCTGGTGGACGACACCCTTCGGCTTCATGGTGGCAGTATGTTATTGATATATCGTGGGAGGCGAGGAAGAAAGTTGTTGCTTTGATCAATGCGATGAGGTGATTGATTATGCTGCTTCTTTCTGCTTCTTTCGTATCCTTCCTTGCCTCACCTCGTGAAGCTTGTCCAACCTGTCGTCCAACTTTACCCCTGCTTATATTAGGAGGGGGTACAATTTGCCCGTAGAAAAGTGACTGTCCCCTTAAATCCTGCTTATATCAGCAGGGGATAAAAATTCCCCGTAGAATAGTGACTGCCCCATAAAATCTTTCTTATATTAGGAGGAGGTACAAATTCCCCGTAGAAAAGTGACTGCCCAATTAAATCTTTCTTATATTAGGAGGGGGTACAAATTCCCCGTAGAAAAGTGACTGTCCCTTTAAATCCTTCTTATATTAAGAGGGGGTATAATTTACCCGTAAAAACTGACTGCCCACTTAAAACCTTCATATATATGGAGGGTTTTTTTTCCGTAGAAAAGTGACTGTCCCCTTAAATCCTGCTAATATTAGGAGGGAGTAAAAATCCTCGTAGAAAAGTGACTGCCCCTTTAAATCGTTCTTATATTAGGAGGGGGTACAAATTCCCCGTAGAAAAGTGACTGCCCCCCTAAATTCTGCTTAGGAGGGGGTAAAAATTTCCCCTTGGAAAAGTGACCGTCCCCTTAAATCCTTCTTATAATAGGAGGGGTACAATTGCCTCGTAGAAAAGTGAATGCTCCCTTAAATCCTTCTTATATTAGGAGTTGGTACAATTCCCCGTAGAAAAGTGACTGCACACTTAAATCCTTCATATATATGGAAGGGGTACAATTTCTCCGTAGAAAACTGACTGTCCCGTTAAATCTTTCTAATATTAGTAAGGAGTACATTTTCCCCATATAAATGTGACTGCCCCCTAAATTCTTCTTATATTAAAAGGGGGTACAATTTCCCCGTAGAAAAGTGACTGCCCCATTAAATCCTTCTTATATTAGGTGGGTTACAATTTCCCCGTAGAAAACGGACTGCCTCCTTAAATCCTTCTTATATTAGATGGGGGTACAATTTCCCCGTAGAAAACTGACTACCCCCTTAAATCCTTCTTATATTAGGAGGTGGTACATTTTCACCGTAGAAAAGTGACTCTCCCCTTAAATCGATCTTATATTAGAAGGGGGTACGATTTCCCCGTAGAAAAGTGACTGTCTCCTTAAATACTGCTTATATTAGGATGGGGTTAAAGACCGCACTGAGAGATCATTCTCGGAGGATGTGTGTTTCTAGTACGGTCTTGCACCTTTCAGACAGGGCCGAAGTAAGAAATGAGCAATTATTTTCATCAGTTGTTCGCCTATAGTCGAGAAAGGTATTTGTTAAAGTTTAACCATGAAGGAGTGGACTTGCTGAAATATTTGGATGATCAAAACCGATTATTCAAAGAAATGTGTCTTCATGAGCGTCAGTTCTATGTGGAGACACACAAGTATCTAATGCACAGTCATGGGAAAAAAATACTTCCCCAAAGCAGCCATAATAACAATAGACTTTTGGGGGAAGTATTTCTTTCCACTACTTTTACTCAACTGATGAATATCTAAGCATGCAATAATACATACATACTGTAGAGATATGGAGACTATTAAACCGAGAAAACCTCGTCATGTTAATATTCACACTTGTTTATTTCCTGAACTTGTCCGACCAGCGAGTGATCCCAAGAATGCGCTAACTTGTAACTTCCGTAAAACAAGGAACTGGAAGGCAAACGCGTGGATCTAAACAAGATCCATCGTGTTCGAAAGGTTTAACAACCTTTCGACGCCTGAGATTATAAAAGCAAGCTCCTACCCGGAGCTCGCTCTCTTTTGGATTCTGACACTCATCGACGCTACATGGATAATTAGTCCGATTACTTTACAACACATTACATTGCTGAACTACGACGATGGAACACGGAGTTACCGCTGCCTAGCATGCTACAAGGCGCAAGGGATTGCTCGGTCTGGTGAGCTGAGGGTCGCTGGATAGAACCTTGGCAACTTTCACGATTCGGTCTGCGAGAAGCATCAGGACAAGACATCACACACACCTACCAGGTATGAACAAGCGTGAATAACCTTTACACCAACTTTCCATATCTCTACCCTCCTAACGGAGCAGCTTCAGCCAACAGATATTATTAAGCTCTACCTAAATGTTTAAATGAAACTTCTCTGTGACCTCAGATCCAGGTAAAACGGGATTACAACATGGTGGAGGTGCTTCAGGCCCTTTTTTGCAATTAAGTACCCTCCTGTACGAATTGCTTTACATTAAATTATTCTCTCCCCTCCCTCCCTCCCACTTTGGGAGCATTTTTAAAGTAAATTTTTAGTAATTCCACCTCATACTCCCACAGTACGCTTAAGATGCGTCAGACCCAGTGACAATTTTGTGTATTACCCTATGGAAAACAACCCCTCTTTTCTCTTTTTATGCCGATTCCCCCCCTTTTTTTTTCAACAAAATCTAGTTCTTCTGCATAACATGTATTCAAGCATCATTCACACAGGAATGAGAACACTTGCTTATACTTATTTGACCAGCGATATATTAATGACATAAATAACTGTATAACCATACTTTCCTTTGTTCTTTGGTCAGCACGACGAACCTTCGTTTATGAATACGTCACAGATAGCGTTGCACGAACACCTAGATTCCTCCCTCGACCAAATCATAGAGTTAGCAACTGCAATCACGGCAAATCCAATAAATTCACGTCCTTTATCCCCAATTCCCTCCCCTCCACTAACACGGTTAAGGTCTGCTAATAGAAATTACCCTCAATTTGTCCTTGGACTGCAAACACCCGACAGAAACCAACCTCAACCCTTAGCAAGTACCCCAGCTCCCGTTTCAACTCCCTCTAACACTGTTAATAGTTCTGGTAACGTAGCTGTAGAAATTTCCACCACTAACATGGCCACCCCAATCCCCACTGCATTATACCCGGCACCATTTAGCGGAAATGACCCAAAAGACATTGACTCATTTTTCCTCAAGTTCCAAAATGTAGCACACGCCGCAGGATGGTCGGAAGCTAAGCGTAAACAGTTGTTACCTTTATTTTTGACTGACACCGCTTTAACTTATTTTCATGACATACAGAAACGACCCAATTTTGTAGACTTGACATACACCCATATCAAAGACGAGCTAAGTACGCTATTTAAGGGATCATACCTATCAGCAGATCCTGTACAGATAATACTTGCAAAGAAGCAAATGATAACCGAACCCATTCACACCTACGTTATTGCTAAAAAGGCATTAGTCCAGCAATTCTTCCCGAACGCCACTGAAGAACAAACACTCTCTTATATCATCACGGGACTGCGAGCCAAGTACATTGGCTGTTTAACCAACAAGCATTTCGCCAAAACAGAAGAATTAATTGCCCACCTACATAATTTCGAACGCCAGCAGTCATTAATTAATTCACGTATGTTGGAGGAGAAATTGGAAATAGATCAGGCAATCGCTCAGGCGAGCTTGCCCCAGACATTCACCCCGTCACCACTTCAGAGCAATTATTTTCATCAGTTGTGCGCCTATAGTCGAGAAAGGTATTTGTTAAAGTTTAACCATGAAGGAGTGGACTTGCTGAAATCTTTGGATGATCAAAACCGATTATTCAAAGAAATGTGTCTTCATGAGCGTCAGTTCTATGTGGAGACACACAAGTATCTAATGCACAGTCATGGGAAAAAAATACTTCCCCAAAGCAGCCATAATAACAATAGACTTTTGGGGGAAGTATTTCTTTCCACTACTTTTACTCAACTGATGAATATCTAAGCATGCAATAATACATACATACATACATACATACATACATATACATATATATATATATATATATATATATATATATATATATATATATATATATATATTTGTGTGTGTGTGTGTGTGTGTGTGTGTGTGTGTGTGTGTGGTGTGTATAAAAGTAAAACATTGAATTTCACGGTACCTCAGGTCATATCTCCCTTTTTTCTAGTTATTCTATTTCTTCGCATTTCCGTTTCATCCATTTCTCTTTTGCTTTATCCGTTTCCCTTCTTAGCTGGTTATTGTGCTATATGCTCGTCGTGCCGTTCTGATATGAATATATTTATATAGCTTAGGCGGTTATTAATTACGTACTCTTTGACTGAGCGATCCCACCCAAAGGTAAGGCAATAGGGGGAAGGGGTGCGCCCTGCGTCTCTCTGGTGGACTGTTACTAGGCTCCGTCGTCTTCGCTCTTCCTTCCTGGATAGGCTGCTAGGCTCCGCTCTTCCTTCCTGAATGGGCTTCAATGCTCAGCTGGGTTCGGCTCGGGGCTCACTAGGGTAGAGCACGATGTCGAGTTTGATCTCAGGGCGTATAATCTTATACTTAGTTACCAATGGACATTTCCACTTTGACATGAAAAACGTTTTAAATCCATTCAATTTACAGATAATAACAGAAACATGAGATGTGCAAAATATCTCGGCGATATTTGTCTTGGTTCTCGAGAAACAACCCTTCAAACACAGCTGAAATTCATCTCCTACGTCACGGATTTGAAAACGTCCTCTCCACAGACACGAGGACCTCTGACGTCATCACTTACAAAGGCGTGCAGGCAGGGCTTTTACTCGTCCCGTCAACTTAGCATGAGCCGCGGAAGCGACAGGAAAGTCACTTGTTACTGTGCAAAACAAGTATCTTGTAACTTCCAGTGCAAAACTCTGTGTTCCATCTCTTGGAGATGAATTATGCCCTAGCAGTATAGCAGTATTTACTATAATTCAGCCACTCGGTAGAGGGTTTTCCCATTAGGGTGACAAAGCAAAACTTGTAACAGTCAATGGCTGATCACGTGAACAGCGTTGTTTATTGCGAATACATATAGGTTGGTTCTGACTGGCAAGAACTTAATGTTATAGGAATGCCTTTCCTGGAATTACAATTATTTTCGTCATAATATTTTCTTCACAAATTTTAAGATAATACCTTTAGAACACTCTGGTTTACACGCCAGTTTCTGAATATAAGAGGTGATACGATATAAAAAGGTACGGGGAGTTTTTAAATTTCCTGCCGTAAATGACAGTTTTCTTCAGTTAATATACAGGGGATGGACAAAAATATGGAAACCACGACATCGGAACGGGTGATATCGACGCAATTTTTCCACTTGAAATCGGACGCGGTGCGACATTCTTTTGTTTTGCGTCGTGAGATTGGACCCTTTCGGACTGTTAGGAGTCGACAGTTGCGCTGTAGATAACGTGCAGTGCTGTTGATACTGAATCATGTCCGAGCTGACAGTGTTTCAAAGAGGGCAAATTCTTGGTGCCCGCCTTGCAGGGACCTCTGTTACCACAGTAGCCATGTTATTTGGTGTATCGAGAGGGACTCTATCCAAGATCATGATGACATAATAGTGTGTCCGGAAAGACATCATCAGATAAGCACCTGCGGGGACGAAACTGTACACTGAGTGACAGAGACAGAAGGACACTGTGAAGGATTGTGATCATGTCTTGCATGACGAATGGTGCAACATCAAATTACCCACCATCCAGGACTTGTATTTGTGCATTCCTCGGAGTCTGCAGGTCGTTTTTGAAGCTAAAGGCGGTCCTGCACCTTATTAGCTACAGCATTCCGGCTTTTCCTCGCAGGTGTTGCCATATTTTTGTCCATCCCCTGTATATATTGCAAATGTTTATATTTAGCCTACTTTTACGTCGCTTTTCCGTCACTTTGTTTAACCGCAACTATGAGAACGCATCGTTAATTTAGTATGTTATCTTCTCTAACATCACATTTCATCACATTTCACGGAAAATGTCTCGTCTCGTGAGCAACACTAACATTAACAATAGAAGCATCCCCCTAGCTGTCCCCAAAGTCTCGAGCAAACATCCTCCCATGTAAGAATTTCCAGTTCAATAAAATGTCACTCACAAGGAAACAGTCATGCCCAGGTCGAGAGTCAAACTTGGAACATGCGACTTCCTCAGATAAATCATGAATTTTGTGTATAATAATTACAACGCCAGTTCATTCCTGGTAATTCTGAATCTGCGGTTTGGTTTGCATAAGCAGGATAATAATCAGTTTTCGAGGGCTCGTACCGTCAAAACGACGAGTCAAACAAAAAAAAATATTAAGAAAGGTTGTTTTTTTGTATTTATAATGATAAGCCTTTGCATACGTTGTTAATTCTATATTTTTCGAGACTTGAGACGAGAACGAGAATTGCCCTCCCAAACCGAGATGGATGTTTATAAATCGAGACGAGACTGTCAATGAGACATTTACAAATAAACTAGAGACAGACATTTACAACTCTCAACGAGAACGAGACCAAGGCTGCCATGTCTCGTCTCCATAGGATCCTTAGTGGTGAAGTTGTGAACCAACCAATTAATGCGTTCGGGGTAACGAGATGAGGCGGCTTTTTTCGCAGTACAAAATTCAAAATATATCGTACCATTTCAGTATGGGATATTGTTATACACATGGGCGTATATATAGTTCACGTTGGGGGATGGATCAACTTTTGGTATGATTAGGGTTGCTTTATTTCGTAAGTGAAAATCCAGGATACTGCTGAGTCCCTTGTGGGAGCAGGGGGTGCTGGACCCGACAAAGTTGTGTGTATATAGTCACGAAGTCACGCTAGTATTGATACTTTTCTGTTCATCTTGTGTCACTGCGTTTTTGAAAACAAAATATCTGTAAGATGACTCGAGGGGGAAAAAATAACTGATTTCACAGTCTCAATGCAGTTTCTTATCGCAGAAATTCCGAATGTGGAAATTCTTATTTTGCACTACATAAGTTACGGTAAATTTCGATAAATATAAGTTTAAAATATATATATTTTTGAAAGTTTGGTCAGCAACCAATTTTACAAGCAATATTTTTCGCATGACCTGAGAACACGCACGCAGCAGAACCGTTTCATTTATCTTGCACGTGAGCAACAGGGATATTTCATGGAAGAATGATCATAACAAAACATAGCTTTCCTTTTCACTATCGCTCCTACTTCCATTATTTAAATCTGTACAGATTTGTAAAACTGCTGCACATGTTCGCTGACCGGGGGCTACCCCCAGTAAACTGGATGCTTGAAGCAGACGACAAACGAGCTCTCTCTAAATCGTGACGTATTAACATGGCGCGGCATGTTTTCAGCGCAACGCTAGCCTCGTAACTTTGGAAGTCTCGTTTTTGCCTTAAACTGGACGAAGAGAAACGCGAGAACTTGCAGGGGTCATGTTTCCAGTGTGTAGTTTTCAAAATTTTTGTAAAAAAATTGAGTGGAAATGTCCATTCTCTAATGGTCGCCAACGGGTAATCCCAACAGTCTGATACTGCCAATCTCGTAAAACTTTATAATAATCGACTATGATTGATTTAAATAACAAATTTATTGTCGAAGACAAAATTAAACTGATACGCAGCACTTTACATGAAAGAAGTCTTTGGCACTTGGAGCCGCCAGCGGATAGTTCCAAGGGGCTGACACTGCTCCTTCGGATGGCTCGTGTGCTGAAAGCCAAAAATGACCCTTGTTATCGGGTGGCACACTTCTTAACCTTCTGGATCCCCCCCCCCCCCTCGTTCATCCGTTTAGAGGGTTATGTCCCTCTCTTCAGCACGTGCTAGATAATTTTTGACAGATGATAATAATAATAAATAGTGTAAGTGCACTTTTTCTATATTTAGATTTGTGAAGTGAACCCAGAACTGGTCTTGAAACGACCTAGGATTTATATTACTATATTATATTTTACCCTACTTTCATTCTTATGTTTGTAAATTTTCTTTCTTGTAGTTTGGTTATTAGTTGCAATATGAAGGGTATATATTGTGGTCGTAATTGTGGTGGATGATGTATGTTATAGATTTCATAATCAGGGTGTCCGCGGCCGATGGTCAACGTATACAGAGTTAAAAGATGTTGTAATGGAGTATGCAATCTGTATGGGTAACAGTTGTGTATTGCATCTTCACGGATTATGTGAACCAGGTGTGGGTGTTCTTTGTCCATCCTGCTATTTATATATTCTTTTCGTAATGCCTCCAGGTGAAGTGTTATGTGGGGAAAAGTTATTCGTGCGTATAAGAGTAGAGTTGGACCTGGCAGTTTAATACTGTATGCCATGTCTCTCTATGATTTGTAGTCGTTCATAGAACGAGTCCCCTGCTGAAAGCCGTGCTGTAAGTAAATACGTGAGTACTGGCCTAAGAAAGGCCTGATAGGTATTTAGGAGGATGTTTGCTCGAAGTCCCCAATGAGTGCCAACGAGTCTTCATCAGCTCCCGCCTGTTTTTGGCTTTCTTTTCGAAGTTCTGCAAGTGTGGTTTCCATGCTAGTTTTGTGTCAAAAATGACACCAAGGTATTTGACACTGTTGGTAGGAATTATGCGTGTGCCACGGATTTTGAGATCTAACATATTGGGATTTATTTGTACCCGTGAACGGCATCCAATTGGAAAAAATATTATGGTTGTGTTTTTGTGCTGATAATGTTGAGTCTCCAAGTGTCGCGCCATCGTTGAAATACATTAATAGCTGGTTGCATAATGCGATTTATTTCTTGGATTGTAGAACCACAAGCTGTATCATCTGCGTATTGGTATGTTGACACCTGTGAGAATGTTGGCATATCTGCTTCATAAAGTAGGTAGAGAATTGGGGATATTACAGGTCCTTGTTGTACTCCGGCGTTCAAGAAGATAGGATGAGACAGATTGTTATTTGTTGTTACATATGCCATTCAGTTGGTAAGAAAGTTGAAAATTAATCAAATGTAACAGAAAGGAAGGCGAAACTTATGTAGTTTATATATGAGGCCAGTGTGCCACACTTTATCGATCAAATAGTATTAAACAAGGGTTTAGATGTATTAAACTGGTTGTACATTCGATTTGAGAGTCTTAGTAGGTTATCCAAGACGCTAAAGTGTGGCCTAAATCCGGCTTGGTGTATCGGGAGAAAATTATTTGACAATAAGTGAGAGTGCAATCTGCGGACTAAATTTTTTTCGAAGATTTTGCTGAGTGTTGACGTTAGTTGTATAGGTCTATTGCACTTTGGATCTGTACGATCCTTATCAGGCTTCGGAAACATGAGTACTTTAGAAACTTTCCGTTCGATAGGGTAACATTCTGTGTGGAGGATGAAATTGTATATTAATGCGAGAAATGACAACATTGCTAGTGCAGCCATCTTTATCAAGACATATGTTATGGAATCAAACCCTGGGGCAGTGTTTCGTTTGTTGCGGACTGTGTTTCTTATATCTTCGGTGCAGGCACGTATCCAGAGGGGGGGCTCAGGGGGCTCGAGCCCCCCGAAAGTTTTAGGTTTACACTAGATAAAATGAGGTTTTTGGTTTCTTGTGGTGTGAAATAAAATAATGTGACAATAATTTAAGCAGAGAAATAATTATCGAGGCAAGACGGAGAATGTTCCGTAACCCTGTTATTGACAATAACACATATCCAAGATGGGGCACAGGGGGCTCGATCCTCTCCCCAGGAAACTTTTCAGTTTACGATAGATAAAATTAGGTTTTTGGCCTCTTGAATGATGTGAAAATAATTTAAGGAGAGAAATAATTATCGAGGCAAGACTGAGAAAGTTTTATACCCCTGTTATTGTTAATAGCACGTAGCCAAGGTGGGGATGAGGTGGCTCGAGCCCCCCCCCCTCAGGAAATATTTCAATTTACACTAGATAAAATTAGACTTTTGGCGTCTTGAATAACGTGAAGATAATAAATTTATAAATCTGTGAGAAATAATTATCGAGATAAGACGGAGAGTGTTCTATAACCCTGTTATTGTTAATAGCACGTATCCAAGGCGGGGTTGAGGTGGCTCGAGAACCCCCCCCCAGGATTTTGTTTTATTTTTCACTAAATAAAATTAGGTTTTTGCCTTCTTGAATAATGTGACGATGATTTAAGGAGATAGACAATTATCGAGGCAAGACGGAGAATGTTCTATAACCCTGTTGTAGATAATATTGCACGTAAACTTTTCTTGCGCTTTCGGTGTTGTCGCAGCGCACTTGAGCACTATGTAGAGACTTGTCAGCATTTGGAAGCTGCACAACAAAGGTAGCGCCACACGTAGGGCGTTTCTTTGTATTTTCTAATCTCTGGAAGGCGGGAGAGGGTATGTTCTTGATTGAGAGAAGGAGTCAACTGCTGGCAATATTAACGAATCGTTTTATCTGCGGAACGTTCTAGAATATAATGAGGATATAAATATGTGGATTCAATTTTTCGGTTCATCTCTACAAAGATCGGTTAATGAGATTTCAGAGGTAAGTGTGACAATTCATACAGTCGATTAGTGATCAGTCAGCGTCCTCTGGTTGCATTATAAGATACAGTGATTCGAAAATGAAGACATTGACGATAGTAGAACTTCCGGGGCCTCAATGTAGTGCTAGTTCAGGTCGAGGGCCGAAGAGATGGAAGGTCTCTCTCTCTCTCTCTCTCTAAAGTGAATATTTCAGCAATACCGGATATTGGAGTGGTATATTAAAACAGAAATAAGCTGCATAGATCAACTGAAAATCGAAGTTTTGAGTGATGATTTAGTTTTGCCACAACTAAATTTCGTATATGCAGTCCGAGAATGTCATGGTATAAAAGAATACTTTTGTTTAAGCCTACTGGGTTCAAAATACATTCAAACACTTAACTACCATAAAGAGACAGCCGAAAATTTTATAAATGTCGAGAAGAGAAAGCAAGAAGATGTTGCATATGTAGACATTTTAGGCGGAAATTGCAGGCTCTACAAGGACCCGAATCAGGGCTCTACCAACTGAGCCACCTAGCCATCCTTGACTTAACCGATTTTTCGTTAAAATGTCTACATAGTACATGTCCTGTGTATATCAAATCGTAAGGTTTGCAGGTATAGTGAACAAGCACAGAAAATATAGGAGAGAGAAGAAAACTGAGGATCGTTCCCACCGGTTGAGTAGAATTTTTTTCTTCTGTGGTCAGGAAGAGCTACTACTTCGAGGTGACAATGACAGTGACCTAATAAGGGAGATTTCACACCGTGTCACTTGAGGATTTCACAAGTCGAATTTAGGTTTGTGCGGCCTTTTGTGTCGCTACGGTGTGAAACGTTGCTGTTGATTGGCCATTCCAATCGACATGTTTCGCGTGTCCCTTCGGTCTGAAACCTTCCTAAGTCTTGAAAATCTAAGTTACAAGGATGGAAAATTAGAGCCTTTTTAAGGTTAGGTGTGAAGGCAGGCAGACGACAGCACCCTAAAGGATCATATCCAACCCTGCAGGAAGAATGCATCTTACTTCAATCTCGAATACGGAATGATAAAAACTTCTGGTGAGTTGATTTTAAAAAATGTGTCCGAGATAAAGACTGGCTTGCCCAGGATTTTCGGAATGGAGAGGGGTTACGCGTACTATTTTTGGTGGTCAATCCTGATTTTGCCATTTTTTTCCTGTCTTTGACGTTCTTTATTTTTCTTTTTTTTTTTTAAAAAAAAAGAAAGGAATACTGGGTCAAATGGGGTTATGATCTCAACAACCCTCCCTTGGGTACGTCACTGGAGATACATGAATAAGCATTTGATCATACTGGGAGACGAAACATTAGATGTGTTGGGAACGGAATGGTTTTCATTGTGCATTAATTGTTTCGTGATCCAGCTGTATTCGAGAAGACTTCTTTTGTTTCTTGCCGATATATGACAAGACAGCGGAAGCTGTGAACAATTTTATAAGAGCTGCAAACTTTTTAGGACAAGACACGTTAGTAGTGTTCAGGCTCGAATCAGAGATACATATTCGAGAGCTGTCTGCATCCAGTTCGCAGCCCACAATTTGAATCTTGCGTTGTCGAGTGGATTATCCATCCCGTGCATGTGTAACAGTTTCGTAAAAACACTCAAAGACACCATAGATGTTTTATGCCTGATGAGAAGAAATGGACAAACACACATACTGAGATGGTTCCGGCACACAATGTTAATGCATCCAAACAGAGGAGTCGAGTGGTAAAAAAATGTTCCGATTTCACGTTCTGATTAAAATGACAGCCTTACAGTGGTGACAATTTAAGGGGTAGTTGCTCCTCATTTTTTGCCTCAACATTATGGCCTCTTAATGTTAAGCTTTGTCTACCAAGAGAAAGTAAACTTTCCTTGCACCGCCCTCCGCCCCCCCGTTTTGGAACCCAATTGCCACCACTGGTCTTAAATATACAATTGTGAGGTTCTTACTATACCTCTTTAAAAAAATGGTGTTGAGCCCCCCCCCCGAAAGGAATTCCTAGATACGTGCCTGCTTCGGTGGTAATTAAAGTAGTAAGAGGGTGGTTTGCGTTGATAGCATGATAACAATTGGGTTGCAGTTGTCTATTTTCTGGATGTACCTTCCTTGCTATTTGAAATTCTAGTCTGAAATTGTAGGCAAGCGGAGACGGAGTAAATGTGTCTTGGAGCACCTGTGCAAATGCATTCGCCTTATAGGAATCATTTACAAGAGCTTGTTGTTGTGAAATTAGAGGCTACGTGGTACTTGTGTATTTTCCTGTAAGCATGTGAAATCGTTTCCAAATTTGATAGGATGGCTTTCGGCATCAAGGTGATTGCATGTTTCGATCCACCGACGTTGTTTGTATGCCTTAATGTAATTATGGACAGTTCTTATCCATTGGCGATGGACTCGTAGACATTCGGGATTCCTTGTATGTACGTATTCCCGATAGGCGCGACGGGATGCAGTCACTTGGTGAAGGTATTTAGGAGGTAGTTTAGGATTATAACTGTTCACAGTTGTCTGTGGTATATCTATGCTTGCTGCTTGTGTAATCTCTGAAGTGATGTTTTCTACATGCCTCATCTAATTCGTCAGAGTTCGTTGGAGGTGGTAGATTTTGAAATATAGTGGAGAGATCTTCTCGATAACCTTCCCAATTTGCGTTGGTATAGTCATAGATCCGTTTCGGAGAAACCTGTTTGTGCTGAGTATCGTGGTCCACTGGTAGGGTTATTTTGATTGGTGCATGATCACTTCCTATCGGTGCAAGGACATCTATGTTAATTTTGCCAGCTAGGGAAGGTGACACAAAAACTACATCGGGGGTTGTGTTACTCTCCGGACGAGTTGCAGATGGTAAATCTTGAATATACCTGTGGTATTGTTATCGATAGTAGTATGGAAAGCTGTTCGTTCTGCATTTGTTTGACTGTGTATATAAATATCAGCCAGTACGAAGTAATGGCGGTATGTAGAATTAATGTAAAGAAAGAAGTCTGTGGGCAGAGGGCTAGTGGGTCGTATATGTACAGTAGCCAATGTCACATTTATATTTTTGAAATAAAGCGTGGTAATAGAATATTCTTGGTATGGTAATTCAGGTGGTAACGTATTATTTCTATTGGGAAATTTTGGCTTGTTCCCTAGGGCTACTGCACCACATAATCGTTGTGCAGTTGCAGGACCTGGTGTATGGGTTTATAAAAGGATGTGGCTTTGGGGATACGGGTCTCGTTCAGTGCAAAGAAATGGTTATCTTCTTGCAGGAAAAGTTCCTGGAATATAACTTTATGTTTTGGTAACGATCGGATGTTCATAAATAAAAAAAATGTTGTTTTATTAGTCAAGTTGGATATATTATACAATGAAAGTTCATACACATGTAAACCAGAACGACAGAAGAAAAAAACATGTACATGCGTATCCGTTCAAGACCATCTTGAGGTTCAGGCCACAGCGCTCAGTCAAGACGTCATCATCTGGAGACGATCGTCTTAAACTCCTTGTCGTAATTTTACCGTAGATAATTAGGGTATATTTATTTCTCTTATGAAGTTAAATTTTGACATTTACCCTCCCGACGAATATAGTTAGAAGAAAAATGTATAATATTGAATATTTACACCAACATTTTCATTCAGGAAGTCACTATGGCCACCACAAAAATTCCTACCATAGCACAAAGAAAGAGTTGAAAACCGTTAGAAACTTCCTGGCGGAAAAATTTAAACATTGTGTATCTTTGAAAAATATTATCGGGAATATTGGTCAGCTACAGTAAAACTCGTAACCGCTTTTGTATGAACTTTTGTATGTAAAATCAATTGATTAAATAAAACAAAAAACATGTTAGGTTGACCGTAAACTTTCCAAGTTACCTAATCAATTAAATTGTCTTTAAGTTTACCCAAAATTAATCAACCAGATAATGCAGATATTCTGTGTAGCTATACAATCTCAATACAAAACCTTAATTTCTATATTCTTGCAGCAAGAGCGAAAGAAGTAGGGCCAAATAGACAATTCTGCGCCCGAAAATGGGGCTCGGTGGGGCTCGCCTTAATGGATTTCTCTCGTAAGGCATGAGCCCCATTTTCTGGCAGTGTTGCCAGCTGCTTACTCGAAAAAATCACCAAGGTTTTTTTTTGGGTCTAACCTAGCCTAAAGCAAGGAGCTGGCAATCTTGCTTGAGGCTCGCCTTAATGGATTTCTCTCGTAAGGCATGAGCCTTATTTTCTCGCAGTGTTGCCAATATTTTACTCGAAAAAATCACCAAGGTTTTTTTTGGGTCTAACCTAGCCTAAAGCAAGGAGCTGGCAACCTTGCTTGAGGCTTGCCTTACAGTGCCTAAAGCAAGGTTGCCAACCTACTGGTGCTTTTGCCATGGCTTTTTACAAAAAAGAGAGAGGAGAGAGAGAGAGGGAAGAGTTAAACAACCGACAGCCTACCTACAGCTTTTTTTTCTTGGTCTAACCTAACCTAAAGCAAGGAGCTGGCAATCTTGCTTGAGGCTTCTTAATAGTTTGCTCTTGTAAGGCATAAGCTCTATTTTCTCGCAGTGTTGCCAATATTTTACTCGAAAAAAATCACCAAGGTTTTTTTTTGTCTAACCTAACCTAAAGCAAGGAGCTGGCAACCTTGCTTGAGGCTTGCCTTACAGTGCATAAAGCAAGGTTGCCAACCTACTGGTACTTTTGCCATGGCTTTTTACAAAAAAAAAGAGAGAGGAGAGAGAGAGAGAGGGAAGAGTTAAACAACCGACAGCTGCCAACACCCACCCTAACCTAACCTAACCTAACCTAACCTAACCTAACCTAACCTAACCCACCCTAACCTAACCTAACCTAACCTAACCTAACCTAACCTAACCTAAAGCAAGGAGCTGGCAACCTAACTTGAGGCTTGCCTTACAGTGCATAAAGCAAGGTTGCCAACCTACTGGTATTTTTGCCATAACCTTTTACAAAAAAAAAGAGAGAGGAGAGAGAGAGAGAGAGGGAAGAGTTAAACAACCGACAGCCCACCTACAGCTTTTTTTTTCTTGGTCTAACCTAGCCTAAAGCAAGGAGCTGGCAACTTTGCTTGAGGCTTGCCTTACAGTGCATAAAGCAATTTTTGCCAACCTACACACACTAAACAAGGAGAGCCGGCAACAAACACGCACTGTCGTAAAAGAGAGAGAGATGGATGGATGGGAACACTACACGGGTTCAACGTCATCAAATAAAAATCGCCTTAATGGTTTTTCTTGTAAGGCATGAGCTCCATTTTCTCGCAGTGTTGCCAACTCCTACCTACACTTTTTTTTTACTTAGCAAGGGCTAGAGAGAGAGAAAAACTTATAGCTGGGAACAGTAATGAGCGAATGCGCCATATCGTAATTTTCCAACTCCGGCAATGTTTGTATATCGTGACCTCTCTCGGGGGAACGATGTGCCACCCACACACACACACACACACACACACACGCGCGCGCGCGCGGGGGCCACAATTTTTGAATTTACGGCTGGAAAAATGTTTTTCTATGACATGTTTTCGTTCGAGGCAAATTCGTAGGTAGATATTGTTAAATAAACATTAATATTGTAAATATATATATACTTATTGTATTTAGTTTTTCGGTATCGAAAAGCGACTGTCATATTGTATTTGAAAAAAATATTACACTTTTGCCTGTGGATATCTAGAAAAACGACAATTTCGTTCCCTCTCTCTGCATATACTATCAACGTTGACACAATGACACAAATTCAACAAATACGTATGCTTGGTGGCAGAGAAAAAATACAATGAATTTTCTGGTTATTTATTTCATAGCCCTGATAGTCATCGCGTGCGTGACAGATTGCCATCTGCCGTAGGCTTTGGGACGACGGAAGTTATACTTCCTGTTTTTTTTAGTGACGCCAGTTAACAGCATAGGTAACAATGATGCGATGCGATGCATTAACTTGTGAATTTTCGAACTCGCAAAATGATGTGGCTGAAATGTAGGGGGTCTATTGCCCTCTGTTTACATCTGGCAACACTACCGTAGATTTTTTGACAGTGTTGTTAACCTACTGGGTTTTTCACTGTAAATTTTCATCAAAGGGTCTGAGGGGTCCATGTATTTTTTATGTCTGGCAACACTGTTGGGGGCCTAGTGTTGGCGACACTGTGGGTTTTTACTGTAGCTTTTTATGAGGGGGGTTTATTGCCCTCTTTTTATATTTGGCAACTCTATTGGATGTTCCTTTTTTGAGGCTCGAAATTATTATTTGAGGCTTGAAATCATCATTTGATGCTCGTCGGTGTTACCAACCCACTCTACAAAAATTCCACTATATGATTTTTCACAGGTTAAGCTAACCTACAAATAGGAGTTGGCAGCACTGACTTATAAACCCATTGGGTTCTCTTGACATGTCTTTTCATGATGTGTTGCTAGGCTATTGAGCATCTTGGCGTATACAATGTATATATTTTGAGAGGGGGGGTTATAGCTTTTCATGCTGTACGAATACTGGAAGCTTGACAGTGACAACCAACAGAGTAGGTAAACCTACATCCAGGAACTGGCAACACTAGTTTCTGACAGTGAATTTGAAATAAAATATTAAACAAAATACATGAGTAAGCACTGTGATTACAAATAGTACCAGTGTTATGCCCCCAACTCCAACTGGACAACTGGGGAAAATAATTGTACAACAATTTGTACCTAATTGTACAATACTTGTACCTAATTGTACAACATATACACAGACATAAAAGAGAGAGCCTTCCCGTAACTTACTTCATGTACAATTTATATGATTTTACAACTGTGAAAAGAAAGCATATGTGTTCTGTATGCACACATTTATTCTTATTTTTCGAAGTTGAATGAAAGCACATGTTTTTACGCTCTCGTAATACTAACCTTGCTCCACTGATTTTAAATTGCTTCCATCCGCTTTTTTTTTCTGTGTTATTTCCGCATGCACGCAACATTCGCTTTCAATAGACAGAAGGAGTGTTAGTATAGCAGGCTCCGAGTTTACAATTTATTAAATTAAACAATAATTTATGTAAGAATATACTTGTACTTACCGAACACAAAATAATAAAAAGCACATGTGAATGTTTGCGTGTGTTCATGTTATATGACGACTGAGTAAAAAAATAATGTTGACTCCCCGAAAGATAAAAGTTTCTAGTTCGACATCAGATGCATGCAAATTTTATGTTTTGCTCTCCAAAATCTTGATTTTTATGTTTGTGCTATTTGTCATACAGCAGAGGAGAAGAGGGGAGAGGGAGGGGAGGGGGTACTATTAGCGCCATCTATTAGCAAACAATAGAAATAAAAAGTAGGGTCAAACTTTTTCAACACCCAAACATTTTAAACGTCCTCGCGTAGTAATACGATCTAGCTGAAGATGTTTAAAAGAGTACTCTTAGTCGACGAAGCTAATTGCTAGGGCCCTTATATTACTAAAATATTCTTTAATTTGCATATTTCTCATACCGCCATATGTTGTTCTAGTTGACTTCTTCCAAAAGAAAATGCTAATTAGCGAGAGTTAATTAAGCAAGGCAAGTAAAAGAAGCAAAATAGAACAACATATGGCGGCGTGAGAATATGTAAAAAATTCGATTCAGAGGTGGATCGAATTAAAGTTGGGGGATATTTTGCATTTTTTCCCTATAATGTACAAAACATTTACCGTACATAATCTTTTCCATTTACAACAGTATAAAATAAGAGGAATGTGTGACAATATCCATATTAATTAGGAAAGTATGTTGTATGCTAGGTTAGCTAATTGTGTCTTCTACAGCTTCACTGTATAGAGGGAAGATGGAAAAAGAGAGCTCTACGGAAACTGACGCTCTTAACAATATTGTACGTCCGTGAAAATTATATATAAATAAGACTTAAGCGTATTATCTGCTTTCATGTCAGATTTTGCCAACCTGTGAGCTGTAGTGTTTAGGTGACAAGCGACCTGCTCAAATATGATACTGTTGACAATATTGTACGTTCGTGAAAATTATATATAAATAAGACTTAAGCGTATTATCTGCTTTCATGTCAGATTTTACCAACCTGTGAGCTGTAGTGTTTAGGTGACAAGCGACCTGCTCAAATATGATACTGTTGACAATATTGTACGCCCGTGAAAATTATATATAAATAAGACTTAAGCGTATTATCTGCTTTCATGTCAGATTTTACCAACCTGTGAGCTGTAGTGTTTAGGTGACAAGCGACCTGCTCAAATATGATACTGTTGACAATATTGTAAGCCCGTGAAAATTATATATATAAATAAGACTTAAGCGTATTATCTGCTTTCATGTCAGATTTTACCAACCTGTGAGCTGTAGTGTTTAGGTGACAAGCGACCTGCTCAAATATGATACTGTTGACAATATTGTTCGTATATTGTATTGTATAGGAGACTAGAAGCATATAGTTTGGCGAAAAAAAAACCAAGTAAGATCATAGAGAATAGTTAAAAAAAAAGTGAACAATTATATTTTGCATTGCACAGCATTGGATATTAAATAACATACCCCCAAAAAATCTCTGCATTATGCGTTCTGTAAAAAATTGCCCCTACGTGCCAAACTGCTGTGTCAAGTAAACATTTTCAAAAGCACTGTCGTACTTGTGTGCCGGGAAAGCGAATATGTGCGACCAAACTGTGCTCTAAGTGTGGAAAAATATTTCTATTGCCAACTTCAAGTTTTTTTTTTTTTGACACGTATATATATTATTATTTTTTTAACAGAGGAAGAAAGTCCGTGCTTCGGAAAACGCGATGATGTGCGTAATGATATCTTCCGTCTCCTGCTTAGACTTGCACCAATCTACTGTGTACCATCTTCTTCCCTGTCTTGCCTCGTCCAGTTCGTCCAACCTCTTGTTCAATTTTTCCCCTGCAGCCGAAAGCAGAATGTTGAGATCACCGCACCTCAGGCCGCCGATCTCCCGAAGATGGTCCTTGAGAACCATTTCACAAGGGATGCGAAATTCCGGCGTCGTTCTTGCTATGATTACAAGTTTCCCTACATCCTCACAATCTCCGTTTACTGCGTGTTTAAATATTTTACATAGTAGCTCGGGCGGCAAATCAGTTATACGAGACATGTTGTTATTATTATTATTTTTCACTCTATGTTATTTATATACCCCACCCCAATTTTTGTTTCGTGTTCATGGCGATGGTGGTAGAGTGCCACACACGTAAATTTGCCGTTGCGTAGAAACGAATTTTCGTTTCGTCTCCCTCTCTCTTAGCATCATGTGTTCTACCCTGCTCGATAACCTTCGCTATTGTTGCCACATTGTCATTCCATTCCTGGACACACTCGCGCAAACATCATTGAAAACAATTGAATAGCGCTCCAGCTCGCGGTTCCCACCGTTCGGTAGGGACGCTAATGTGGCAATATAGCACGGCGTAGCGCTTGCTTCTTTTATGCAGTGCATGTTCATTGGCTAGCTAGTAACTAGTGTTGCCAACTGTAATAATGAAGCACTATTTCTGTCATGGAAGGGGAAAAGGCAGGTAAAGTGGCGGTGAGTTTTGTTGGATTGGAAGCACCATATTTTTATTTTATACTAAGTATTTGACCGGTTTGACGTTGTGTGCGTGTATTGCGTGTGTGTATGTAAAAGTGTGTGTTTGCTAATGAATGTTAAATTCCATAATGCCTCCAGTTCTGTCGAAGTTGAAATCAAAAACCTTGCATAGCCAAGCTCGGGAAATTCTAAGCAACGTGCACGAGTTCATGAAGGAGGAAGCCAGTCATGGTGTTAGCATCCCAATAAAGCATTTTGGCAAGAGAGCAGCGAACAGCAGCAACAATTTGTTCATATTTCATAATTTTGGAATTATTCAAAATAAATAAATTATGTAGCTCCAACATCATTTCAACTCTGGCTCCGGCACGTGTTCTTGTAGAAATTGCATAGAGGAGGCTGTCATTTTTGCTGCTTAATGCGATACATATTGTTTTCTGTGTTAAAATTGCCATGCTTTGATGGGTGATAAGCCTATTGAAAACTGTGATCGAGCGAGATATTCTTTTGCGCTGAATAGTATTGAAATAGCATAAGAAGTCTCATTATTTATTTTATATTTTGATGTTTTAGTTAGGAATATATTGATTTTCAATTTTCCGTTGCTGCGTAATGACCGGGGGGGGGTCGAAATAGAGCGGCATCTGCCGCCACCTCCCAGGGAGGCAAAATGACTAGCGCCGGCCCTGGTTCATAACAAAAGAAAAAGCCGCGCAGCTTATCGTCTAGTGGCAGTATATGTACTTGTTATTGTTGTGGAAGCCGGCATCCTTTGTAAATGTACAACAAAGGCAACCGACTGTCGCCGATCTCAGAGAGGAAATAATAATACTGCTTCAGGAGGAGTGTTATGGTGCAATTGTAGCGGTTTAACACGTTGGCATGTTATTATCTGCCGTTGCAGTTCCATACCAGTGTATACGGGTTTTGGAAGTGAAAAGTTAGAACGCCACCAGTGCATTAATGCAATGAAAAATAATATATATATTTTTTTTTATTTTGTTTGAAATCACTCAAATAAGGAATCGTATGAAGAAGTCTTCTTTGCAGCATTTTTGGTAATTTTACTTATGTGTTAGTTCATATTTTGCGAATTTTTAGTCCATATGTATGTAGCTACATACAAAGTCACTTGTTAGTACATATTAATCCTAGTCCTGGTATAATGCATGACGTTTAAAACTCAACGTTAGATAGACCTGAATTCTCTAATTTTATTGTTGTACGTAACAGCTGTGCATCGGCGCACTGCAGCGATTTTTCTATCTGCTCCATTAACAACACTGCTTCTTTAGTTGTTTCGCGCATCGCACGGCAGAATTATCTGCGCTGGACTCTACCCAGTGCGGCGACCCGTTCACCCAGCGATGCGTCTCTGCTCACGAACCTTTCGAAAGCTGCGTGCTCTAACTTTCTGTCTGCTTTGTGACGTGCATCCAGATCCGTCTGCGTGGTGTTGTAAGCGATGTCGTGATTTTTGCATGCGGCGTCCAACGGATTCACACCCTTGCCCCCCTCTCCAATTTTTTCTCGAGTTTGGTACCCGGTCCGCAGTACTGGTAGCCAGGTAAATGCATCTGAAAAGGTAACTTGTTACCTTTTGAGAACAGGCACCTGTACGTGTTCTCGAAAAGTTTGGAGCAATCCAAATACCAGCAACTGATGAAACTGTACGATGGTCTGGACATTGCAACGTTCGCCTCGGAAATAAAACCACTCGACGATTGTCGTGAAAATTCAGTCGTTGTATTCGACGACGCCATCCTGGAAAATCAAAATGAAATTCGCAACTTTTTCACGCAAGGTCGTCACAAAAAAAATGGATTGCTTCTACCTAGCTCAAACGTTTTCCAAAATTCCAAAACAGTTAGTACGCGACAACGCTAATTTCATATGTTTGTTTCGTCAAGATCACACCAACCTCAAGCACGCGTACGATGACTACGTAGGCGGAGACATGAACTACAATCAATTTTCGGAACGCTGCTGCTCTACTTGCTGGAACGGTGACGATTTCGGATTCGCTACGATCGACATGACGAGGAAACCCAACGACGGAAAATACAGAAACAAAATCAACGACTTTCTAAACGTTGCAACGTTGTGAGAAATAAAAATATATAAATAAACGTCGTTTCTCACAACGTTGCAACGTTTAGAAAGTCGTTGATTTTGTTTCTGTATTTTCCGTCGTTGGGTTACCTCGTCATGTCGATCGTCGCGAATCCGAAATCGTCACCGTTCCAGCAAGTAGAGCAGCAGCGTTCCGAAAATTGATTGTAGTTCATGTCTCCGCCTACGTAGTCATCGTACGCGTGCTTGAGGTTGGTGTGATCTTGACGAAACAAACATATGAAATTAGCGTTGTCGCGTACTAACTGTTTTGGAATTTTGGAAAACGTTTGAGCTAGGTAGAAGCAATCCATTTATTTTGTGACGACCTTGCGTGAAAAAGTTGCGAATTTCATTTTGATTTTCCAGGATGGCGTCGTCGAACACAACGACTGAATTTTCACGACAATCGTCGAGTGGTTTTATTTCCGAGGCGAACGTTGCAATGTCCAGACCATCGTACAGTTTCATCAGTTGCTGGTATTTGGATTGCTCCAAACTTTTCGAGAACACGTACAGGTGCCTGTTCTCAAAAGGTAACAAGTTACCTTTTCAGATGCATTTACCTGGCTACCAGTACTGCGGACCGGGTACCAAACTCGAGAAAAAATTGGAGAGAGGGGGCAAGGGTGTGAATCCGTTGGACGCCGCATGCAAAAATCACGACATCGCTTACAACACCACGCAGACGGATCTGGATGCACGTCACAAAGCAGACAGAAAGTTAGAGCACGCAGCTTTCGAAAGGTTCGTGAGCAGAGACGCATCGCTGGGTGAACGGGTCGCCGCACTGGGTAGAGTCCAGCGCAGATAATTCTGCCGTGCGATGCGCGAAACAACTAAAGAAGCAGTGTTGTTAATGGAGCAGATAGAAAAATCGCTGCAGTGCGCCGATGCACAGCTGTTACGTACAACAATAAAATTAGAGAATTCAGGTCTATCTAACGTTGAGTTTTAAACGTCATGCATTATATCAGGACTAGGATTAATATGTACTAACAAGTGACTTTGTATGTAGCTACATACATATGGACTAAAAATTCGCAAAATATGAACTAACACATAAGTAAAATTACCAAAAATGCTGCAAAGAAGACTTCTTCATACGATTCCTTATTTGAGTGATTTCAAACAAAATAAAAAAAAAATATATATATTATTTTTCATTGCATTAATGCACTGGTGGCGTTCTAACTTTTCACTTCCAAAACCCGTATACACTGGTATGGAACTGCAACGGCAGATAATAACATGCCAACGTGTTAAACCGCTACAATTGCACCATAACACTCCTCCTGAAGCAGTATTATTATTTCCTCTCTGAGATCGGCGACAGTCGGTTGCCTTTGTTGTACATTTACAAAGGATGCCGGCTTCCACAACAATAACAAGTACATATACTGCCACTAGACGATAAGCTGCGCGGCTTTTTCTTTTGTTATGAACCAGGGCCGGCGCTAGTCATTTTGCCTCCCTGGGAGGTGGCGGCAGATGCCGCTCTATTTCGACCCCCCCCCCCCCGGTCATTACGCAGCAACGGAAAATTGAAAATCAATATATTCCTAACTAAAACATCAAAATATAAAATAAATAATGAGACTTCTTATGCTATTTCAATACTATTCAGCGCAAAAGAATATCTCGCTCGATCACAGTTTTCAATAGGCTTATCACCCATCAAAGCATGGCAATTTTAACACAGAAAACAATATGTATCGCATTAAGCAGCAAAAATGACAGCCTCCTCTATGCAATTTCTACAAGAACACGTGCCGGAGCCAGAGTTGAAATGATGTTGGAGCTACATAATTTATTTATTTTGAATAATTCTAAAATTATGAAATATGAACAATTTGTTGCTGCTGTTCGCTGCTCTCTTGCCAAAATGCTTTATTGGGATGCTAACACCATGACTGGCTTCCTCCTTCATGAACTCGTGCACGTTGCTTAGAATTTCCCGAGCTTGGCTATGCAAGGTTTTTGATTTCAACTTCGACAGAACTGGAGGCATTATGGAATTTAACATTCATTAGCAAACACACACTTTTACATACACACACGCAATACACGCACACAACGTCAAACCGGTCAAATACTTAGTATAAAATAAAAATATGGTGCTTCCAATCCAACAAAACTCACCGCCACTTTACCTGCCTTTTCCCCTTCCATGACAGAAATAGTGCTTCATTATTACAGTTGGCAACACTAGTTACTAGCTAGCCAATGAACATGCACTGCATAAAAGAAGCAAGCGCTACGCCGTGCTATATTGCCACATTAGCGTCCCTACCGAACGGTGGGAACCGCGAGCTGGAGCGCTATTCAATTGTTTTCAATGATGTTTGCGCGAGTGTGTCCAGGAATGGAATGACAATGTGGCAACAATAGCGAAGGTTATCGAGCAGGGTAGAACACATGATGCTAAGAGAGAGGGAGACGAAACGAAAATTCGTTTCTACGCAACGGCAAATTTACGTGTGTGGCACTCTACCACCATCGCCATGAACACGAAACAAAAATTGGGGTGGGGTATATAAATAACATAGAGTGAAAAATAATAATAATAACAACATGTCTCGTATAACTGATTTGCCGCCCGAGCTACTATGTAAAATATTTAAACACGCAGTAAACGGAGATTGTGAGGATGTAGGGAAACTTGTAATCATAGCAAGAACGACGCCGGAATTTCGCATCCCTTGTGAAATGGTTCTCAAGGACCATCTTCGGGAGATCGGCGGCCTGAGGTGCGGTGATCTCAACATTCTGCTTTCGGCTGCAGGGGAAAAATTGAACAAGAGGTTGGACGAACTGGACGAGGCAAGACAGGGAAGAAGATGGTACACAGTAGATTGGTTCAAGTCTAAGCAGGAGACGGAAGATATCATTACGCACATCATCGCGTTTTCCGAAGCACGGACTTTCTTCCTCTGTTAAAAAAATAATAATATATATACGTGTCAAAAAAAAAAAAAACTTGAAGTTGGCAATAGAAATATTTTTCCACACTTAGAGCACAGTTTGGTCGCACATATTCGCTTTCCCGGCACACAAGTACGACAGTGCTTTTGAAAATGTTTACTTGACACAGCAGTTTGGCACGTAGGGGCAATTTTTTACAGAACGCATAATGCAGAGATTTTTTGGGGGTATGTTATTTAATATCCAATGCTGTGCAATGCAAAATATAATTGTTCACTTTTTTTTAACTATTCTCTATGATCTTACTTGCGTTTTTTTTTTCGCCAAATTATATGCTTCTAGTCTCCTATACAATACAATATACGAACAATATTGTCAACAGTATCATATTTGAGCAGGTCGCTTGTCACCTAAACACTACAGCTCACAGGTTGGTAAAATCTGACATGAAAGCAGATAATACGCTTAAGTCTTATTTATATATATAATTTTCACGGGCGTACAATATTGTCAACAGTATCATATTTGAGCAGGTCGCTTGTCACCTAAACACTACAGCTCACAGGTTGGCAAAATCTGACATGAAAGCAGATAATACGCTTAAGTCTTATTTATATATAATTTTCACGGGCGTACAATATTGTCAACAGTATCATATTTGAGCAGGTCGCTTGTCACCTAAACACTACAGCTCACAGGTTGGTAAAATCTGACATGAAAGCAGATAATACGCTTAAGTCTTATTTATATATAATTTTCACGAACGTACAATATTGTCAACAGTATCATATTTGAGCAGGTCGCTTGTCACCTAAACACTACAGCTCACAGGTTGGCAAAATCTGACATGAAAGCAGATAATACGCTTAAGTCTTATTTATATATAATTTTCACGGACGTACAATATTGTTAAGAGCGTCAGTTTCCGTAGAGCTCTCTTTTTCCATCTTCCCTCTATGCAGTGAAGCTGTAGAAGACACAATTAGCTAACCTAGCATACAACATACTTTCCTAATTAATATGGATATTGTCACACATTCCTCTTATTTTATACTGTTGTAAATGGAAAAGATTATGTACGGTAAATGTTTTGTACATTATAGGGAAAAAATGCAAAATATCCCCCAACTTTAATTCGATCCACCTCTGAATCGAATTTTTTACATATTCTCACGCCGCCATATGTTGTTCTATTTTGCTTCTTTTACTTGCCTTGCTTAATTAACTCTCGCTAATTAGCATTTTCTTTTGGAAGAAGTCAACTAGAACAACATATGGCGGTATGAGAAATATGCAAATTAAAGAATATTTTAGTAATATAAGGGCCCTAGCAATTAGCTTCGTCGACTAAGAGTACTCTTTTAAACATCTTCAGCTAGATCGTATTACTACGCGAGGACGTTTAAAATGTTTGGGTGTTGAAAAAGTTTGACCCTACTTTTTATTTCTATTGTTTGCTAATAGATGGCGCTAATAGTACCCCCTCCCCTCCCTCTCCCCTCTTCTCCTCTGCTGTATGACAAATAGCACAAACATAAAAATCAAGATTTTGGAGAGCAAAACATAAAATTTGCATGCATCTGATGTCGAACTAGAAACTTTTATCTTTCGGGGAGTCAACATTATTTTTTTACTCAGTCGTCATATAACATGAACACACGCAAACATTCACATGTGCTTTTTATTATTTTGTGTTCGGTAAGTACAAGTATATTCTTACATAAATTATTGTTTAATTTAATAAATTGTAAACTCGGAGCCTGCTATACTAACACTCCTTCTGTCTATTGAAAGCGAATGTTGCGTGCATGCGGAAATAACACAGAAAAAAAAAGCGGATGGAAGCAATTTAAAATCAGTGGAGCAAGGTTAGTATTACGAGAGCGTAAAAACATGTGCTTTCATTCAACTTCGAAAAATAAGAATAAATGTGTGCATACAGAACACATATGCTTTCTTTTCACAGTTGTAAAATCATATAAATTGTACATGAAGTAAGTTACGGGAAGGCTCTCTCTTTTATGTCTGTGTATATGTTGTACAATTAGGCACAAGTATTGTACAATTAGGTACAAATTGTTGTACAATTATTTTCCCCAGTTGTCCAGTTGGAGTTGGGGGCATAACACTGGTACTATTTGTAATCACAGTGCTTACTCATGTATTTTGTTTAATATTTTATTTCAAATTCACTGTCAGAAACTAGTGTTGCCAGTTCCTGGATGTAGGTTTACCTACTCTGTTGGTTGTCACTGTCAAGCTTCCAGTATTCGTACAGCATAAAAAGCTATAACCCCCCCTCTCAAAATATATACATTGTATACGCCAAGATGCTCAATAGCCTAGCAACACATCATGAAAAGACATGTCAAGAGAACCCAATGGGTTTATAAGTCAGTGCTGCCAACTCCTATTTGTAGGTTAGCTTAACCTGTGAAAAATCATATAGTGGAATTTTTGTAGAGTGGGTTGGTAACACCGACGAGCATCAAATGATGATTTCAAGCCTCAAATAATAATTTCGAGCCTCAAAAAAGGAACATCCAATAGAGTTGCCAAATATAAAAAGAGGGCAATAAACCCCCCTCATAAAAAGCTACAGTAAAAACCCACAGTGTCGCCAACACTAGGCCCCCAACAGTGTTGCCAGACATAAAAAATACATGGACCCCTCAGACCCTTTGATGAAAATTTACAGTGAAAAACCCAGTAGGTTAACAACACTGTCAAAAAATCTACGGTAGTGTTGCCAGATGTAAACAGAGGGCAATAGACCCCCTACATTTCAGCCACATCATTTTGCGAGTTCGAAAATTCACAAGTTAATGCATCGCATCGCATCATTGTTACCTATGCTGTTAACTGGCGTCACTAAAAAAAACAGGAAGTATAACTTCCGTCGTCCCAAAGCCTACGGCAGATGGCAATCTGTCACGCACGCGATGACTATCAGGGCTATGAAATAAATAACCAGAAAATTCATTGTATTTTTTCTCTGCCACCAAGCATACGTATTTGTTGAATTTGTGTCATTGTGTCAACGTTGATAGTATATGCAGAGAGAGGGAACGAAATTGTCGTTTTTCTAGATATCCACAGGCAAAAGTGTAATATTTTTTTCAAATACAATATGACAGTCGCTTTTCGATACCGAAAAACTAAATACAATAAGTATATATATATTTACAATATTAATGTTTATTTAACAATATCTACCTACGAATTTGCCTCGAACGAAAACATGTCATAGAAAAACATTTTTCCAGCCGTAAATTCAAAAATTGTGGCCCCCGCGCGCGCGCGCGTGTGTGTGTGTGTGTGTGTGTGTGTGGGTGGCACATCGTTCCCCCGAGAGAGGTCACGATATACAAACATTGCCGGAGTTGGAAAATTACGATATGGCGCATTCGCTCATTACTGTTCCCAGCTATAAGTTTTTCTCTCTCTCTAGCCCTTGCTAAGTAAAAAAAAAGTGTAGGTAGGAGTTGGCAACACTGCGAGAAAATGGAGCTCATGCCTTACAAGAAAAACCATTAAGGCGATTTTTATTTGATGACGTTGAACCCGTGTAGTGTTCCCATCCATCCATCTCTCTCTCTTTTACGACAGTGCGTGTTTGTTGCCGGCTCTCCTTGTTTAGTGTGTGTAGGTTGGCAAAAATTGCTTTATGCACTGTAAGGCAAGCCTCAAGCAAAGTTGCCAGCTCCTTGCTTTAGGCTAGGTTAGACCAAGAAAAAAAAAGCTGTAGGTGGGCTGTCGGTTGTTTAACTCTTCCCTCTCTCTCTCTCTCTCCTCTCTCTTTTTTTTTGTAAAAGGTTATGGCAAAAATACCAGTAGGTTGGCAACCTTGCTTTATGCACTGTAAGGCAAGCCTCAAGTTAGGTTGCCAGCTCCTTGCTTTAGGTTAGGTTAGGTTAGGTTAGGTTAGGTTAGGTTAGGTTAGGTTAGGGTGGGTTAGGTTAGGTTAGGTTAGGTTAGGTTAGGTTAGGTTAGGTTAGGGTGGGTGTTGGCAGCTGTCGGTTGTTTAACTCTTCCCTCTCTCTCTCTCTCCTCTCTCTTTTTTTTTGTAAAAAGCCATGGCAAAAGTACCAGTAGGTTGGCAACCTTGCTTTATGCACTGTAAGGCAAGCCTCAAGCAAGGTTGCCAGCTCCTTGCTTTAGGTTAGGTTAGACAAAAAAAAAACCTTGGTGATTTTTTTCGAGTAAAATATTGGCAACACTGCGAGAAAATAGAGCTTATGCCTTACAAGAGCAAACTATTAAGAAGCCTCAAGCAAGATTGCCAGCTCTTTGCTTTAGGTTAGGTTAGACCAAGAAAAAAAAGCTGTAGGTAGGCTGTCGGTTGTTTAACTCTTCCCTCTCTCTCTCTCTCCTCTCTCTTTTTTGTAAAAAGCCATGGCAAAAGCACCAGTAGGTTGGCAACCTTGCTTTATGCACTGTAAGGCAAGCCTCAAGCAAGGTTGCCAGCTCCTTGCTTTAGGCTAGGTTAGACCCAAAAAAAACCTTGGTGATTTTTTCGAGTAAAATATTGGCAACACTGCGAGAAAATAAGGCTCATGCCTTACGAGAGAAATCCATTAAGGCGAGCCTCAAGCAAGATTGCCAGCTCCTTGCTTTAGGCTAGGTTAGACCCAAAAAAAACCTTGGTGATTTTTTCGAGTAAGCAGCTGGCAACACTGCCAGAAAATGGGGCTCATGCCTTACGAGAGAAATCCATTAAGGCGAGCCCCACCGAGCCCCATTTTCGGGCGCAGAATTGTCTATTTGGCCCTACTGAAAGAAATTGGTGCAAGGGCAATGTTACATTTCTGTGATAAAGACTAAACCTAAATCATTTGTCACATTGTAATTTCGATTCTATTGACTTTATTGAACGAAAGATAATAAACAAATTGAATCGTTTCATTGTCGTTAGTAAGATCTGTGACCATAACTTAAAGAGTTTCATTGAAAAAAAACAGATTAATATTTCCATTTTAACGTTCACTTGGGAAATAAACATTTGGAATATTTCCTTACACTGTTTTTAACATTCTGTTAAAAAAATCGTGAAGAATGTTAATAAATTATGAAACAATAAACATTATCACTGATTTAATAATCAAAGTTACGAACATTGAAGCTTCACAGAGACAAAAAATAAAAAGCAGTTCATATGAAACAGTTTTAAAAATTTAATACATTTGTAGTTCATATTAACATAGCTAGGTAACAAAATGCTTTCTGTGTGAAAACATTTGTATTTGAAACATAAGTAATATATTCTTGGATAGTTTTACACACGAATATTTCATCGAAGTTCTTGTTACACATCGCACCTTTGTATTTGAATGTACAACATATCTTCCATTAGCCTCCGATTAGCGTAAAGAAGCATAAAGCGGGATAAAATAAGAATAAATGTACACATGTACCAACTTTGCCCCGTTCTATAGCTTTCTTTCATTAAGCACATTTTGAAACTGAAAATTTGTATAAATAATATGAATAATTTATCGAATGCTTGCATAAAACTTAATTTACACTAACAAATTGCTTTGGTAGACGTAATATTAACCAACTTTTGTAATTCAGGGTAAATTATTTGATAAACATTTCTAAATTAAAAACAAAAGAGCCGTGGTTAACATAGAAAATAATGTTCAGAAATGTTTTTTGTGGTGTATTTTAGCTGCTTTATATTCAGTTTTAAGGAATCCTGAGAGAATAAGTAATTATAAACAACATGAAAATGATTTTAATAATATTATGGAGGGCTTAGAATATCCAATGTCTGTTCAAAATATTGATAAATTTGAAAAAAAGGCCAGAGATATCAATGGTAAAAAATTATCTATTAATGTATTTATTTGTTCTAATGGTGCTGGGAATTGCTTGATAGAACCTCTCAGAATTAGTACACTTGATGATGAATCTGCTATTCCGATTGATTTGCTCTTAATTGAAGGGGATGGCACATACCATTACACTCTAATACATAATCTTGAAGCATTAATCAGAAAACAAATAAATAAATCTAATATAATATACAAGTTGTGCCGAAGATGTTTAACTGTATTTGATGGTAGAAAAATGGTAAATGGGGTTAGTGAAGAGAATGCAGAAATTGCTAAAAACAAGTTAGTTGAACATTTAAAATATTGTGGCAGCCATAAACCTGTTCATATGCTTATGCCTAATCCAAATGATAATGCTAAATTCAAAAAATTTGAAGCCTTATTATGGCAACCAGCATATATAGTTTGTGATTTTGAGTCAAACCTGAAACCTCTTGCATTCTGCAATCCAGATCCTGACGAATCTTCAAGTACATCATACCAGGTACATGAACCTTCTAGTTTTTGTTATATAGTTATACAGAATGATGTTGTTAGTAAAGAATATTTATACATGGGACCAAATGCCATCAAAGAATTTGCACATAGAATAGAAAATGAGTGCTATGATATAGCATCTAATATCTTATTAAAATCAAAACCTATGATGCCTTTAACAGAAGAACAAATTGAAAATTTTAAAAATGCAAAAAAATGTCTGGTATGTGATTGTGAATTTTCAGATACAAATATCAAGGTGAAACACCATTCCCATGCAAATGGTAAATTCTTAATGGCTCTGTGTAATAACTGTAATATTAAGATCCAGAGACCAAAATTTGTCCCGATATTTTGCCATGGTGCATCTAATTATGATTTTCATCATCTGATCAGATACGAGGGGTTTGACAAGCAGAATTTAAATATTTTAGCAGAAAATGATGAGAAATATATAGCCATTAGCAAGATAATTAAAATTAATAGTGTTTCCATTCACTTAAGATTTCTTGATTCCTACAGAATTCTGTCGGCTAGCTTGGCTACTTTGGCCAGTCAATTATCTTATGATCAATTTAAAATTACTTGTGACATGTTTCCAAATCAGGATTTGAAATTAATTAGGCGAAAATTGGTATATCCATATGATTATGTTACTGATTTTTCTAAATTTGATGAGTGTGCTTTGCCACCAAAACAAGCATTCTATAGTAAACTTAGGGCATCCGAAATTACTGATGAAGATTATCACCATGCCAAGTTGATGTGGGACAACTTAAAATGCCAGACATTTGGTGATTATCATAAGGCATATTTAAAACTTGATGTAACTCTTTTAGCCGATATACTTCAGGCATTTAGAAAATCTTCAATAGAAAATTATAAACTAGATCCAATTTATTTCTATAGTGCTCCAGGGCTAGCATGGTCTGCAATGTTTTTTAAAACTAAAATGGAGTTAAATTTAATCCAAGATCAAGATATGTATCTATTTATGGAACAGTGTATAAGAGGAGGGATGGTGCAATGCTCTCAGAGATATGCCAGGGCTAATAATAAATATATTTCTAATTGTGATCCAGAATTGCCATCAAATTATATACTTTATGTGGATGCAAATAGCTTGTATGGTTATGCTATGATGGGTAAATTGCCATATGCAGGACTTGAGTGGGTTGAAAATTTTAATATTGGGGATCTTCAGGATTTTGATGACAGTCACTATGGCCTGTTCTTAGAAGTTGATCTGATAATTCCAGATAATTTACACAATAAGTTTTCTGATCTGCCCCCAATTTCTGAGGTTGAGTGTTCACCTAATTCTAAACAAAAAAAGCTAATGATGACTCTGGATCCAATACAGGATTATGTAATATATTACAAAAACTTGCAGTTTCTGATGCGTCATGGTGTTAAAGTAACTAAGGTTGGCAAAGTTTTGAGATTCAGGCACTCAAGATGGTTGAAATCATATATTGATACAAACACCGAGCTTCGAACATCTGCAGTAAGCCAATTTGATAAATCATTGTTTAAATTAATGGTCAATTCAGTATATGGCAAAACAATAGAAAATGTTAGAAAGCATAGTGATGTTAAATTAGTTACCGACCCCAGCCGGAGCAAAAAATTAGTAGCAAAGCCGAATTTTAATTATAGAAGAATTTATGATGTCAATATGGCACTTTTTAATATGAAAAAACAAAAATTAAGTTTGATAAACCTATTTATGTAGGGGCGGTGATATTAGAATTGGCAAAATTGCATATGTTAAAACTTTATTATGATGTGTTAAAACCTTTTTATGGTGATCGTATAAAATTAATGTACATGGATACAGATAGTTTTATTTTTGATATTCAAACAGAAGATGTTTATAAAGATATATCACATCCTGAATTAATTAAATATTTTGATACAAGTGAACATTCAAAAATTCAACCCCACAACAAAATGGTGCCTGGCAAATTAAAAGATGAGACACTTGGCGATGTTATTGTAGGATTTGCTGGGTTAATGGCCAAGATGTATAGTTTTAAAACATGTAGTGGTGGTGTTACTAAAAAAGCCAAGGGCGTTGGTAGAGTAATTGTAGATAAAGAGCTTGAATTTAAAGATTATGAAGATTGTCTTAAATCAGATAGGTTAATTAGAACATCAGAATGTAGAATCCAGAGTGTGGATCATTTGTTGACCACAAATATTGTAAGAAAAGTGGCTCTGGACCCACATGACGATAAGAGATGTATTTTATCATGTGGCATACATACTCTACCGTGGGGGCATTGTGACCTGAGAAGTGATAAACAATGCCCAATAACAGAGCATGATTTGAAATAAATAAAACATGCCAATGAATTTATTTGGATTTAAAAAACAAGATATTATGGACTTGCCAACACCAGCCCCCTCTCCTGATATACAATCTAAATTAAGTGGTTTCTTAATTATTCATCTCAATAGCATACTTACAGATGTTGATGATAAAACAGGTAAAACATTATACATATTTAACAATAATTTAAATCATTACCAATTACCTATAGGTGGTCAATTACAATTTATTACAACTCCCGAGGGTGATGTCAAAATTTCAGTAGGGAGAAATATTTATAGAATTAAGCACTCAAACATGATTTCTGGTACTGTATATACCGTCTCTGCTGGTGACTGCTTATATATTGAGGTCCCGGGATATTATGACAAACTTATACCTTTTTTTATAGAATTAAGAATTAGATATTCAATAATAAATAACCCCTAAAATAAAATAAAAACAAAAATGCCTAATGATATATTTGGCCACACAAGACATGAAGATCACAGTGATGAGATTCTAATGCTTGATGTCAGAGTCAAAAAATTAAGAAGTGATTTACAAGTTTTACAAAGCACACTCAATGCCAGTCTTCAACTAGAAATTACAAATTTACAATCACAATGCATGGACCCTCTTCTTAAAATTGATTCAGAACTTAAATTATTGCTTCAAAAATATACTGATTTGGCAACATTGGATAATTTTCAAAATTTAGAGGAGGCTATAGCAATTCTTCAAGCCAAATTAAAAACCCAGGCTACCAACTCTGAACAATTGAAACAACAACTAGAAGAGCAGATTAGTAGTGTCCAGGCACAACTCCAAACAATTGTCAAAAGCATAAAATCACAAGAAGATTTTGATCTAGTAATTTCCACTCTAAAAGAACAAATTCAATCACTACAAATACCTAATCTCGACCCCTTGAACAATGCCATAGCCGAGGTTAAAGAAAAAATTGAGACACTTGAAAATTTTATGAACAACTTACCATCTTCTGATGCTCTAAGTGCTATAACTCGCAGTGTTGCCAACATTAAGCTGCAACTTGAAACATATGAAGATTTTGGAAAAATTCAGAGTACCATAACTCACCTTGAGGGTACCATAGCAGCAGTACAAAGTTATCTGACAAATGTACAAGAAACACTAGAATCTCGCTTGCCTGGTATTGTAGACACTCTTGTCAGTGTCCAGCAACAGATTACCAAACTTGAAAACCTCAACACCGAATCTGAGCTATCTCATTTTCATCACTTGATCGATGATATCCAAACAAAACTTGAAATTTTACAACAATCGACACCTACTCAGGCAGACATAACCCTGCTCCAAGATGCTATGCGTAGTGTGGTTGATGCTAGTGAATTAAATGATGTGAAATTAGCACTTGAATCTTTGCAGAATACTGTATCTAATCTGCCCACATCTCAGGAACTTAAAAATATTAAGAGATCAGTAAATCGCATACTAAAATCAGAAGATATCAAGAATATCCAGACAGAGATCAAACAACTTACTCAGACAGTGACCACTCTTCCAACTAATCAACATATTAATGAACTGCATGCTTTATTTGAGGATATCAGAAGACAAGTCCATGATCTTACTGCCCAAAATTCTAAATTGGCAGTTGTTGAAAATCTACAGCAAATTGTAGCTAACATCAAGCAACAACTAGGGACCATGGAATCCAACCAAGCAAATACTCTGTCTGTTTTTGCCAGCCAACTTCAAGAAATTATCCAACAATACAAAAAACTTGCTGTAGACATAAGAATTAAACCAGGTCACGATGAAATTGTTAGGACTATCAACGAGCATCTTGAATCTGTAATAAATAGATTGCTTACAGCAGAAAAAGAAATAACAGGCCTAATCGAGAATCCTAAGCATACAGTAATTCTTGAATTAAACAGTATCCCTAACAATGAATATAATTCACCATTTACACCAGGTGGGAAACTGTATAAGCTGTCCCCTGCACAATTTTATTACCAGTTTTTTGTTGGAGGTACACTTAGACCAATCAAGATTAAATATTGGCTACAACCACAAGCACACCACTACCCTACTTTATCAATAACTAATGCTGACAACAAACCAAAAGTTACTAAAATAGAGTTAGAGGATTTTACAGATCCCAATACATTGGAAACATCTTATGCTGAAGATGATGGATCTCTGGAATTTAAAATACAAATAGGAGACAAATTATATTTAGAAAATCCTGTAGTATCGGCTGCTGAACACCCTATAATTGCAATATTTTTATTTACATACCATGTCTAGACAAACTATTGTTAATGAACTACACAAACCAGCTAGACGTAACTATAAGCGACTGCCAGTGGTCACAAAAGGCATAGATGATTTATGGCAGTGTGACTTGGTCGAGATGTCACCTCGCCTAAAGGCGGGACAATTGAAAAACTTAGACAAGGTCAACAAAGGATACAAGTATATACTTACTGTCATAGATACATTTTCAAAATTTGCCTGGGCATTGCCGCTCAAATCTAAGACTGGAAAATGTGTTACAGAAGCTTTTAGGACAATTATTAATCAGAGTGGAAGATCACCACGCTATCTACAAACAGATAATGGCAAAGAATTCTATAATTTGGTGTTCCAACAATTTATTAAAAGCAAGTCAATAAAACATTACTCGAGTTACAGTGATCTCAAGGCATCTATTGTAGAAAGATTCAACAGAACTCTAAAAAAATCATATGTATAAACAATTTACACTTCAAGGTAATTATAAATGGCTTACCATCTTACCAGAACTTTTAGATAAATATAATAATTCAGTTCACACTACAATTAACATGAGACCCTCTGAGGTAACTTCATCTGATGAGCAGAAATTAATCAGCACTGTTTACTATCCTAAATATCAGCCAACAACCAAAAAAGCTAAATATAAGATTGGTGATCAAGTAAGAATTAGCAAATATAAGTACTTATTTAAAAGAGGTTTTACAAGAAATTGGAGTACTGAATTATTTACAGTGGATCAAGTTAAAACTGGGGCTTGTAATACATATATAATAAAGGATCATCGAGGAGAAATTCTCAAAGGCAGGTTTTATGAAGAAGAACTTAACAAAACTAAACAGCCTGACACATATCTCATAGAAAAAGTCATTCGCAAAAAAGGCAACAAAATACTGGTCAAATGGCTAGGTCTCCCAGAACACAGTTGGATCGAGGCAGACAAAGTGATTCTATGAACACCTGGGATGTTATAAAAAGACTACCAGATCCTGAACAGGAGAATAAGAGAAATGGCCAGCTGCTGCCTGATAATATTAGTTGTCTTATTGTTGGGCCATCGGCCTGTGGTAAAACTACACTAATGATTGATAATTTTTTATTGGCACCTAACTGGTTAGACTGGAAAAATAGGCACTTGTATGTCTTCTCTAAGAGTTTAGAACAATTAAAATATCAGCAGTTGATGAAGTTATATGATGGACTGGATATAGCCACTTTTCAATCAGATGTTAAACCACTTCATGAATGTCTCGATAACTCTGTTGTTGTATTTGATGATATTATATTAGAAAACCAAAACAAGGTTAGAATTTTTTTTACACAGGGCCGACACAAAAATATAGATTGCTTCTACCTGGCACAAACTTTTTCTAAAATACCAAAACAATTAATAAGAGACAACAGCAATTTTATATGTGTGTTTCATCAAGACCATACCAACCTCAAACACATACATGATGAATATGTAGGTGGCGACTTGAGTTACAATATTTTTTCTAAGTTTTGCAGTAGGTGCTGGAATCAGGACAGTTATGGGTTTGTTACAATTGATATGACAAGAAAACCTAATAATGGTAAATATAGAAATAAAATTAACAACATTCTAGACATTGAAACATATATAAATAACCATGAAAAGACCAATTATTGATGGTCTTAAATTAAGAGACTATCTTGTAAAAAGATTTAAGGGATCGAAAGTAGAAAACCGAGGTATCTATGAACAACACAAGCGCACAGAACAGCCGATTATTGATGCTATTAGTGAACTAGGTAAAAATATCAAAACTGTTACAGAGCAAAATCAAAATTTAATCACAGAGCTTGTACCTGTAGCTGCTAGGAACATATTAGATTATCCAATCACCCCACTTTCTAGTATTCATCCACCTAGTCCTATTGCTCCTCGAAGAATTGAGGCTAGTCTGGATCCTATTGAATTGGGTCTTCTTGCTCAAAAATATTTAAGCACACCTAAAGACAACAAAGATGAGGTTTTTGGTTTATATGCTGACACAGAACTTGATGGTAGCATCATACATAGAATTGGCAATTTTGGGGTAACATTTATGGGAGATGATTTGATAGTATATTCAGAATCTCATCTTGGAGAAAGAGGTGGTTTTGTTAAGTATCCTGGAACACCTGGATTATGGGAACTGATGACTAGGAAGAGACCTGGCAACTATACAGATCAAGATTATGAGCACTACAAAGAAATATTAATAAAATCAGATGCTCTATACCAGAACAATGATCCCACACAAAAAAGAGTCAAGTCTAGCAGTGGAGCAAAATACAACAACTTAATCAAACCCATATGGTCACAGATCAAGACAGGTAGTGGGATCAAACAATACAACACTCTGCCTAAAGAATTTGTCTGGGTTGACGATGTCAGGAAACATGTAGATAGGTTGCTGGTGATAGCTGGGGAAGAAAATGCCGGTAACCACAATTTTTACAATGAAAAAGTTGGAATTATGGACATGATAAGCACAAAATTGTCTAATTTTATAGTGAATGACACTAAGGGCATTGGATATTTTATAAAAATTATTAATACTCTACCACCTAAATTTTGGAATATCTCCGAGGGTCGAGGACTAGTTAATGACATCATAAACAAGTTGCCATTTGAACTACATATACCAGGCTATCAGTATTGTGGTCCCGGTACCAAACTAGACCATAGATTAAACAGAGGTGACCCTGGTGTTAATCCTCTAGATGCTGCTTGCAGAGACCATGACATAGCATACAACACACATTCTGATCTTGACAAGAGACATGTGGCAGACGAAAAATTAGAAGAGGTTGCATTTGGTAGATTTGTAAGCAAAGATGCTTGATTGGGTGAAAAAACATTTTTCAAGCGTTTCGCGCAAATGCAATGCAAATCTACAAGCTGGACCCTGCATACTTGTACGGTCTCCCCGGGCTGGCATGGTCGGCCATGCTTCTTCTAACAAAAGTCAAGCTCGAGCTTATTTCCAATGTGGACATGATGCTTTTTGTAGAAAAGCTTGTTCGGGGTGGCATGGTCCAGGTGTCACAACGGTACGCTCGCGCCAACAACCAACACATGTCGACCGGGTACGACCCTTCTCAACCATCCAGCTACATCATGTACACGGATGCTAATAATCTTTACGGGCATTCCATGGTGCAAAAATTTCCATTTGGAGGATTTGAATGGGCTGATCCTTCCAAATTCGACGTAGAAGGTTTCGACGACTCGGAACGAGGCTTCTTTGTCGAGGTGGACCTCGAGTTTTCCGAGAAGCTGCAGGATGTGTTCTGCGACCTCCCACCAGCATCGGAATTCAAGTGTCCACTTGCGTCGAAGCAGAAGAAACTTATCATGGATTTCGAACCCAAAAAGCGTTACGGGTTTCACTACCGAAATCTTCAGTGGTTGATGCAACGAGAGGTTACGATTACAGCAATTCACCGAGTTGTCACTTTCAACCATTCAAATTGGTTGAAGCCATACATCGACCTCAATACTAAACATCGTACTGCTGCTACCTCAGAACTTGATCGCAAATTTTTTAAGGACATGAATAATATAATATTTGGTAAAACAATGGAAAACACGCGAAATCGTGAAGACATAAGGTTGCTTACTAGCGTCGACCGTTGTCGCAAACTTGTTGCAAGCCGACTGTTTAAATCTCGAACAATCTACAACGAACAGCTTGCTTTGGTACACATGAATCGTGGTGAGGTAAAGCTCAACAAACCAGTCTATGTTGGTGCCACAGTATTAGAGTTAAGCAAGCTGCAAATGTTCGAGATATATTATGATATACTACGCTTGCACTATGGTAACAACATCAATCTTCTCTACACAGATACGGACAGTCTGGTATATCACGCCCAAACTGCTAACGCATATAAAGATATCGCTACGATTCCAGCTCTCGTTAACTTGTTCGACATGTCGAGCTATCCCAAACAAATCGGTATGGAATCCTGGCTCGAAACTAAAAAGTACCTGGCAAACTAAAGGATGAAAACGATGGGGATATTATATTAGAGTTTGCTGGTCTTCGTGCCAAAGCATATGCAATTCAAGCTGAGAGTTCTGTGACCAAAAAAGCTAAAGGCATAGGCAAGCAGGTGGTTCAGAAGAAACTCAAGTTTGAAGACTACGTCGAGTGCCTCGAAACCAAAAAGCCGATTCTGCGAAAAGAGTATCGCATCCAGAGTGTTAAACATATACTTACAAGCAACGCCGTAAGGAAAATTGCTCTGGATGCACGAGACGACAAGAGATGTGTTCTCGAATGTGGGATTCACACCCTGCCGTGGGGCCACTATTGCCTGAAAACAGGTAAAACTTGCTGTGTGTGCTCAAAATAAAAAATAAAAAAATTTGCCCTCGAATGCAAAAACAAGAGGGTGGAGGTGGGATATTTTTTTTCAAAATATTAATTTCACAGTTGTTTTTTTTGTTGTAATACATACTATATATTCAATCAACAGAATTTTTTGTTGATCTAGACAAAAGAATACAAAAAATTAACAATGTCTGCAAATATATAGTATGTATATTTTTTTAACGGAACTAACTCTCGCCGTGTCCTACGGGACGAAAATTTGGGGCATGTGCAGGGCCAAAAGGGCATGCCTTTTTTTATTATTTCTTGTTATTTCCTATGCATATTTAAAACTGTTCGGTCACTCTTTCATTCTTGCATCATACACAAAAGTTTTCTCCGCAATAAGTATAACGCTGCACAGGGTGTTGGCAGGCAAGGCATCGTGGAACTCACAGACAATCTTGAAGTTGGTGCGATCGTTAACAACCACCTGCTTTCTCTTAGATGTGTTAATGGCGAACATGGGTCTGCGAACTATGAACTCATTGGGGTTGTAGTACACGTCTACGTTGCCAGAGGTCACCCTCTTGTAAGCTGTGTATGCTTCGAACAGTTTCAGGTAGTCGTCGTTTGCAATGTTCAGGTTGTGGTTCTCACGCGGGAATATCTCGTTCCTGCCAATGTTGAGGTAGATGTTCTTGATCTTGCAATTGTCGAACTGACTCGAATCTTTTTCTTGGTTGTTGTCCTCCCCCGTCTGGAAGAGCACGACCACAAACTCTGGCATATCGTACCGGATGCTGTTAAACTGTGTGGTCACGTCAAATTCAAAATGGTTGCCGGAACCAAGTTTCTGCACGCACTGGTAACCGTAAAATTGAATGGGTACTTGGGGATTCTTCAAAATGTCTGCTTTGTACTTGAGAGCGTAGTTAGTTTCGTATTCCACTACGGGCATGCGCAACTCCATGGACTGGATGATGCACTTGGCAGGATCAGGTAGTGTATTGGGAATTGCTGAACCGTCTGCACTCAAGGTGCTGTAACGCATCAGCGCATTGTGTCGTTGGCGCTTCTCCGAAAAGTGACGCGCAAACCACCCTTCCACATAATCTCTGTGTAGTCGGAGAAGAAGCCAGGAAGCAGGCGAATGGGAAACAGTACTGTGTGACTTTGAGTTTTGATTTTTGTACCTGCTTCGAATCCACCTGCCTGATAGTATGCTGCATCGGTCTTGGAGAGTTCCAGTGTTCCCACAGCTGTAGAGGTAATCCCGGGGCAGTCAACCCTATCGATGACGGTGCCGTGCTTTCTAACTTTCACCTGCGAGAATAAGTACGGCACAAAATTATCTACGAGTCTTAAATTTGCATTGGCAAGGAATGCTTCGCCGTTGTCTCTCTTCAAAACATCAAACTTGATATACAAATCGGCTTTGTGAGCGTGAATGAATCCATCCCCGCCGTCCACGTCGTATTCTATCTCTCGATTCGCTTCGTTGAAATTGGCAAACGTGCGACGATTTGGAGGGAAGGACTGCAACTCGTAACTTTCGATTTGCTCCATGATGGTTATTTATTATAGGTTAATCTCCACGACGGCAGTGGTCGTGGCTCCTGCAAAATCAACCACCTCTCCCTTCTCGTTGGTAATTGCCAATTCTATGTTGTCTATGCGATTACGAGATACAGGAAAGTATATCGGTGGGGAGGGTGTGTAGATAATTGGCTCCATGAACTCAGAGTTTGGTTTGAACGTAGCGATAATACCTGTCTGCTTGTGACTCCCTGGGATGCCGTCCGAGGATTTGGTGATCATACCTTCTGCCACATTGCAATGTATGTTCAGAGTCTCGATGGCTAGAAGTTTAGGAATGTTAGCACCGATGTGCTTGATGCCAGGTTCGAGCTTTGTGTTGTTCTCGAATCCCAAAAGCTCTCCGATGGTACCCAGGTCTACGGTTTCCGTGGCAGACAGCAGTTCCACCCTGTGAGTTACAGAATTTTGCGACAGCAGTACACTTCTTGGTAACTGAGTCTGCAAGGTAGACAGGTTGTACTGGCCAGGGGTGATGCTGATTTTTTCGCTGCCAATTTTGATGGTATTGTTGTGTACCGTCACGTTAGGTATCAGGTACATGCTCTAGAATGCACGAAGAGCAATAGATTTAGGATAGATGATATCGTCATGCAATGTGAGTTTCAGAAGCGAAGTCTCGCTTGTGAGATGGAATACCCCCATAGTGCTTTAGGTGCCACAATGCTTTCTAGAAATCCTCGATTGTTGGGTTATTTAATTGCGAGAGGAAGACAAGCATGGAAACGCAGAGATGCCCACAGTTCACATCGCTGAAACCCTGGATGCGTTCGTCATTGTAGTAGAGGTTGGCAACACCGAGATACCAACCCAGCAGGTGGCGTGCCTCCGAATGAATCGAAAACAAATGCTTTGTTGTTGCTGTTGGCTTTGAGGTAGCATATCCAATGTGTACCTGGATTTTCGTAACTGTCTAGGTTAACCACGCCACACTCTTTTTTCTTCACAACAGAAGGTAGAGAATCAGACATGAAAACACCCCTGAAGTGCTTGACCCCCAACGATTCGATCAGAGATTCAATATCGAAGTTGGACAGGGGCTCTTCTTTTTTTTAAACTTTTTCAAAGCTTCGAGGTTGTTCTTTCGCTTTTTGGTCACACCCTTTCCCTTTTTTTCCATAGCCACGTTGTGGCGTTTCTGCTCTTCTAACTCGGCCTTGTTCTCCTTAGCGTCGATGACGGTCTTGGCAATGGCGGCACTGCCTCCTGCCAAGCTGCCTACAGCGTCTAATGCTGCCAAGATAGCCGGGATGCTGAATATGAAACCTCCAGTTTTCTGCTGCTTTCGCGAACCTTGTAACCTCCTCAACTGAGGAATGATAAGCAGCAATTTCATTCCATGACCTTTTGCCAGGCAGGAATGTTTCTTCTCGCGCTGCTTTTTGGTGAGCAATCCATCAAGAGCTCCGAGAGACTTGAGGTTTGCGTAGGGTATTTGGTAAACGACACCTTTGATCTTCATGGTGATAGTATGTTATTTATATATATCGTGAATAAGGTAAGGCTTTGCCCCCTAATACGTTGGTTATACAAGTTGCTTTTTTTCACAAGGGTTATATATTTACAGCCCCCACCCCAATTTTCGTTTTGTGTTCATGGCGATGGTCGTACCCAATGCCACAACCCGTTCACCTAGCGAGGCATCTCTGCTGACGAGTCTCCCGAAAGCTGCATGCTCCAAGTTCCTGTCGGCATCGTGACGTGCGTCGAGATCTGTGAGTATTGTAAGCAATGTCGTGATCCTTGCATGCTGCGTCCAGGAGGTTGACACCCTTGTCTCCTTTCTCCAGTCGCTGTTCGAGTTTGGTACCCGGACCGCAGTACTGGTAACCTGGCAGGTGCATCTCGAAGGGTAGCTTGTTGATAATATATTTCACGAGACCTCGACTCTCGGCTACATTCCAGAAATTAGGAGGCAGGTTGTTGATGATTTTGATGAGGTAACCTATTCCTTTGCTGTCGTTGACAATAAAGTTGCTAAGCTTGGTGCTAATCATGTCCATGATGCCCACCTTCTCGTTGTGGAACTTGCGATTGCCTGCATTTTCTTCTCCTGCGATAACTAGCAATCGATCTACAAGCTTCCTTACGTCGTCTACCCAAACGAACTCTTTAGGTAGGGTATTGTAGAGTATGACACCGCTGCCAGTCTGGAGCTGGGACCATATTGGCTTGATGAGGTTCCTGTACTTTTCTCCACTGCTAGATTTCACGCGATTCTGTGTCGCATCGTTGTTTTGGTACAGGGCGTCCGCCTTGATCAAAATTTCTGTGTAACTTTGGTAATCCTCGTCTGTATAATCTTTAGGTTGCTTTTTGGTGATAAGTTCCCACAGTCCCACCGTGCCGGGATACCTAGTTCAACTGTTTTTCTCGCCCAAATTGATTTTCACGTCGTCGCCCTCGAACGTGACTTTCTACTTTCCAATCTTCCAAACCACACCCTCGTTATGTTCCATGGTCGGGTACAATCCGAATACCTCGTATTTTTCGAATTTCCCGGTGCTTAGGTAACCCCTCGCCAACGGACCCAGCTCGACTAGCTTGTCCGAAGAGGTACTGCCTAGGGCCTGACGTCTCGGAGCCGGAGTCAGTTTGAACGGAGTAGTGTGAATGCTGGATATCGGTGAGGTATGGTATAATTTTGAGCGGTGAGTGGCACAAGCTCGTTGATTAACTCTTTGTTTTGCTCGGTGACATCTTTGATTTCTTTACCTAGTCCACTGATGGCATCGATGATAGGTTGGTCCTGACGCTTTTTCTCTTCGTAAATTCCGCGATTCACTGATTTCCAACCCTTAAACCGTTTTGCCAGGTAGCTACGCAGCTTCAGGTTGTCGTCTGCAAGTTTGCGTTTCATTTTATTTTTTTGTATGTAGTTATTTATGATAGATCTTGCAACGTTGCAACGTTTAGAAAATTATTAATTTTGTTTCTGTATTGTCCGTAATTGGATTTCCTCGTCATGTCTATTATGACAAATCCGAAATCATCTTGGTTCCAGCATGAAGAGCAAAATTTGGAAAACTGATTGTAGTTTATGTCCCCACCTACATAATCATCGTAAGCGTGTTTTAAATTGGTGTAGTCTTGACGAAACAAACAAATGAAATTAGCATTTTCTCGGAGTAGCTGCTTGGGGATTTTGGAAAAAGTCTGAGCAAGATAGAAGCAGTCTATGCCTCTGTGCCGACCCTGAGTAAAATAATTGCGAATTTCGTTCTGGTTCTCCAGGATCACATCGTCAAAAACCTCCACCGAATTCTCGAGACAGCAGTCTAGTGGTATCACTTCAGAAGCAAATATAGCTATGCCTAGTCCCTCGTACAGTTTCGACAGCTGGCGATACTTCGATTGCTCCAAACTTTTGGAGAAAACGGACAGGTGCCTGTTCTTCCAGTTTAACCAGTTGGGTGCAAGAAGAAAATTATCAATAAGCAACGTTGTTTTTCCACATCCAGAAGGCCCAACAATAAGACAGCGAATGTTCTCGGGTAGAAGCTCGCCATTTTTCCTATCCTGACGTTCCGATGGAAAATCTGGCAGTCGCCGTACCACATCCGAAGCACCTGTTACAAAATCACCTCGTTTGCGACGATCCAACTTTTTTCCTCGAGTCCCAGCCATTTCACCAACAGTTTGTCACCTTTTCTACGTAATACTTTTTCAATAAGATACGTGTCGGGGTATTTTGTTTTAGAAAGTTCCTCTTCGTAAAATCTTCCTTTCAGAATTTCGATCCGATTATCTTTTATTATATACGTGTAACGGTTTCCGGGTAAGACTCGAACTACGGTGAAAAGTTCCGTACTCCAATTTTTCGTGAAGCCCTTTTCGAACGCACGCTTAACTTTACTGATTCTCACCTGATCTCCAATTTAGTATTTCGGTTTCTTGCTTGTAAATTTGTACTTTGGACAATAAACCGTAGAAATTAAACGTCGCTCGTCAGATTTGTTGACGTCAGCTGGTTTCATGTTTATCGTGCGATGCAAACTGTGATTATAGATGTTAACGAGTTCCGGAAGCATGTCGAGCCACTTGTAATTCCCCTGAAGCGTGAACTGTTTCAACATCCGTGTTTTGAGAGTTCGGTTGAAACGTTCCACTATGCTGGCTTTGATGTGACTGAAAGTGGAGTAATGTTGAATATTTCGTTTTTTAATAAATTGCCGAAAGACAGAGTTGTAGAATTCTTTTCCGTTGTCTGTGTGAAGAAATCGAGGTTGCCTGCCACTTTCATCGAAAATAGTTTTGAATGCTTCCACCACGCAGGTTCCTGTTTTTGTCTTGAGGGGTAAAACACACGCAAATTTTGAAAATGTGTCTATAACGGTGAGAAGATACTTGTATCTCTTGTTGATTCCATGTAATTTTTTAAGGTTGCCACTGCTCATTTCCACAAGGTCAGCTTCGCACAAGTCGTCTATGCCTTTGGTCACTACCGCCAGTCGTTTGTAGTTTCGCCGTGCAGGTTTGTGCAGCTCGTTCACGATAGCCTGTTTAGACATTGCGCGAAAATAAGAATATAGCTTGGATGGGATTTCTGGCTGCAGACAATGCCGGGTTTTCTATGTACAGCTTCTCACCTACTTCTATGTCGATAATTTGAGTGGCATCTTCGGCATAGGCAGTCTCGCGAGTTTTGGGGTGGGTGAAATCAACCAACTCCACTCCTCTAATTTTAGGCTCGTCACTGATGTTTGTTACGGTCATGGTTGGGTAGTGGGTTGCGTGAGGCAAAGACGAGTATGAAACCTTGACGAACTGAAGTGTGCCAGCGATGAAAAACTGGTGATAGGATTTGGCAGGAGTCAGCATGTAGAGTTTGGCACCCGGATGGAAGAGCGAGGAAAATTCCCTGTTTGGAATGCTGTACAGTTCGATGACAACGGTGGACTTGAGATTGTCGATGCTGGCCTTCAGGGTGTTTACATTGGTTCGAACCTCGCTCTCCACATCCTCCAAACTACCGTTCACCGATTCCAGGTGTTCCTCGATAGCACGGACTAACAGTGTCGTAATCGGGCTTGATCTGCACATCGACAATTAGCCTCTTGAATTTTTCGTTTAATTCATGCAGTTGGGTACTGGAATTGGTTATGGCCGATTCCTGGCTTGTCTCGATGCTGCCAATTTGCTCTTTCACATTGGCGATAATCTGCTGTAGACTTTCCACGAGTGTCAACTTGGAGCTCTGGGTTGCGAGGTCGTGGACCTGGGTTCTAATTTCAGCAAACAAGGCATGTAGCTCGCTTATGTTTTGGTTGGTGGGCAAGGTTGCAACAGACTCCCGAAGCAATTCAATTTCGGTTTGGATGTTTTTGATGTCGTCGGATTTCAGTATTCGGTTGAGAGCCCTCTTCACGCTTTTCAGTTCCTGCGAGGTAGGCAGGGTGGCCACCGTGTTTTGGAGCGACTCCAAAGCTTTTTTCATCGCGTCCAACTCCGAGGCAGCAGCAGCAGCGCGTATGCCTTCTTGTAATTGTGTTATGTCGTCCTGGGTGGGGGTGGATTGTTGCAAAGTTTCCAACTTAGCCTGTATGTCGTCGATCAAGTGATGAAAATGCGACAACTCTGATTCGGTGTTTAGATTTTCCAGCTTGGTGATCTGCTGTTGGACGCTGGCCAGAGTAACCCTGATGCCAGGCAGTTTGGATTCCAGTGCTTCGTGTACGTTTGCCAGATCACTTTTGATGACGGCGAGAGCATCCTCAATATGGGCAATGGTACCTTGCAGCTTCCCGAAATCCTCGTAGGTCTCAAGTTTGAGTTTTATGTTGGCCACGCTACGGGCAATGGTGTTCAGCTCGCTGGACGAAGGTAGATTGTCGATAAAGTCCTGTAGCGTTTGGAGTTTAGTTTTGACTTTGACTTGCAAAGCGTCCGTTTGAAGCTCAGCTTTGATGCTTTCCAACGTAGGAATTTCGAACGATTGGAACTGTTCGTGCAATTTGGCAATACTGGCATTCACGCGATCGTAGTCATCTTGAGTCTTGATGCTCTGGATAATGTTTTGCAGTTCAGTCTGGATGGTGCTCGTTTGGTCCTGCAAGTGTCGCTTCAGCTGTTCCACGTCAGAAGTTTGCGCTTGCTGCAGCTTCAAAAGTTCGTTCTGCAGCTTGCCTACGCTCAGCGCCAAGTTGTCAAAGTTGTCTATTGACGCGAGGTCGGTGTACTTTGCAACAGCGATTTCAGCTCTGCATTGATTTTGAGTACGGGATCCAGGCACTGAGACTGCAAGATAGCTATCTCTGACTGGAGGCTGGAGTTGAGCGTGGACTGCAGGGCCTGCAGGTCGCTTCGCAGCTTCTTGACCCTAACGTCGAGCATGAGAAGCTCGTCGCCGTGGTCGTCGCGCTTGGTGTGACCGAAAATATCGTTAGGCATTGTTGCCACTGTGGTTATTTATTATAGGGTAAGTGATTTTCATTTCTATGAAAAGAGGGATGAGTTTATCGTAGTCGTCCAAGAGCTCCACGTACAGGCGATCGCCAGCAGACACATCGTACGTTGTAGTCGCATCCATCCTATCGTGCTTGATGCGATAGATGTTCTTGCCAGAGGAAACCTTGGCCTCCCCTTTGTTCTCGGGGTTCATGTCGAACTTAAGTTTGCTGGAGATGGGGAACCGGTAATAATTCAAGTTGTTGTTGAATACACAGAAAGTTTTGCTCACATCCTCGTCGTACTGGGTCAGGATGCTATTCAAGTGTATAATTAACAGACCGTTAAGTTTAGATAGCATGGAAGGCAGGAGTTCGTTGAAGTTCGACGACGACGACGTGGGCTGGACGGGCACTTCCATAGCTTGCTTCCTGAAGCCAAACAGGTTCATAGGCATGGTTATTTTATAGAAACATTTTCTCCAGCCGTAAGTTCAAAATTTTGTACCTCTCTTCCCACAAATCGCATTACATACATACATACATACGTAGCGTTACAAGAGCCCCCCTCCCTGCCTCATAAGAGGTTTGGTCAGCACGCAATAGATCAGTATGCTAGAAAATACAGAGGGGGAGGGGGTAGAATCGATTTCATTTGCCAGTCGAATAGTTCTCGTCGAATCCTATCCAACAAACCTAAAATCGTCATCCTAGCTCAAATAGGAGCCAAGAAAATCAATGTCTTGGAAAACTTCTTAAGATATTTGTCTCAAAAAAATTTTCTTGACAGGCCGGAATTGACAAACCGGAAGTCGACTTTCTTAAAGATTAAGATATTTGTCTTAAGACGTTTTCCAAGTCGCTGATAGTCAGTGTTGCCAACTCCTATTTGTAGGTTAGCTTCGCCTGTGAAAGATCACATGGTGAAATTTTCTTTGGGTGGGTTGGCAACACTGCGGCTCACTTAATGTTGCAGAACCGGACACACTATACCTATGCCGTCCAACGCTACAGATCCATAGTCACGTCACCATAAACACTACATAGTCACGTGACCCGTGACGTCACAAAAGTTAGGTTAACTTAAACCCTCCAAGACTACAAACACATAGCCACGCCCCCCGTAAACCTACGTAGAGTCCCGTGACACGTGACGTCACAAAAGTTAGGTTAACTTAGACCCTTCAAGACTACAAACACATAGCCACGCCCCCCCGTAGAGTCGCGTGACACGTCTCGACCAATCAGAGGCCTTGTGCCCAGGTGACTCCTTACTACTCTGCAAAAGATCACATGGTGAAATTTTTTTTGAGGTGAGCTGGCAACACTGCGAGCGCGCCACTTTCGCGTTTGCCTTACGATATTTTCCGTTAAGGTTGCAAAAAACGCGCCACTTTCTGTCGCAGAACTCTCTTTTTACCTCGCAGGAACTGAAAAGCATGAAGAGGGCTCTCAACCGAAAACTCAAATCCGACGACATCAAAAACATCCAAACCGAAATTGAATTGCTTCGAGAGTCTGTTGCAACCTTGCCTACCAACCATAACATAAGCGAGCTACATGGCTTGTTTGCGGAAATTAGAACCCAGGTCCACGACCTCGCAACCCAGAGCTCCAAGTTGACACTCGTGGAAAGTCTGCAGCAGATTATCGCCAATGCGAAAGAGCAAATTGGCAGCATCGAGGCGAGCCAGGAATCGGCCATAACCAATTTCAGTACCCAACTACATGACAAACGAAAAATTCAAGAGGCTAATTGTCGATGTGCAGATCAAGCCCGATTACGACACTGTTAGTCCGTGCTATCGAGGAACACCTGGAATCGGTGAACGGTAGTTTGGAGGATGTGGAGAGCGAGGTTCGAACCAATGTAAACACCCTGAAGGCCAGCATCGACAATCTCAAGTCCACTGTTGTCATCGAACTGTACAGCATTCCAAACAGGGAATTTTCCTCGCTCTTCCATCCGGGTGCCAAACTCTACATGCTGACCCCTGCAAAAGCCTATCACCAGTTTTTCATCGCTCGCACACTTCAGTTCGTCAAGGTTTCATACTGGTCTTTGCCTCACGCAACCCACTACCCAACCATGACCGTAACGAACATCAGTGACGAGCCTAAAATATGAGGAGTGGAGTTGGTAGAGTTCACCCACCCCGAAACTCGCGAGACTGCCTATGCCGACGATGCCACTCAAATTATCGACATAGAAATTGGTGACAAACTGTACATAGAAAACCCGGCATTGTCTGCGGCCAGTAATCCCATCCAAGCTATATTCTTATTTTCGCGCAATGTCTAGGCAAGCTATTGTGAACGAGCTGCACAAACCTGGACGGCGAAACTACAAACGACTGGCGGTAGTGACCAAAGGCATAGACGACTTGTGCGAAGCTGACCTTGTGGAAATGAGCAGTGGCAATTTAAAAAATTTACATAAAATCAACAAGGGATACAAGTATCTTCTCACCGTTATAGACACATTTTAAAAATTTGCGTGGGCTTTACCCCTCAAGGCAAAAACAGGAACCTGCGTAGTGGAAGCATTCAAAACTATTTTCGATGAAAGTGGCAGGCGACCTCGGTTTCTTCCCACAGACAACGGAAAAGAATTCTACAACTCTGTCTTTCGGCAATTTATTCAAAAACGAAATATTCAACATTACTCCACTTTTAGTCACATCAAAGCCAGCATCCCATACAGCACAACATGGTTTCAGATACGTTAGCAACACATAAGTAGTGAAACATTGTAACATTGCGGCAATGTTGCAGAACATTACAAAAATGTTTCGGGTAAGTTTCAGTAATGTGGAAATGTCCGCGAACATAACACAACATTGATAATGTTACAGAAACTTGTAAATGTAACATTACCGACATTACAGACACATTTCCATTAGGTTGCATAATATTTCAGTTACATTACTGCAATGGTATTTTACATTGTGGTTATATTGCATGTATTCATGGATGGCATATTTGAGGGGGGTTATTGGGGTTAAGTCTCTTCAAAAATTATTACAATATTTGCTTGTAAATCATTTCCTGAAAATAGAATTCACAGGATTCTACTTAGAAAAACTAGGTTTAGGTAAGATATCTAACTGTATTTATTTTACCTCTCATGAATTGACCACATATCTTAATTAATATAAGGGGAGAAAACTGCACAAATGTACTGGATATGAATTCATTAATATCAGATAACAGATAGAGCTAAAAAAAGAGTGAAAATGAAATATTGACAACTAAATCACTAAATTCTAAAATAACATCAAATTTGTATAAAATAGTGTTTTACATGCTATAATAAAGCTCTCCCTGGTTTGTAACACTATGTCATGAAGAAGATGAGATTGGAGTGATGTTATCAGCATCATGCTCCAGTCACTATCCATCCCCTTTACCAATTGATGAGAGGCTGGCAGGATGTAAAACATTTTGCAGAATCATGGTCATCTGAAAATTCGATTCTGTCTGCATTTCTCAGGGGTAACATATATGTTCAACTTTCATGGTTTTTCAACCTACACAGTGGTCAGACTATCAGTATTACACAGCAATATTCCAAATTAGATTTCAAATGTTACAAATTGAGTATGTGGTTTTAAAGTATATAACTTCCATATACTAAAAATTACCATGTGTAAATTCTGGTATAATTTGGTGTAACATATTGTTCTGTTTTGTAATATTCCTGTTAATTACAAAAGAATCAAGACGTGACTTCAGCCTTTCATCTCAAATAAAATAATTAAATAGCACACTTGTATGTTTGTAGTTTATCAAAACCTTGTACGTACCTACTTGAAATTCTTGACAAGTCTGCATTCTAATAATATTAATTGTGAAGTATTATGCATTATTCTGTAAACTTGAAATACCTCTGGAGATCATACAAAGGGTCCTAAAGTAACCTGAATTGGAAGACAATGTCTCTTATACTTACATAACTGGAGAATGTAGACACACATTGACCATGAAAGAGATTCAGTTAATGAACCAGTAAAAAAATTTTAAAAAAAACTGGGAGAAACGACCAGTTCACAAGAGACAAATGCAAAATGGATAGAAGCTAAACTTCAGGAATTTTTGTGCAGTAACATTACAAAAATGAGAACATGCCAGACAATTGTCATGATGTTTAGCCGGTTTGAGCCTACATTGTAAGAAATATAAATGAGAGCCTTGTAATCAAGGGGTGTCTAGTTCGATACACAGTGGAGGTACATATCTGTGTATAGTGTGTTTAAAGCAACAATAACAATCAAACAAATATAAATAAACATACTTTGACACAGTTCTGATGCCAGTGAGTGCTCAGGCACAATTCATGTCCAAGGGCTTCCCCGATGGCACATTGGTAGCGTCATTGCCTTGTAATCAAGGATCCCAAGTTTGATATCTGGTGGAGGCACATAGTGGTTCACATCCCACTTTAAACTGTAGGTCAAGTCCCGATTAGACTTACTGTGCATAAAGTGAACTTAAAACACCAAATCAACCAACCCACCAAGCAATTCATGTCAACATTGAAGTCCAAAAATTACACATACATTTTTTCATAAAATATATCCTTTATTTTTTTTTTTGTTTAAATACACTTTTTTCTGTAGTTCAGAAGAATTCCATTGCAGGTTCTGCAATATACCCTCATGTTGGAGTGGAATAACATTCAATTCCTTCCTGTAAAGGAAATAGGGTCTAGGGTCATGTGTAACATCAATTTGGAATTAACATTCTAGTCAGAACTTTCATTTAAAGAAAAATATTTTGCATCAGTAAAATAACAACCCAGATTTTTTTAACTTCTAGTTCCCATATACCAAATATTCTTAACTTCAATTTTATTTCTAAAATATATTTTGTGTGATAAGATAACATCTGCAAAAGAATACCTATGCCACACTAGGGCCTCTAAACAAAGATGACTTTCATCAACAAAAACGACCAACTTCATCACAGAAAGAATACTCCAGCTGCCTCCATGGTGGAGTGGAGTAGTTATCACAACATGCTATGATGACAAGGGTCCCGGACCGAAGCCTGGCATAGATATTGTGAGTGTCCATTCATCAGTTTCAGCATCCCCATCTTTGCGATTAGTCAAAAGTGGCAGAAATACAAAGTAAAATAAGCCAATTCAATCAATCAACAATCAGGAATATTGCACAACTTTGCAAGACATTTAATTTGAAAATAAAAACGTTGCAACAATGTGAAAAGTGATCGATAAGTTATCGGGAAATTGTGATTTGACCAATGTTTGAAGATGAAATTTTGGCATTCTGGGCTATCCAACAACCTACTGCATAACATGCCAAGCTTTCTTGTGAGATTATAGAGTTGCAAAAAAAGCTAGCTTTTTGAATGAACTGTTTCTTATTTCGATAAAAAGCAGGCTTTTTTTTAAGAAAAACAACAGAAATTTTGGCTTTTTACCAATTGCAGCTAACCTATTTCACTTGAAGTTATTGTTATGAGTTTACAGGTTTGTACTCACATATTTTACAACTAGCTACAAAAATTTACATGATGCAGCAGCCAAGAGACATATATTGGCCAATCTCAGTGGGCACATATTGCATAGTGGTTCAGCTACAATTTTAATCCTAGCTTACCGAGGAAGAGGGGGAGGGGGGCTTGCAATCCAATCACCTCTTATTTTTTAGATTTTTCAACTGTTTGAAAATAAATTACATGGTTCCCTGGAATGTTCCCAATATTTCTGTATTACTTCTGCTCATAAAAACATAAATGTAATGTAATTAGGAGGCAAAATGCACTTGGTGGACATATCATGCGCAATCTTTGAATGCGTCTCATCCGAGATACTCGTGCCAGTGACAGTGTACAATTAGTTGGTAATGATGGTAATTATTTTAATAATTATATTTAATAAACAACTGCACTTCTACAAACAAAAAATCATTAATAAAAATGTCATGGGTTTTGAGAGTTTTAGGGAATGATAAAATATATGACACACTCATGTAATAATTGGTTATTATTTTTTATTCATGATAGTAATTTCTGTAATTATTATAATTAATAAATAACTAGCCATATATAATCAGCAAAGGAAACAGTGATTGAATAATAAAATGGTTTCAATGTGACACCCCCACTACCATTCGTTGCTTCGGTCTGAATGTTCTTTCTCTATACTTAACAAGATTATTAGCTATTTCATCCGAGATTAAGATTTAGTTTAGCCTGCAAATCAGAGAGAACAATTTGCAAGTACTGTTGTTGGAAAAAGGCCAGCTTTTTATATAAGGTAACTTTCATAATAATAAATGGACCTCTGGAGTGGAATAAAGTAAATGCTCTTGCCTTGTAATAACCTCAATGGAGGCAGAGTGCTTCAGATCTAATTTCAAACTGTAGGTCCAGTCCCGATCTCTTAAATATTTTTTTGCCATTTGCAGTCAGTCTTATTTGCTTCTGCTTCAGTTTTAATGCCAGTGCATTTCAACCAAAGGTCCATTGCACCCAGGGGTTGACAACTAATTTAAATCTAATTTCATATTTGACAGCAAGCCTATACATAATTGAACTATTTATTACTCTTTATGATTATGCCATAGTTTATATATTAATATTGAATATTCATTGAGACTGCATGTTAATTTACACAAACTTTAAAGATCAGAAATGTATTTATGAATGAAATTCTTGGGATTAGGGCATCGACTTATAAGAAATAAATTTACTGGGCTGTGATCTCAAAGGTGAGAACCACTGCAACAAGTAGCAAAATTCCATCACTAGTTGCTCCGTGTCCAGGTTTAGCCGCTATTTAACCAAATTATACATTATGTACTGTATTTTACTTAACACAAACTTTAATGTAAAGAGATTTCATACTAGATTCTCAAAAGATAGAGCAGTATATTATTTTTTGCTTCATGTAAATGATCCTATAATAAATTCAAGCATTGAAAATCATATCATACTATTAGGTTATATTAAAAACACATACAAAACTATTCTAGTTATGTGAATATTTTTATACTACATAGATATATTTAATAAGCCTACCGAAATATGAAGATGACACTCTGAAAGAGCAGCCCATTCAAAAAAGCCAGCTTTTTTGAAAACACTGTTTATATCTAGCTACGAATTTCATATTGTAAATTGTATTTTATATTTAGAAATGAGTGCCTATTTTACAGTAGGGAGATATACGAAAACCATGCAACAGGAAAAGTTCTGCCAACTCCTGTATTTTCATTGATTTGAGACACTTTTGTGAAAAAGCTCAACCAAAAGAAGCTACGGAGAAAAAAACAACTTGTTTTTTCCCCAAAAAGCCAGTTTTTCCAACCACTTCCAAACATGGAAAGACAGTTATTTTTTACATTCATATCAAAACTTTTACAGCAATTCCTTCAATCAAACATCTCAAACTCTCTGTGCCATACCTAAGGGAAGGGATAGATGTGCCAAAATGAGACTTCTTTTTCTAATGTCTGTGCTTTAAGAATACAATAGGCACAATTTTGGAAAGGGAAAAAATAAATTAATTATGAGCTCTGTATGTTTGTACAATTTCTCAAAGAACCAAAACCATTGTTGGAAAAATTTCTGCATCTCACATAAAAAATGATAACATGAACACTTTATTGCCTCCCTGATGGCATAGTGGTAACGTCATTGCCTTGTAATTAAGGGGTCCCAGGTTCAATTTCCAGTGGAGGCACTTAGCAGTTCGGTTCTCACTTTAAACTGTAGGTCTAGACCCAATTAGCTAATCTGTGCATAAAGTGAACTTAAACAAAAAAACACTTCAAACCGCAACAAACACTTTCTTATGCTGTGCGAAAGTCACACAAAAGCACAAACAGGAATGATCATAGGTGAATATATGTCTGGTATGTAATTTAACCAACATTTTCAAGGCTGATTTGGAAAAGAAATTTGCATTTGATTGTCTCTGGATTCTGAGTTTGAAGTGGAAAAAGTTCACTGGGGGATGTTTGATAGAGCCTTGGAGTTAGTTGGTGGATGCTCATGTAGTTCAACATGGTGACAATGAGACAACTAGGGTGTAGGGGTGCTTGCGAAAATGTTTTTTTTATGGATTTTTATGCTTGCCATATGGAGGGAAAAAGTTTCACCAAGTTTTCTTGCTATATATGCCTTTAGCAAGCTGTCTCGTGGGAGGAACAATGGCAGATATCTATATCTTGCTGATGCCAATGTTCTCACTGTAAATCAAGGAGAATGTGATGGTAGATTACACTTTAAAACTAGTACACCCACAAGCCCGGCAAATATCTAATTCGTGGTTATGTTTCTTTAACTGCAGTGTAAATATGTTAATCTGAATCAGTGCATTGCTTTTCATGACTTTTGTGAATAAAAAAATGCAAATTATCCCAGTTTCCATTACATCTTTATAACTTACTTGTTTTGTTTGTTGTTTCTGAGTTTGACCCGCACACGCCACTTCTGCCATATTAGACACCTCTTGCTCTAGCATTTGGCCAGTGTTGGTGAACAGTTCCTAAAAGAAGAAATTTTATGAATTAAATCAGTAGTAATTAATTTATATTTAAATTCGATTTCTGATGTGGATGAGTAGTCAAATAAATTACTTATGAATTAACATGTGAAATGCTCAGTAGTGCATAGAAGACAAATTGCAGAAACAATAGTGCAACCTTGGACATTGGGTATATTCTACCCCAGCCCGAACATAACCATTACATGCAACAGTCAGTAATGAACTGACAGGATTATTTTGATGGGCGACTGATAGTGGAATTAATGTAGAGTATAAAAAGGGTAGTGGTGGAACCTACCCCACATCCAAGGTTGGAGTTAATGTTTCATTTCCCCATAGCTTTGCAATTGAACATTCATCCCCCCGCCAACCGTGGGACCATTATTACCAATACAGCAAATCACTTTTCCCCCACAATTTTATAATGGAAAATTATTCATCCATGTAGCATTTTAAAATAGTAGGATTCAATTGTCTGGAATGACACAGCAGCATTTATCAATCGTAGCACCCTTTTGAAGGACTTTCAATTCATCCAGCACTAAAATTGTTGCTTGAGAATAAGAACTATATTAGGTGTATTTTTTAATTATTTTTTTATAAGAGGCATGTTCCTGGCTATGATGTTTATATAACTACATATTAACCATTCAGTACCACGAAGGTCCACCTAACTAGGAGACTAACATTTTCATTTGGTTGACAACCACCAACCCCTCTCATAGAAAATTTCCTGTCTGCACCTACGCTTGCACATATGTTTAAAACATATAAAACTGATTGAATTTTTTGATATTCTCCTCTCCTCGATTGCTGACCTTCCTTGGAACAATTTGGTTTGATTTTAACCACATGCCTATGTATGCAGGGCATCTCAAGCCTCACCAGAAAATAAGTCATACCTCCATCCTCAAAAGACTGGAGATCGAGGGGAAAAAAATGAGTAGAGAACATACTTTTTTAAAACAGTTATGGCTTGGCTCTCAAATTTTTAGAGTGGTGCTTACTTAAGCCATGCACATAACTGCCTAACCTGATAAGCAGAATGGAAACTAATAATACAACACAATCTCTTATGAATTTGTGTGTGTCTCGTAACAAACATTCCTCATATCACAATGAATAATGAGACCAGAATAAATAATAATAATAATAATAATAATAATAATAATAATAATAATAATAATAATAAAAGCATTAACTTCATCACCTGGCACAGTTGGTCACTGTATTGAATTGAATTGAATTGAGTTAAAATTTCTGGGTGCGTCGGCACTTAAGGCCATTTCGCACCCTTCTATGTATACGGGGAAATGTCCCCTTATCTAAAATTCTGACTTAATTTTAAAAAAGGGGTGTAGATAGCCCCTTGGGAAAAACTAAAAGTGCAAGGTTGTAAAAAGACCTGCACGAGACAAACACAACACATTAAAAAGTCAGAATAAACTAAAAACCTCCTTACAGACGGTGGAAGAGTCCAGCTCTTCGCAAAAAACTAAAAACATGTGATAAAATACTGCTGTCATCACCCAAGAGGGATGACAAACAGCCGGAAAGTTTAAAAGTCTGCCGGAGGTAATCAAGATCGACACATTCAACGAGAATGTGTCGGATGCTTAAAATAACATTACAAGCACGACACAACGGAGGGTCCAGCCCTTGCAGTAGGTGACCATGCGTGAGACGGCTGTGTCCTATACGCAGGCGGGTAAGAATAACGTCTTCTCGCCGAGAGGGACGAGACGAGTAACGCCAAACACCTACGGTGGGCTTAACAGCGTGAAGCTTGTTCCCCGTTTCCACATCCCACTCGGTCTGCCAAGTGTCAAGAAGGCGAGAACGGAACTCATTCTGCAGGTCGCTAGCTGGCAAAAGGTGGACGAGAACGTCGCCATCTGCATCAGCAGACTTGGCGGCAACAACAGCTGCTTCGTTCCCCTGGATGCCCACGTGGCTAGGGACCCAACAGAAGTGTACATCTGTGCTGGCAGATAAGGACACAAGCCGTCTGAATATGCGTTGCGCTACTGGATGCCGGGAATACGGCGAATCCAGAGACTGCAACACGCTGGTCGAATCACAGCACACAAGGACTTTCTTCAGACCATTGACGTCTGCAAAGTCCAGTGCCTTTAGAATGGCGTACAACTCTGCCGTATAGATGGAACAGGCAGGATGTAGCAAGTAACTGGAACTTTGAGAGTCTAGGACGAAGGCGCAACCAACTGATTCGAATGTCTTGGACCCATCCGTGTAAAACACATTAAAATTGGGGTGCTTCGCACGAAGTTCTAAAAACCGTTGCTGGTATACAACCATTGGTGTTCTGACTTTGGAAGAGCAGTCAGAGAAAAATCGATAGAAGGTGCAGGAAACTCCCAGGTAGGGAGAGGCGAAATGAGTGGAGAGACGCCAGGAAGATCACTGTCAACACCAAGTGCTGACAGGATCTCGTCTGCACGAACACCAAATGGTCTAGTGACACTAGGGTGGAACCGATACCTTGCCAGCCTACCCTCGTCTGAGATGGTGTGGAATGAAGGATGTGAAGGCATCGAGCGAAGATGGAGGAAGTAGTTAACTACCAGCCGCTGTCTTTGCAGAGACAGCGACGGCTCAGATGCCTCTACGTACAAACTAGCGACTGGACTGGTCCGAAAGGCACACACGTATACCAGCATGGTTGACAGTGTCTAGGATGCGAAGTCTAGATGGGCGAGCAGAAGAATACACAACACATCCATAATCTAGCTTCGACCTGATGAGTGCACGGTATAGACGAAGCAATACCGTCCTATCAGCACCCCAAGAAGTATGAGATAAAACGCGTAGAAGGTTGAGAACTCGAAGACAAGAGAACTTTAACTGGCGAAGGTGAGGTAGCCATGTTAATTTCTTATCGAAAATGAGGCCCAGGAAGCGGACCTCATTCACGAAGCACAGGGGAGACTTCCCCATGTACAGGTCAGGATCTAAATGACATGTACGCTGACGACAAAAGTGAACACACACGGATTTCTCGGATGAGAAGGTGAAACCTGTTTGGGAGGACCACTCAACCAAGCGGTTTATCGTCAGTTGGAGTTGACGAGAAGCTGACGCGAGATTCCGTGCGTGAGCGACAAAAGATCGTGAGGTCGTCGACATAGAGGAGGCCATGTACAGGGGAAAGAATGTTTGCCATAACACTGTTTACTGCTATGGCAAACAGAGTCACACTAAGTACGCTGCCCTGAGGGACACCGTTCTCTTGTTCGTGAAGATCCGAAAAGTAGTTCCCAGCACGTACGCGGAAAAAGCGATCTGATAAAAAATTTTCAATAAAGTACGCCATATGGCCACGCACGCCCCAAGAATGGAGCTGCTTTAGGATGCCAAAGCGCCACGTTGTGTCATATGCCTTTTGGAGGTCAAAGAAAACTGCAACTAAATGTTCCTTGTTGAGGAATGCATCCTGAATATGTGCTTCCAGCTGAACCAGATGGTCCAGTGTGGAACGGTTGGAGCGAAAACCACATTGAAAATTACTTATCAAGCAGTTTTCCTCCAAAAACCAGGTGAGAAGCTTGTTGATCATGCGTTCCATCAACTTGCACATACAGCTAGTTAAGGCAATAGGCCTGTAACTCGAGGCTGCGGTGCGTTGTTTACCTGGTTTCAGGATGGGAACAATAAGAGCTTCTTTCCAGGAAGTGGGGAAAGAGTCCTCCAACCAAAGTCTGTTGAATACCGCCAAAAGGAAATTTCTTGCTCCAATGGGCAGATGACGAAGCATCTCATAGTGGATCTTGTCCACTCCAGGAGCTGTATTCTTAGAATCTCGAAGTGCCTGATCGAACTCCCGTTCAGTGAATGGAGAGTTGTATGGCTCGGTGTTATGACTTCGAAAAATTAGAGGGCGTCGTTCCTGACGGTCCTTCTCACGGCGGAAACGTGGGTCATAATTTACAGAGCTAGACGCACCAGAAAACTGCGTGGCCAAGATATTAGCTATGTCTCCGGAATCTGTGTATAACGTCCCATCGTGCTCCAGAGCGCTCAGAGGAGTAGATGCACCCCCCTGGATGGGACGTACTTTGGTCCAAACGGCTTTCGACGAAGCCTGCTTCGTCAGAGAAGACACGTATTGGACCCAGCACGCCTTCTTACTGGCTCGAATGAGCTGACGGGCACGGGCACGCTTAATGCGGAACTGCTCGAGGTTTGCGGCAGTGTGGTTCCTATTAAATCGATCGAGAGCATGATTGCGGTCCTTGATGGCTGCACCGATCTCCGCAGTCCACCAGGGGACTGGGCGTCGCCTCGCAGGTCCACTGGGATGTGGAATGGAGGTGCGTGCAGAGCATCATGCACTCCTGACACAAAGACATCTAAGGCGTCGATTGGTGGTAAAGTCCACGCAAGATCGACTTCAAGGTCCACTGCACGCTCGAAGGCTTCCCAGTCGGCCCGACTGAGATTCCATTGAGGGTGTTGTTCACGTGATTGCTGAAGATGTTCGAAGGTAAGAATGAGAGGGAAGTGATCACTCCCACAGAGATCAGGATGAACGCTCCAAGATGTGGTAGGAGCAAGGCTGGGACTGCAGAAGGACAAGTCCAACGCAGAGTATGTGCCTGAGGAAGGACTGAAATATGTGGGAGTTCCATCATTCAGCAACGTTAAACCTGATGCCTCCCGGAATTGATCTACAATTTGACCCCGGGGCTCTGTACGAACGGAGCCCCACAAACGATGGTAGGAATTAAAATCGCCCAAAAGAACTACAGGAGACGGAAGTTGTTCGATTATACAATGGAGGTCCTCAAGAGAGAATCGCTCCTCCCTTGTAATGTAGACACAGCACACAGATATTAACTGTGGTAGATGGACCCGCACGGCGACAGCTTGGAGGGGGGTGGTGAGAAAGATTGGTGTTGAGTGGATGGTATCTCGAACACCGATTGCAACACCACCGTGTGCACGACGACCCTCAGGAAGCTTGTCGGTGCGGTAAAGCGTGTATCCGTTTAGAATCACTGATTCATTTGGACGAAAATGTGTCTCTTGGAGACATATAATGGCAGGGTCAAATTCAGATATTAGAATTTGCAGTTCCTCGAGATGTGTACGGAAACCGTTAAGGTTCCATTGGAGACAATAAGCCATAGCTGGAGGTAGTGTAGTTACCTTTTAAGGCGTACTCTATTTCTAGGCCCTGTCACCTTGATAAATTCTTCATCCGCGGCTTCGTCCTGTATCATGTCCTCGGGTAAAGACACAGAGGGCGAAGGGGATGAAGAAGGGGCAGTGGGGGCGGGTGCTTTGAGCGCCCGCCGGGCAGCTTTCAGCTGCGCTTTAAGTCTCAGGGTGGTCGCTGCCGCCCTGACTGGAGAGCTACTGGACTTCAGAAAGTATTCCTTCGTATGTACCTGCTTGAACGTTTTCTCTGTGGAGCGAGGAGTGGTTGCTGGTTTCCTCGAAGCAGGGCGAGCTACTACGGGAAGCGTTGTCGTTTGGGTGGACACGTCGCTGGTTTGTACCCCTACACTGCGACGGGTAAGAGCAGCTGCAGCAACTGTAGCGAATGGCACAGGTAGAGTGGTGCGTATGCTTTCACGGAGACGTTGTTTCGCTTCACCAGCAGAGATTTTCTCTGTGACGACCAACTCTCTGATTTTCTTCTCTTGTTGGAAAGAGGGGCAGTCACGATGCCAGACTGGGTGCTCGCCTTGGCAGTTAATGCATTTGGGACCAGAAGAACAAGGTTCGGTCCCATGCTCAGGCAGACTACACTTACCACAAAGGGCGGTAGTGGCCTTGCAGGAAGGCTGAGTGTGCCCAAAGTGCTGGCATTTGAAACAACGCATCGGGTTAGGGATGTATGGCCGGACTTTGAGTCTCAAATATCCAGCCCGTACCCTGTCTGGGAGAGTGGTCGATTGAAAAGTCAGTATAAGTGAAGCAGTTGGTACTAGTTCTCCCGACTTACGCGTCTTTATTTGCTGCACTGCAGTCACATGTTGGTCTGAGAGTGCTTCAAGAATCTCTTCCTCCTCAGCATTTAACAAATCCCAGTGGCGAATCACACCTCTACTACTGTTAAGTTGACGGTGAGGTTCAACATTAACAGGGAAGTCGCCCAAAGATCTTAACTTTAAAAGGTTGTTTGTCTGGCGATCTGTGCTGGTCTGGATCAGTAGACTCCCGTTTCTCAGATTTTTTATTTCTGGTACGTCTGAACCAGCGGCGTAGTCTAGCTGTTTCTTGATCAGAAATGGTGACAAGTCCTTTAATAAGCAGCTCCATGTTTCTTTGTTGTTGCAGATGCATCGGTACTCTCGGTCTTCTGCACAATACTAATCACAAGATAACGTGGCACGTTACTTGTCTTTTCCACTATTTGAAGCGGGCTGGAAGGCCGCGCTCGTTTTGGGGGTTTCCCCCCGGTTGAGTTGTTTTTTGTACCGATATACAAAAAATATTTATTGTGGAGGGTCCATAAATTGTCGCCTCGACATGCCCTCTATGCCGAGGAAGGTCTACCCCCAAAAATGGAGGCTACTCGAGGACCAAACCGAAATCCCCGAGGCCACGTTCGCGACTGCACCTACCCCTGCAGCCAACACTGTCCCATCGGCACGTGCAACTCACACCTTGGGATAGGGTTTTTTTTATCGAGGTTGTCTCCTCTAGCAGGATCCTTAGTTATAGGGAGGTCAAAGATATGGAGATGAATGACGTGATGGAATGGTGAAAACGTGAGATATGGATGTGAAGAATGAGTGAAATCATGAGATGAAAATGACCTCCCTACCTTACTTAATAGGGAGGTCAGAGATATGGAGATGAATGACGTGATGGAATGGTGAAAAACGTGAAGTATGGATGTGAAGAATGGGTGAAATGATGTGATGAAAATGGCCTCCCTACTAAGCCCCCTCGCCCCGTCAAGGCAGTCCTACTTGGAGGGGGAGCTGGTCACTGTAATAGGAACGACTGAAGATGACCGGACCCTTCTCCGATTTTCTTCATATTTGGCATACTCACTAATTGAGGCCTCGTAATCATGAATCTGAAGTTAAAAGTTGTCGGAAATGTCTAGAAATTGCAAAATAAGCGAAAATAAGGCGTTAGTTTTCGGAATGAAAACAGTCTATTTTCGCGAAATTTTTTGTTTCACAAGCAAATATATATGTTCCTGATACTAGTACGACACGAAATTTTAACTATGTTTGCCTAACCTAACCACACTAACCACATGTCAATGGTTCGTGGGGCTAGCATCAAACGTTCACAATTATTTTGCAATTTCTAGATCCTGATACTACGACGACATGAAATTTTAACTATGTTTGCCTAACCTAACTGGAACTAACCTAACCACACGTCAATGGTTCGCAATTATTTTGCAATTTCTAGACGTTTCCGACAAATGTTAACTTCAGATTCGTCATTAGCAGGCCTTAATTAGTAAGTATGCCAAATATGAAGAAAATTGGAGAGGGGTCCGGTCATCTTCAGTCATACCTTGTAATAATATACATGTAACCAGTCACAGCACCGTGACACTACTGCAAGTCATGGCATGCTGTATCTTTCAGAGGGCTATGGTAGCCAGTACCATGTCTGTTTTGTCTAGAATTGTATACTTAAATGTAAACATAAGTTTGATTAAGTGTGTCATGTACATTTTGTGTTATCAACGGCTAATTTTATTATTGCCACCAAAGGAGCTGAAGTAACAAGAATCGAGAATCAAAAATAATTTACAATTTTACTTCGTGCATGTTGTAGATCCCATCCATATTTAAAATAAAGTCTGATTGCATAAGTTTGCAAGAATGTGATTTTTGCAAGCAATGTAATCAAAAATAGAGTTGGGAAAAACAGCTTGGAGACATGTGCGAACATGTAACAAAAAATATTTTTGGGTCTTTTATACAGTATGTATAAACCTGACCTGCCTAACCTACTGACGAATGCATCCAATAGCAGAAATAACCTAAACTTGGCTTACCTATATTATTCACATATTTATTTCTGCTATAGATAGGATGCACACATGAGTAGGTTAGGCAGCTCAGGTTTATGCATACAAAAAAAAGGTAAAGTGCTCCCCTGTGCATAGCACCACGCCATGAAGGCGTATAGGGGGTGTGGGGGTAACGCCCCACACTTTCTTGATCCGGTCGTGAGTGGGGGTGATGTGATCAGCATCACGCCCCTGACCGCCTTTACCCCCCAGGGTTTCCCCCAGGTACCCATGTTATTCGACGTTGGGTAGGCGCCGGAGCCGCTTCCACCATACAAAAAGGGCAAAAAAGGTTTTTGTTACATGTCAGCACATATCTCGAAGCAGGCATAGCTGGCTACTCATCTAGCCAGTGTGTAACATTAAAAAACTGCATGACAATGGTGCTGCCCTCAATTTACACATTGTAACAATATCGCAGAATGAATTAGTTGAAACGTGAATATTTTTAGATAGAGGCTGGGAACGTAACAACTTATATGGTACACGGTATTCTACACCTCTTCACTATACACAGGAAAGATAGAAAACTTTCTTTTTCAAAGAATAGGGTAAGTTTTGTGCAAAATTTAGGGGGGGGGGGTTATACTGTAAATGGAAAAGGTGTATATTTAGGCCACAGCTTCTTCACCACGTGATGAGAATAGCATATGGAATTGCTATCACAACAGCCCTAAACCTGGCCTGCCTAACCTAACAAATGCATTTAGGAATGTAATACCCCTTCATACCTACATCACGGGCATTGTAAAGTATTTAAGGAAGAATTTTAATGCTAACAGCCCTAAACTTGCTGCCTAACCTAACAATGAAAGCATTTAGGTCTGTAATAATTATTCATACCAACGTCAAGTGACATTAGCAGCAGCAGCAGTCCACAACGGAACACTTTGCAGTATTCTTCCACGTTATTTTATTTGTGTGCGCTGGAAATGTTCACTCCAATAGTGGTACCCTTGTCCCTCTGTACCCAAAAGAAAGTGAAATATCTTGCATTGCTTATAAAGATTTTGTTGATATTGATATTGAGTTAAAATTTCTGGGTGCGTCGGCACTTAAGGCCATTTCGCAACCTTCTATGTATACGGGGAAATGTCCCCTTATCTAAAATTCTGACTTAATTTTTAAAAAAGGGGTGTAGATAGCCCCTTGGGAAAAACTAAAAGTGCAAGGTTGTAAAGAGACCTGCACGAGACAAACACAACACATTAAAAAGTCAGAAAAAACAAACTAAAACCCCCTTACAGACGGTGGAAGAGTCCAGCTCTTCGCAAAAAACTAAAAACATGTGATAAAATACTGCTGTCATCACCCAAGAGGGATGACAAACAGCCGGAAAGGTTAAAAGTCTGCCGGAGGTAATCAAGATCGACACATTCAACGAGAATGTGTCGGATGCTTAAAATAACATTACATGTACGACACAACGGAGGGTCCAGCCTTTGCAGTAGGTGACCATGCGTGAGACGGCTGTGTCCTATACGCAGGCGGGTAAGAATAACGTCTTCTCGCCGAGAGGGACGAGACGAGGAACGCCAAACACCTATGGTGGGCTTACCAGCGTGAAGCTTGTTCCCCGTTTCCACATCCCACTCGGTCTGCCAAGTGTCAAGAAGGCGAGAACGGAACACATTCTGCAGGTCGCTAGCTGGCAAAAGGTGGACGAGAACGTCGCCATCTGCATCAGCAGACTTGGCGGCAGCATCAGCTGCTTCGTTCCCCTGGATGCCCACGTGGCTAGGGACCCAACAGAAGTGTACATCTGTGCTGGCAGATAAGGACACAAGCCGTCTGAATATGCGTTGCGCTACTGGATGCCGGGAATACGGCGAATCCAGAGACTGCAACACGCTGGTCGAATCACAGCACACAAGGACTTTCTTCAGACCATTGACGTCTGCAAAGTCCAGTGCCTTTAGAATGGCGTACAACTCTGCCGTATAGATGGAACAGGCAGGATGTAGCAAGTAACTGGAACTTTGAGAGTCTAGGACGAAGGCGCAACCAACTGATTCGACTGTCTTGGACCCATCCGTGTAAAACACATTAAAATTGGGGTGCTTCGCACGAAGTTCTAGAAACCTTTGCTGGTATACAACCATTGGTGTCTCTGACTTTGGAAGAGCAGTCAGAGAAAAATCGATAGAAGGTGCAGGAAACTCCCAGGTAGGGAGAGGCGAAATGAGTGGAGAGACGCCAGGAAGATCACTGTCAACACCAAGTGCTGACAGGATCTCGTCTGCACGAACACCAAATGGTCTAGTGACACTAGGGTGGAGCAGATACCTTGCCAGCCTACCCTCGTCTGAGATGGTGTGGAATGAAGGATGTGAAGGCATCGAGCGAAGATGGAGGAAGTAGTTAACTACCAGCCGCTGTCTTCGCAGAGACAGCGACGGCTCAGATGCCTCTACGTACAAACTAGCGACTGGACTGGTCCGAAAGGCACCAGTACACACACGTATATCAGCATGGTGGACAGTGTCTAGGATGCGAAGTCTAGATGGGCGAGCAGAAGAATACACAACACATCCATAATCTAGCTTCGACCTGATGAGTGCACGGTATAGACGAAGCAATACCGTCCTATCAGCACCCCAAGAAGTATGAGATAAAACGCGTAGAAGGTTGAGAACTCGAAGACAAGAGAACTTTAACTGGCGAAGGTGAGGTAGCCATGTTAATTTCTTATCGAAAACGAGGCCCACGAAGCGGACCTCATTCACGAAGCACAGGGGAGATTTCCCCATGTACAGGTCAGGATCTAAATGACATGTACGCTGATGACAAAAGTGAACACACACGGATTTCTCGGATGAGAAGGTGAAACCTGTTTGGGAGGACCACTCAACCAAACGGTTTATCGTCAGTTGGAGTTGACGAGAAGCTGACGCGAGATTCCGTGCGTGAGCGACAAAAGATCGTGAGGTCGTCGACATAGAGGAGGCCATGTACAGGGGAAAGAATGTTTGCCATAACACTGTTTACTGCTAAGTACGCTGCCCTGCGGGACACCGTTCTCTTGTTCGTGAAGATCCGAAAAGGAGTTCCCAACACGTACGCGGAAAAAGCGATCTGATAAAAAAATTTCAATAAATTACGCCATATGGCCACGCACGCCCCAAGAATGGAGCTGCTTTAGGATGCCAAAGCGCCACGTTGTGTCATATGCCTTTTGGAGGTCAAAGAAAACTGCAACTAAATGTTCCTTGTTGAGGAATGCATCCTGAATATGTGTTTCCAGCTGCACCAGATGGTCCAGTGTGGAACGGTTGGAGCGAAAACCACATTGAAAATTACTTATCAATGAGTTTTCCTCCAAAAACCAGGTGAGACGCTTGTTGATCATGCGTTCCATCAACTTGCACACACAGCTAGTTAAGGCAATAGGCCTATAACTCGAGGCTGCGGTGCGTTGTTTACTTGGTTTCAGGATGGGAACAATAATAGCTTCTTTCCAGGAAGTGGGAAAAGACTCCTCCAACCAAAGCCTGTTGAATACCGCCAAAAGGAAATGTTTGGCTCCAATGGGCAGATGACGAAGCATCTCATAGTGGATCTTGTCCACTCCAGGAGCTGTATTCTTAGAATCTCGATGCGCCTGATCGAACTCCCGTTCAGTGAATGGAGAGTTGTATGGCTCGGTGTTATGACTTCGAAAAATTAGAGGGCGTCGTTCCTGACGGTCCTTCTCACGGCGGAAACGTGGTTCATAATTTTCAGAGCTAGACGTATCAGAAAACTGCGTGGCCAAGATATTAGCTATGTCTCCGGAATCAGTGTACAACGTCCCATCGTGCTCCAGAGCGCTCAGAGGAGTAGATTCACCCACCTGGATGCGACGTACTTTGGTCCAAACGGCTTTCGACGAAGCCTGCTTCGTCAGAGAAGACACGTATTGGACCTAGCACGCCTTCTTACTGGCTCGAATAAGCCGACGGGCACGGGCACGCTTAATGCGGAACTGCTCGAGGTTTACGGCAGTGTGGTTCCTATTGAATCGATCTAGGGCATGATTGCGGTCCTTGATGGCTGCACTGATCTCCGCAGTCCACCAGGGGACTGGGCGTCGCTTCGCAGGTCCACTGGGATGTGGAATGGAGGTGCGTGCAGCATCATGCACTCTTGACACAAAGGTGTCTAAGGCGTCGATGGCTGGCAAAGTCGACGCTAGATCGACTTCAATGTCCACTGCACGCTCGAAGGCACCCCAGTCGGCCCGACTGAGATGCCAGTGAGGGTGTTGTTCACGTGAGTGCTGAAGATGTTCGAAAGTTAGAAGCAGTGGGAAGTGATCACTCCCACAGAGATCAGGGTGAAAGCTCCAAGATGTGGTAGGAGCAAGGCTGGGACTGCAGAAGGACAAGTCCAACGCAGAGTGTGTGCCTGAGGAAGGACTGAAATATGTGGGAGTCCCATTATTCAGCAACGTTAAACCTGATGCCTCACGGAATTGATCCATAATTTGACCCCTGGGCTCTGTACGAACGGAGCCCCACAAACGATGGTAGGAATTAAAATCGCCCAAAAGAACTACAGGAGACGGAAGTTGCTCGAATATAGAAAGGAGGTCCTCAAGAGAGAATCGCTCCTCCCTTGTGATGTAGACACTGCAAACGGATATTGGCTGTGGTAGATGTACCCGCACGGCGACAGCTTGGAGGGGGGTGGTGAGAAAGATTGGTGTTGACTGGATGTTATCTCGAACACCTATTGCAACACCACCATGTGCACGACGACCCTCAGGAAGCTTGTCGGTGCGGTAAAGCGTGTATCCGTTTAGAATCACTGATTCATTTGGGCGAAAATGTGTCTCTTGGAGACATATGATGGCAGGGTCAAATTCAGATATTAGAATTTGCAGTTCCTCGAGATGTGTACGGAAACCGTTAAGGTTCCATTGGAGACAATAAGCCATAGCTGGAGGTATGGTTGTTACCTTTTAAGGCGTACTTTATTTCTAGGCCCTGTCACCTTGATAAATTCTTCATACGCGGCTTCGTCCTGTATCATGTCCTCGGGTAAGGACACAGAGGGCGAAGGGGGTGAAGGGGGGCGGGGGCGGGTGCTTTTAGCGCCCGCCGGGCAGCTTTCAGCTGCGCTTTAAGTTTCAGGGTGGTCGATGCCGCCCTGACTGGAGAGCTACTGGACTTTAGAAAATATTCTTTAGTGTGCACCTGCTTGAACTTCTTCTCTGTGGAGCGAGGAGTGGTTGCTGGTTTCCTCGAAGCAGGACGAGCTACTACGGAAAGCGTTGTTGTTTGAGTTGACACGTCGCTGGTTTGTACACCCACACTGCGACGGGTCAGAGCAGCTGCAGCAACTGTGGCGAATGGCACAGGTAAACTGGTGCGTATACTTTCACGGAGACGTTGTTTTGCTTCACCAGCTGAGATTTTCTCTGTGACGACAAACTCTCTGATTTTCTTCTCTTGTTGGAAAGAGGGGCAGTCACGATGCCAGACTGGGTGCTCGCCTTGGCAGTTAATGCATTTGGGACCTGAAGAACAAGGTTCGGTCCCATGCTCAGGCAGACTACACTTACCACAAAGGGCGGTAGTGGCCTTGCAGGAAGGCTGAATGTGCCCAAAGTGCTGGCATTTGAAACAACGCATCGGGTTAGGGATGTACGGACGGACTTTGAGTCTCAAATATCCAGCCCGTACCCTGTCTGGGAGAGTGGTCGTTTGAAAAGTCAGTATAAGTGAAGCAGTTGGTACTAGTTCTCCGGATTTCCGCGTCTTTATTCGCTGCACTGCGGTGACATGTTGGTCTGAGAGTGCTTCAAGAATCTCTTCCTCCTCAGCATTTAACAGATCCCAGTGGCGAATCACACCTCTACTACTGTTAAGTTGACGGTGAGGTTCAACGTTAACAGGGAAGTCGCCCAAAGATCTTAACTTCAAAAAAGGTTGTTGGTCTGGCGATCTGTGCTGGTCTGGAATAGTAGACTCCCGTTTCGCAGTTTCTTTATTTCTGGTACGTCTGAACCAGCGGCGTAGTCTAGCTGTTTCTTGATCAGAAACGGTGACAAGTCCTTTAATGTAGCAGCTCCATGTTTCTTTGTTGTTGCAGATTCATCGTTACTCTCGGTCTTCTGCACAATACTAATCACAAGATAACGTGGCACGTTACTTGTCTTTTCCACTAATTGAAGCGGGCTCGAAGGCCGCGCTCGTTTTGGGGGTTTCCCCCCGTTTGAGTTGTTTTTTGTACCCATATACAAAAAGATTTATTGTGGAGGGTCCATAAATTGTCGCCTCGACTTGCCCTCTATGCCGAGGAAGGCCTACCCCCAAAAATGGAGGCTACTCGAGGACCAAACCGAAATCCCCGAGGCCACGTTCGCGACTGCACCTACCCCTGCAGCCAACACTGTCCCATCGGCACGTGCAACTCACACCTTGGGATAGGGGTTTTTTATCGAGGTTGTCTGATCTAGCAGGACCCTTAGTTATAGGGAGGTCAAAGATATGGAGATGAATGACGTGATGGAATGGTGAAAAACGTGAGATATGGATATGAAGAATGGGTGAAATGATGAGATGAAATTGGCCTCCCTACTAAGCCCCCTCGCCCCGTCAAGGCAGTCCTACATGGAGGGGGATAAAGATTTTGTTGTTTATAAACGTTTTCAGTTGATTTTAGCTCTCGAAAATGTGTTATTGTGAAGTAAAGTAAGTTTGTTTCCTTAGCATGTTACTTTACTGTGAAGCAGAACAGCCCGAAGGCTTCATGCAAGTGAATATAGCACCCAAAACGACTTTCCTCAAAAGCAGCTATAATTTTACGTAGTTAGGTTAGGATTGTTAGGTTTGGTACTGATAGTCATTTTCGGTGCGTTTTTTCGCTATTTTAGTGTACATACAAACCATTTTGGTACTACTTTACTATACCGGAGACACCTATCAATGATTTATTTCACAATTTTTTACATTGCTAACGTACTATTCTGCATTGCGGAATATTTATTTAGGTGAAATAATGAATTTCTAACGAAAATAATGTATAATTCTTACATTAACGAGTACTTACTGTTGTTCCTTATTTCCCACAAACCATCCACGGGTAGCCCCAAAAACCATTGACATTAGCCCAAAAATTCACGATAGCCCCACGAACCATCACAGGGACGAGGTATGCCTACTAGGTTAGGTTCCATTAGCACTTCTTTCGTTCAATTTAGCATATACGGACAATACGAGAGCATATTGTGCTCTCGTGCAGAAAGCAAATGGTGGCAGCAGCAATAGCGCGTCGGAAATAGATTTTCGTAGAAAACCACATGCATTCGCATTAAAATGGATGAAAACTACATTCCCGAACATCAACAACGGTATAGAAAATTATTTGCGTAAGTACTTTCTCCTGTGAATTTGAAGAAATCAGTCTCCGGTATAGTAAAGTTTTACCACAATTTTTACCAACAAAAAGTGGCGAAAATACTTAGAAATTGTCACTTACGTGTGCCATTCTATGGTATCAAATATATCCGTTATTTGTGCTTTCCTAACGCTGGAACCACTTTTACATTACATAAAACATTGAAATCTGTCGATTAAAAAAATTTCGACGTAATTCTCGAGGGGTACAGTGGGTAAACGGTCCCGCGATAGTCAGCCACGCTCGGCAGAACGATAACAAACGCTACGTGCTTGATTACGTTGCACGTAGAAATAGGAAATAAATTACACGGTACGTGAGTAATTCTGTTGTGTGTGTATATTTATTTTTTTAATATATGTATGTTCACACACACCACTTTAATTTCACATTAAAAGTAACATACTTTTCGCACTAATCTGAAACTGCCTTTGTTTCCAATCATGGAGGAAGCAGAATTAACTATAGTAGGCTATATTTAATTTATTAAATGTTGGGAATTCTGTATTTTCGTCGTAAAGAAGACTACTGTTAAAGAAGTAAATATTAATACACTTATACAAAGACGATTGTCCAATGAAACGACGCTCAAACCACGCTACTCATCTGTGTTTGCCTTCGTCGTTGCGCAGCGTCGTTCAACTTCTTTGGCGCAGTGGATGATGGGAAGCAACGAGGCAGCTATCGCACGTAACTACGCAGAAAGATGCCTGTGTAAGATGTAACGAGCGCCAAAAATGAAAGCACCACGCAACGTTAAAGCAACCACGATAGGGAAACTTTGAAGTATGTTATGTAAATGAGACTTCAGAAACATGATTCTGACTTCGTCTGCTGTATGGGATAGTGGAACGTTTCAACCGAACTCTCAAAACACGGATGTGGAAACAGTTCACGCTTCAGGGGAATTACAAGTGGCTCGACATGCTTCCGGAACTTGTTAACAGCTATAATCACAGTTTGCATCGCACGATAAACATGAAACCAGCTGACGTCATCAAATCTGACGAGCGACGTTTAATTTCTACGGTTTATTGTCCAAAGTACAAATTTACAAGTAAGAAACCGAAATACAAAATTGGAGATCAGGTAAGAATCAGTAAAGTTAAGCGTGCGTTCCAAAAGGGCTTCACAAAAAATTGGAGTACGGAACTTTTCACCGTAGTTCGAGTCTTACCCGGAAGCCGTCACACGTATATAATAAAACATTATCGCGACGAAATTCTGAAAGGAAGATTTTACGAAGAGGAACTTTCTAAAACAAAATACCCCGACACGTATCTTATCGAAAAAGTATTACGTAGAAAAGGTGACAAACTGTTGGTGAAATGGCTGGGACTCGAGGAAAAAAGTTGGATCGACGCAAACGAGGTGATTGTGTAACGGGTGCTTCGGATGTGGTACGGCGACTGCCAGATTTTCCATCGGAACGTCAGGATAGGAAAAATGGCGAGCTTCTACCCGACAACGCTGCCTCATTGTTGGACCTTCTGGATGTGGAAAAACAACGTTACTTATTGATAATTTTCTTCTTGCACCCAACTGGTTAAACTGGAAGAACAGGCACCTGTATGTTTTCTCCAAAAGTTTGGAGCAATCGAAGTATCGCCAGCTGTCGAAACTGTACGAGGGACTAGGCATAGCTATATTTGCTTCTGAAGTGATACCACTAGACTGCTGTCTCGAAAATTCTGTGGTGGTTTTTGACGATGTGATCCTGGAGAACCAGAACGAAATTCGCAATTTTTTTTACTCAGGGTCGGCACAGAGGCATGGACTGCTTCTACCTTGCTCAGACTTTTTCCAAAATCCCCAAGCAGCTACTCCGAGACAATGCTAATTTCATTTGTTTGTTTCGTCAAGACCACACCAATTTAAAACACGCTTACGATGATTATGTAGGTGGGGACATAAACTACAATCAGTTTTCCAAATTTTGCTCTTCATGCTGGAACCAAGATGATTTCGGATTTGTCACAATAGACATGACGAGGAAACCCAATTACGGACAATACAGAAACAAAATTAATAATTTTCTTAACGTTGCAACGTTGCAAGACCTATCATAAATAACTACATACAAAAAAAATGAAACGCAAACTTGCAGACGACAACCTGAAGCTGCGTAGCTACCTAACAAAACGGTTTAAGGGTTGGAAATCCGAGACTCGCGGAATTTACGAAGAGAAAAAGCGTCAGGACCAACCTATCATCGATGCCATCAGTGAACTAGGTAAATAAATCAAAGATGTCACCGAGCAAAACAAACAATTAATCAACGAGCTTGTGCCACTTACTGCTCAAAATTATACCATACCCACACCGATATCCAGCATTCACACTACTCCGTTCGAACTTGCTCCGGCTCCGAGACGTCAGGCCCTAGGCAGTACCTCTTCGGACAAGCTAGTGGAGCTGGGTCCGTTGGCGAGGGATTACCTAAGGACTGGGAAATTCGAAAAAGACGAGGTATTCGGATTGTACCCGACCATGGAACATAACGAGAGTGTGGTTTGGAAAATTGGAAAATTGAAAGTCACGTTCGAGGGTGACGACGTGAAAGTTAATTTGGGCGAGAAGAACAGCTGGACCAGGTATCCCGGCACGGTGGGACTGTGGGAACTTATCACCAAAAAGCAACCTAAAGATTATACAGACGAGGATTACCAAAATTACACAGAAATTTTAATCATGACGGACGCCCTGTAACAAAACAACGATGCGACACAGAATCGCGTGAAATGTAGCAGTGGAGAAAAGTACAGGAACCTCATCAAGCCAATATGGTCCCAGCTCCAGACTGGCAGCGGTGTCAAACTCTACAATACCCTACCTAAACAGTTTGTTTGGGTGGACGACGTGAGGAAGCTGTAGATCGATCGCAGGCGAAGAAAATGCAGGCAATCGCAACTTCCACAACGAGAAGGTGAGCATCATGGACATGATTAGCACCAAGCTTAGCAACTTTATTGTCAACGACAGCAAAGGTATAGGTTACCTCATCAAAATCATCAACACCCTGCCTCCCAAATTCTGGAATGTAGCCGAGGGTCGAGGTCTCGTGAACGATATTATCAACAAGCTACCCTTCGAGATGCACCTGCCAGGTTACCAGTACTGCGGTCCGGGTACCAAACTCGAACAGCGACTGGAGAAAGGAGACAAGGGTGTGAACCTCCTGGACGCTGCATGCAAGGATCACGACATTGCTTACAATACTCACAGATCTCGACGCACGTCACGATGCCGACAGGAACTTGGAGCATGCAGCTTTCGGGAGACTCGTCAGCAGAGATGCCTTGCTAGGTGAACGGTTTGCTGCATTGGGTACGACCATCGCCATGAACACAAAACGAAAATTGGGGTGGGGGCTGTAAATAAATAACACCCTGTGAAAAAAAGCTACTTGTATAACCAACCTATTAGGGGGGCAAAGCCTTACCTTTCTTCACGATATATATAAATAACATACTATCACCATGAAGCCCAAGGGTGTTGTTTACCAAATACCTTACGCAAACCTCGAGTCTCTCGGAGCTCTTGATGGATTGCTCACCAAAAACCAGCGCGAGAAGAAACATTCCTGCCTGGCAAAAGGTCATGGAATGAAATTGCTGGTTAGCATTCCTCAGTTGAGGAGGTTACAAGATTCGCGAAAGCAGCAGAAGAAAACTGGAGGTTTCATATTCAGCACCCCGGCTATCTTGGCAGCATTGGGTGCTGTTGGCAGCTTGGCAGGAGGTAGCGCCGCCATTGCCAAAACCATCATCGATGCAAAAAAGAACAAGGCCGAGCTGGAAGAGCAGAAACGTCACAACCTGGCTATGGAGAAAAAGGGAAAAGGTGTGACCAAAAAGCGAAAGAACAACCTCGAAGCTTTGAAAAAGTTTTAAAAAAAGAAGAGCCCCTGTCCAACTTCGATATTGAATCTCTGATCGAATCGTTAGGGGTCAAGCACTTCAGGGGCGTTTTCATGTCTGATTCTCTACCTTCTGTTGTGAAGATAAAAAGAGTGTGGTGTGGTTAACCTGGAGAGTTACGAAAATCCAGGTACACATTGGATATGCTACCTCAAAGCCAACAACAACAACAAAGCATTTGTTCTCGATTCATTCGGAGGCACGCCACCTGCTGGGTTGGTAAAGTATCTCGGTGTTGTCAACCTCTACTACAGAGACGAACGCATCCAGGGTTTCGGCTATGTGAACTGTGGCCATCTCTGCGTTACCATGCTTGTCTTCATCTCGCAATTAAATAACCCAACGATCGAGGTTTTCCAGAAAGCATTGTGGCACCTAAAACACTATGGGAGTATTCCATCTCACAAGCGAGACTTCGCTTCTGAAAGTCACATTGCATGACGATATCATCTATCCTAAATCTATTGCTCTTCGTGCATTCTACAGCATGTACCTGATACCTAACGTGACGGTACACAACAATACCATCAAAATTGGCAGCGAAAAAATCAGCATCACCCCTGGCCAGTACAACCTGTCTACCTTGCAGGCTCAATTGCCAAGAAGTGTATTGCTGTCGCAAAATTCTGTAACTCACAGGGTGGAACTGGTGTCTGCCACGGAAACCGTAGACCTGGGTACCATCGGAGAGCTTTTGGGATTCGAGAACAATACAAAGCTCGAACCTGGCATCAAGCACATCGGTGCTAACATTCCTAAATTTCTAGCCATCGAGACTCTGAACATTCATTGCAATGTGGCAGAAGGTATGATCACCAAATCATCGGACGGCATCCCAGGGAGTCACAAGCAAACAGGTGTTATCGCTACGTTCAAACCAAACTCAGAGTTCATGGAGCCAATTATTTACCAACGAGAAGGAAGAGGTGATTGATTTTGTAGGAGCCACGACTACTGCCGTCATGGAGATTAACATATAATAAATAACCATCATGGAGCAAATGGAAAGTTACGAGTTGCAGTCCTTCCCTCCCAATCGTAGCACGTTTGCCAACCTCAACGAAGCGAATCGAGAGATAGAATACGACGTGGACGTCGGGGATGGATTCATTCACCCTCACAGAGCTGATTTGTATATCAAGTTTGATGTTTTGAAGAGAGACAACGGCGAAGCATTCCTTGCCAATGCAAATTTAAGACTCGTAGATAATTTTGTGCCGTACTTATTCTCGCAGGTGGAAGTTAGAAAGCATGGCACCGTCATCGATAGGGTTGACTACCCCGGGATTACCTCTACAGCTGTGGGAACACTGAAACTCTCCAAGACCGATGCAGCATACTACCAGGCAGGGGGATTCGAAGCAGGTACAAAAATCAAAACTCAAAGTCACACAGTACTGTTTCCCATTCGCCTGCTTCCTGGCTTCTTCTCCGACTACACAGAGATTATGTGGAAGGGTGGTTTGCGCGTCACTTTTCGCAGAAGCGCAAACGACAACAATGCGCTGATGCGTTACATCACCTTGAGTGCAGACAGTTCAGCAATTCCCAATACACTACCTGATCCTGCCAAGTGCATCATCCAGTCCATGGAGTTGCGCATGCCCGTAGTGGAATACGAAACTAACTACGCTCTCAAGTACAAAGCAGACATTTTGAAGAATCCCCAAGTACCCATTCAATTTTACGGTTACCAGTGCGTGCAGAAACTTGGTTCCGGCAACCATTTTGAATTTGACGTGACCACACAGTTTAACAGCATCCGGTACGATATGCCAGAGTTTGTGGTCGTGCTCTTCCAGACGGGGGAGGACAACAACCAAGAAAAAGATTCGAGTCAGTTCGACAATTGCAAGATCAAAAACATCTACCTCAAAAATGGCAGGAACGAGATATTCCCGCGTGAGAATTACAACCTGAACATTGCAAACGACGACTACCTGAAACTGTTCGAAGCAAACACAGCTTACAACAGGGTGACCTCCGGCACGTGGACGTGTACTACAACCCCAATGAGTTCATAGCTCGCAGACCCATGTTCGTTATTAACACATGGAAGAGAAAGCAGGTCGTTGTTAACGATCGCACCAACATCAAGATTGTCTGTGAGTTCCACGACGCCTTGCCTGCCGATACTCTATGCAGCGTCATTCTTATTGCAGAGAAAACTTGTGTGTATGATGTCAGGAACGAGCGAGTGACAGAGCAGTTTTAAATATGCATAGGAAATAACAAGAAATAAAAAAAAGCCATGCTTGAGCGCGCAAAGGAACTTCCCCTTTTGGCCCTGCACACGCCCCAAATTTTTGTCCCGTAGGACACGGCGAGAGTTAGTTCCGTTAAAAAAAATATACATACTATATATTTGCAGACATTGTTAATTTTTGTATTATTTTGTGAAGGTCAACAAAAAATTCTGTTGATTGAATATATAGTATGTATTACAACAAAAAAACTGTGAAATTGATATTTTGAAAACATATCCCACCTTCACCCCCTCGTTTTTGCATTCGAGAGCAAATTTCTTTTTTATTATTTTGAGCACACAGAGCAAGTTTTACCTGTTTTCAGGCGATAGTGGCCCCACGGCAGGGTATGATTCCCACAGTCGAGAACACATTTCTTGTCGTCTCGTGCTTCCAGAGCAATTTTCCCGACGGCGTTGCTTGTAAGTATATGTTTAACACTCTGGATGCGATACTCTTTTCGCAGAATCGGCTTTTTGGTTTCGAGGCACTCGACGTAGTCTTCAAACTTGAGTTTTCTCTGAACCACCTGCTTGCCTATGCCTTTAGCTTTTTTGGTCACAGAACTCTCAGTTTGAATTGCATATGCTTTGGTACGAAGACCAGCAAACTCTAATATAATATCCCCATCTTTTTCATCCTTTAGTTTGCCAGGTACTTTTTTGTTTCGAGCCAGAATTCCATATCGATTTGGTTGGGGATAGCTCGACGTGTCGAACAAGTTAACAAGAGCTGGAATCGTAGCGATATCTTTATATGCGTTAGCAGTGTGGGCGTGATATACCAGACTGTCCGTATCTGTGTAGAGAAGATTGATGTTGTTACCATAGTGCAAGCGTAGTATATCATAATATATCTCGAACATTTGCAGCTTGCTTAACTCTAACACTGTGGCACCAACATAGACTGGTTTGTTGAGCTTTACCTCACCACGATTCATGTGTACCAAAGCAAGCTGTTCGTTGTAGATTGTTCGAGATTTAAACAGTGGGCTTGCAACAAGTTTGCGACAACGGTCGACGCTAGTAAGCAACCTTATGTCTTCACGATTTCGCGTGTTTTCCATTGTTTTACCAAATATTATATTATTCATGTTCTTAAAAAATTTGCGATCAAGTTCCGAGGTAGCAGCAGTACGAGGTCGATGTATGGCTTCAACCAATTTGAATTGTTGAAAGTGAGGACTCGGTGAATTGCTGTAATCGTAACCTCTCGTTGCATCAACCACTGAAGATTTCGGTAGTGAAACCCGTAACGCTTTTTGGGTTCGAAATCCATGATGAGTTTTTTCTGCTTCGACGCAGGTGGACACTTGAATTCCGATGCTGGTGGGAGGTCGCAGAACACATCCTGCAGCTTCTCGGAAAACTCGAGGTCCACCTCGACAAAGAAGCCTCGTTCCGAGTCGTCGAAACCTTCTACGTCGAATTTAGAAGGATTAGCCCACTCAAATCCTCCAAATGGAGGTTTTTGCACCATGGAGTGCCCGTAAAGATTATTAGCATCCGTGTACATGATGTAGCTGGATGGTTGAGAAGAGTCGTACCCGGTCGACATGTGTTGGTTGTTGGCGTGAGCGTACCATTGTGACACCTGGACCATGCCACCCCGAACAAGCTTTTCTACAAAAAGCATCATGTCCACATTGGAAATAAGCTCGAGCTTGACTTTTGTTAGAAGAAGCATGGCCGACCATGCCAGCCCGGGGAGACCGTAGAAGTATGCAGGGTCCAGCTTCTGGATTTGCATTGCATTTGCGCGAAACGCTTGAAAGACGTTTGCGAGGAGTGTTACATCGAGTTTTAAGTAGGCATCGTGGTATTCTTCAAAATTTCGACAACCCAGCTTGAGCCACATGGACTGAGCATGCTGATATTCTTCATCGCTGATGCCCGAACCTCGCAGCCGGCTGTAAAACTTAGCCTGGGGAGGCAACGACTCCTCCTCGAACTTGGAAGGGTCGCTAACATACTCGTAGGGATAGACCCCCTTACACCTGAAGAGACTAGCATCCAAGTTCGGGAAATTGGCTGAGGTAATAATTAGTTGATTGTTGTTGAGCATCCCAGCAAGAGCATCGAGGCCTGCCTGGAGAAACCTCAGAGAATCGAGAAACCGAAGTTCTATGCCTTGCACCCATTTAGAGATGGCAATGTAGCGCTCCTCATTTTGTGCAACAATATTAATGCGCGCATCGTCGTATCCGAGATGCCTAATAAGGTGGTGAAAATCGTACCCGGAGCCGTTATGGAAGAATACGGGGACGAAGCGCGAGTCCTTAGCCTTCAGGTTGCACCCGTTACACCAAGAATCAATATAGCTTCCGGTGAAGTGATCGTGGTGTCGAACTTCTTTTTTTTTCCTACTATCAATAAATTTTTCGTTACAAACTGGACAGTGTGTAGCCTCTTCGTGTTTACGCTTTTCTTCGGGAGTTAACTCTCACATAGCTATAGGATCTAACAATACTTCTCGTATCTCGTTCATTTCTACAATCATCCTCTCCAGAAAATGTTTGCCAACATCGGGACCGCGATATACATATGGCTCAGGGGCATTTATTTGATTTCGTCGCACCACAACATAGGCAAAACTGGAGACCTTGTGAATTTGACAAGGCATGGTAGAAGAAACTTCTGGGTTGTGTTTACAGGTGGACAGCGGTTCAAGGAAGGCCTCTAAATCTGAAATGATAATAGCAGGGTGCTCTCCCATAGCACTATGCGCCCGAAATTGCTCCACAGTACCAGGCTCGGGTAAGACTGCAACCCCAGGCAATAGCGCATGTGGTGTGCAAGCTTCTGGGCAGTAAAGTCGAGACCTTGAATGTGTTGGAAATCTTGTGGTTTTTTATTATCGAACGTGGACAAACACCTGCGACAGACATCTATACAATCATCATGCTTGCTTTCTTGACCTGAAACTAACCGGGAGAAAGAGCGAATAAGCGTGTAATGATGGCAAGTCTCGTTATTGATAAGTAACAAATTGATTTCTTGTACAGCTTCACCTTCCATGTTGCTTACTCGAATAGGGTATACAATATTTGTGTTCTTAGTAAGGCCGTAAACATTGATAGCTAGTTGCAGGTTTAGTAAGTTGTGTACACGGGTCTCGAATTTGTTTATGTCCGACAACTGAACTGGGTAGTTAATCCCAGCCATCGCATTTTCTAATTTTGATTCGTAGGGTATGTAGTGGGTAACACGATGCGGTTGATCTTTCCGGTGGATACGATGCAGCGCTGCCAGCACCGACCAAAGAAAACATTTTGAATCGCTATTCTGGATGTTTAGAACAGCTTTCTTGACTGCAATTATTGCCGGCAGTGAAACATAACTAGACCCAGACAGTGGAACAAGCTTGTTAAGACTCAATTTAAGCTTATGCGGAGTACCACACAACGAACCACCCGAGCCTTCAGCCTGATGTTCTTCCTGTTTGGCAACAAGCTCCTCCAAGAATTTGTCGTAGATACTCTCGAGGTTGGCAACATCTGCCAAGTGCAATATTTTTGCCTTGGTATTATGGTGAAAGCTGTATTTCTCATCAGATGTTTTTTTTGTATTGGCATCCCAGCGATGCATAAAATTTAGTAGAGTTTAAAGCCAGTACATCACTTAAGATAGAAATTATCTTTGGTCGCACACTCTCTAGGAAGCTACGTACATCGCATAAGCTATCTGATGTAAAATCAAAATCCTCTAATATTGATCAAAAGCAAACCGGCTTGCTTTTGTTGCCGACTTGACGCGTTTGGCAGATGGTAATATTTTAAAAAAATCTGCTTCAACCTTCCTTTTGACCGAGGTCGAAGGTCGCAGCACAGGGTCTCCAGTACTGTTGCAATTAGGCATATGCTTTTTGACATGTGCAATTGTAAAGTGTTTGTTACACTTAGGACACAATTTGGTTGCTGTTAAATGCTTGCCAGGCACACAGGTACGACTATGTCGTGCATAATGAGCACTGGAAATATTTTTATTACATGTAATACAAATCTACGTAGGACGCATATTTTTTGGGGGGTGTTTATTTATATATGTAGATATGCTGATGTATGTTTTTTTTTAGATGTCGAATCCACACGTACTGTTGTACAATTAGGTACAAAATGTTGTACAATTAGGTATAAAGTGCAGTACAATTAGGTACAGAGTATTGCACAATTAGGTACTGAGTGTTGCACAAATAGATACCCCCCAAAAAAAGCACTACAAGAAAAAATAACTACTCTTCAATCAGTCTCACAAAAACTCAACTACACTGCATTGTGTATACAATTTTTAAAAAAATCAAACAGAAAATATCACCATGTAAGGGCAAATCTACGAGGAACACTGCGACAGGACGTCCGCACACTTCAAGCTGCTCTCGCAGACTGTGACTGACTGATCTGGCCCCCCTTATATAACCTCGATGAAAAGAGGGATGAGTTTGTCGTAGTCGTCCAAGAGCTCCACGTACAGGCGATCGCCAGCAGACACATCGTACGTTGTAGTCGCATCCATCCTATCGTGCTTGATGCGATAGATGTTCTTGCCGGAGGAAACCTTGGCCTCCCCTTCGTTCTCGGGGTTCATGTCGAACTTAAGTTTGCTGGAGATGGGGAACTGGTAATAATTCAAATTTTTGTTGAATACATACAAGGTTTTGCCCACATCCTCGTCGTACTGGGTCAGGATGATATTCAAGTGTATAATTAACAGACCGTTAAGTTTAGATAGCATGTAAGGCAGGAGTTCGTTGAAGCTCGACGACTGCGTGGGCTGGACGGGCACTTCCATAACTTGCTTCCTGAAGCCAAACAGGTTCATAGGCATGGTTATTTTACAGAAACATTTTCTAGCGGTAAGGTTAAAATTTTGGCCACCTCACAAATCACATTACATACATACCTGGCGTTACAAGAGCCCCCCTGCCTCCCAAGAGGTTTGGTTAGCACGCAATAGATCAGTATGCTAGAAAAAAAAATAGAAAGGGAGGTAGAATCGATTATATTTGCCAGTCGAATAATTCTCGTCGAATCCTATCCAACAAACCTAAAATCGTCATCCTAGCTCAATTAGGAGCAAAGAAAACCAATGTCTTGGAAAACGTCTTAAGATATTTGTCTCAAGAAAATTTTCTTGACAGGCCGGAATTGACAAACCGGAAGTCGACTTTCTTAAAGATTAAGATATTTGTCTTAAGACGTTTTCCAAGACGCTAAGAAGCAACTAGTCAGTGTTGCCAACTCCTATTGGTAGGTTAGTTTCGCCTGTGAAATATCACATGGTAAAATTTTCTTGGGGTGGGTTGGCAACACTGCGGCTCACTTAATGTTGCAGAACCGGGCACACTGTACTACTCTTGATGTTGGTGAACCCCCATCGTAAAAGGCTATGGCGAGAGCCCAGTAGGTTGGCAACCTTGAGCGCACCACTTTCACGTTTGCCTTAATATATTTTCCGTTAAGGCTGCAAAAAAAGCACCACTTTCTGTTGCAGAACTGTCTTTTTGCCCCTACTCTTGGAGAATGAACCGATGAGTTAAAGGAGATCATATAATAGAATTTATATCTACAGGACCAAAGAGCTATGCATATACAACAGCTAAAGGTAAAGTCGTTTGTAAAATCAAAGGATTTACTTTAAACTACGCAAACTCTCAAAAACTAAACATGAACGAAATGATAAGAATTTTAAGAAACGAAATTGATGATATTACTTTAGAATATAATCAAATTACAAAGAGTAGAAAAACGCACACATTGGTTAACAAAACAATTCAAAAGAAATTTAAATTGGAATACGATAAATGGGTTATCTTACAAGAACAAGATAATATTATAGACACTATTCCATATGGTTACTAGGCGAGACTGCTTTGTGTCTGTCAACTAGTTTCTTCAAAAGTAATATCCAGATCAGATAAGTCAATATCAAATGGAGAGTCATACCATTCCTTTAATTTGTTTATGATATATTGTAATAATCTGAAGATCATATAATATTTTTCTTATAAATGACACACAATTACATAGACGCTGAAGCAGTGAAATATATGCTTAATATGTCATTGGAGTATATCAAGATGAATGATTTAGAAATAGGTAAACAGTATGAAATTACTAATGGAGAAATTGTAAATACAATGCGTGGTCTAAAAGCACGCGTAACATTAGATAACAAATACAGGTTATTTTTAATAGATTGTTATAGCAAAACTTTAATGAATTGATGCAAGAACTTGTTGATAATAAATATAAAATTATATATAAAGGAAAAAATGAACTCTTTGATAAGCAGACAAAGCATGACATTGAATTTGTTTATTTTTATACACGTAAATACACGATGACATCAAATACTATTGTATTAGAACTAACAGATAATATCTTTTAAAAAAATAATATCGCTTATAAAATTACTGGTGGATATGAATATATTGATGAAGACAATATAACTATGTAGGGAGTATAATTGTTTTAAATCCGTCAGACCTAGCAACATTTGAAAGTGAGATCATCTCAGAAATTGAGAAACATTCAATAAAATATGAAGGACGAGAATATCCTTGTTGTGATTGTAAGCATAATATAGTTAGTTATATCTTTAACACCAACACGCATTATTATCGGATAGATTTCGTTGACTGTGAAAATGTAACTAATGGATGTAAGTGTGAGTGTGGCTCCTGCAAAAAAGAAATCAATATTGAATATGAAATAAGTTATTCCGGTAGTGATTCTAATTAAATAATTTTACATAAATAATGCCGTCAGCTACTATACCCGAAACTATATTACAATATGAAGAAGATGGGGAAATAAAAAAGTTAATAGTTCCACCAGGTGATTACAATGTGAAAACTCTTGAAAAATATATCAATTCGCAATCTCCGTTTAGCTCAAATAATATTAAAATTAAAAAAAACATAAGAGAGATGATATATTTGTAATTAGATCGCCATTTAGACTATTTCTAAAACAAAATAGTTCAATTGGCGATATACTTGGATTTAATGATGTATTAGAGTTGTAATTATTTTTCATTACCCCGGCAAATTACCGGGTCTTATACAATGGGTAGTTTCACAATTTTGACATTTTCAGCAATTTTGTTATAAAATTATATTTTTTGCAATTTGATAATTTAAGCAGTTTTGTGCCTATATCAGGCATGTTTTTGAAAGTGGGGGTCATGTACTCTAGAAAGTGAAGAAAAAAAGGACAGAAACTTTACCTTGTTTTTTAAGCATTTTTACCATCAGATTTTGGGCGATTTTTGTCCTATATCAGGCATGTTTTTTAAAGTGGGGTCAAGTAACCCCTATAGTAGTGTAAAATCAATCGGAGTTAATCTACGCAGATTTATCATTCATGGCTATTTCTGAATGAGGAAGCATACCGTCACAAAATTCTTGTTTTCGGTTTTTCACCTTTAAGATGCAATAACGAGGAATGTACTTGCCTTCTGCACTGAAACAAGCAACCAAAGATATCGTCTCTTCCCTTTCACTAGATGTAAGGGTACTAACATTTTTTTTATCCTTTACTAGCAATAACATTTCCTGATTTGTTGTTTCATTATAGGCCAGTCACATCTACGTTGAAGATGTGCCCGGGCTTATTGATGAGCTCATGTTCAATTAAAATATTTTCTAACAAGTCAAACTATTTTGAAACAAACTCTTTGTTCATCCCAAGAGCCCTATTGTCAGGGATACTTTCTGATTTTCGTATTGATAAGTCAGAATTTCGAGCTAAAAACGATTTCAAACAATCATAGCCAGCTTTTTGACTCTCCAAATCAAAATTATGTTTGATGTTCAATTGGTGGAAAGCCATAGATCGAACAGAATCTCGTGATGGTGTAAAGCAATGCGCTTGTAATTTCTTGATGTCAAGCACTATTTTCCGTTCGTTTTCTTCCCCGAATATGGACGATGGACCGAGACGACCCGTAGAAACATCCTTTGTTTTTAATCTCCTTTTAAGAGTGCTTTTGGGAATATTAAAATACCTTGCAGTCTCGTTGATCGCCATGCGCTTTGTATTGATTGCATCAGTGGCCTTCACCAAATCATTTCCACGCCAGTGTCCTCTAGTAGAATCCAGCTTCCTTTTGTAGGTGGTTGGCATGTTTCTGAAACAAAGAGAAACGCTATTAGTATTCGTGTATATTAAGAATAATCTTACTTTGTTTTATGTATGTGTCAGTGTGTTTTCTGAACATACAATATACAGAAAGCTACAATAAAATAACACGCACACACACATTATCAAACACATACGCACACACAGAGATATACATCCGCACGGGAGGCACCCCAAATAGACAGATTATATTACTAAAAAAAAACACCTTATATCGATTGGATTGCCGAATTAACAGTCTCAAAAATATAAAGTTATCAATAATTTGCCGAAAACTGACTTTTTAATCACACACGAAATGGTCCATATCTCCCGTGGCAACGTGGTCCAACTCTACCGAATGTCTGGCAGAGATGGACCAGGCAGCCATGTTGGTTCTGTTGGTGTAAGCAGCGCTAGGACACCGGAAAACAATTCACTAACCTCATTTTCACTTTCTGTGAGACACTGGTTCAAAAACATTATCAGACAACGCGTGCAATACCATTGCGTGTAAATAATGAAAAAACTTTGACCTACCTGATTTCAATTGAGAAGGTATCTTCACTACAATAATTGCTCAACGACGAAACAAACAGCTCAGAATGTCACTAACATCCGCCATTACTAGGCAACACTGCTACCGTTGCAATCTAGCGGCCAGTTTCAGAAATAACGAGCTGGTTCATCTCACCCTCCGGTCCATCTCTCCCGGAATTACCATATATATATATATATATATATATATATATATATATATATATATATATATATATAAGAAAAAATAATAATCGTGGCTAATTTTAATGGGGGTTTACTTGATTGAGTTGGCGTTGCAAGTTCAATTTATGCACAGGAAGATTAATCGGGACTGCACCTACAGTTTAAGTGAGATCAGAACCACTGTGTGCCTCCGCTGGGATCCGAAACCGGGAACCCTTGATTACAAGCGGCGACACTACCACTGGGCCATCGGCGAGGCTAGTAATGGTGGCTTTGCTTGCTTGATTGATTTGATTGATTTTACTTCGATTTTCTGCCACTTTTGGCTAATTGCGAAGATCAGGATGAGTGGCGATATGATGAAATTGGTGAATGGACACTCACAAACACCCATGCTCAGACCGGAATTCGACCCCGGGACCCCTGACGTCGTATCGCGATGTGCTAACCACTCCGTCACGGGGGCAGCTAATGGGGGTTTGCATTTCCCACTTTTTTCTTTGTTAGGTTACCAATCCAAATTCTCTGACAGACCGACACCGAACAGCGACATATTTATTTTATTTGTGAAACAAGTTTCTACCGATTTCCCGTCATAAACTATTTCTGGAAAGAGTACATTCGAGATTCTATTGTGTTCAAGCTGACAGAGACAAATTTGAAGGTGTACCGCCCCGCATACTTGCATTTAGAGTGTGACCAAATTAAGGAAGGATGAAACGAAACGGACAGACCGTCGGTCAATGAGAATGGGATATATACCAATCTCTTTCCTGTCAGCATTCAGGGCCAGAATCCAGCAGGTCCACTGGGCTCTTTTCCACCCTCTTGTGTTTACAACCGCGGGAGGGTTTTTCTGACATCAAGACAGGCACGTATCCAGGAATTCCATTCGGAGGGGCTGAACACCATTTTTTAATGGGGTATAGATATTGTATGTTTAAGGCAGTTGTGACAATTGGGTTCCAAAATGGGAGGGGGGTGTGTGCAAGGAAAGTTTACTTTATCTTGGTAGAAAAAGCTTAGCATTAAGAGTCCATAGTGGTAGTGTGGAGGCAAAAATATAAGGAGCAACTATCTTCTAAATCGTAGCCACTGTTTAAGGCTGTCATTTTAACTGGAAGGTGAAATCGGAACATTTTTAACCAATTGACCGGTCTGTTTCCATGCACTAACATTTTGTGTCGGAACCATCTGAGTATGTGTGTATGTCCATTTCTTCTCATCAGGCATCAAAACATCTATATGCCAGGAGTGTTTTCATAAAGCTGTTACATGTCATTTTGCCGCCCTGGGCAGTGGCGGCAGATGCCGCTCCCTTTCGACCCACCCCCTTTCATTACGCAGCAACGGGACACTAATTTTATATTATTATAAAAACCTCTCTCTCTCTCTCTCTCCCTCTCTCTTAAAGGTATGTTAAATGTAACAAGTATTAAGAAATATATATATACATACATACATACATACATTTCAAAATTTTGTGTTTTGTCTAACAATTGATTAAATTAAGTACCGAACAGTATCGAAAAGCAATTCTCGAAACATTATACTGAAATGTTAACGGTACTATTATCGTATGAGGGAAACACCTACGAATCATATATTTTGGACTTCTTTACATTGCTAACGTGTTAATTTCGAATGTGGAACATTTCCAAAAGTGAAATAATACATATCAATGATTATTTCTTAAATTTACGAGTACTTACTGTTACTTGTTGTTTCGAATCTGTAACACATTATGGTCGTGATAGCGTACTGGTTTAGGGGGCGTTCTGAGAGTGTCTTGTCGATTTATGCAGTGTTGCAACCTCGTTCACCGGAAAATATCTACTTTCGTGCCCGGATTTGAAATTATGCTAATACGTCGCAAACCATTCACGTTAGCCTCACAAACCATTGACGTTAGCCCCACAAACCATTGGCGTCAGCCCCAAAAACCATTCACGTTAGCCCCAAAAACCATTCACGTTAGCCCCAAAAAACATTTTCCGTAAGGTTAGGTTAGGTTAAGTTAGGTTAGGCAAGCATAGTTAAAAAAAAAGAATACTCGACACGTCATGATCTAGTGAAAACACGGTGAGGCTGAAACACTGGCTAGGGGTTGCATCATCTTAACACACGGAACATTGCACTCTCGTGCAGAAAGCAAATGGCGGGAGCAGAAACAGCGTGTCGGACAGAGATTTTCGCAGAAAACAACACTGGATCAAATCTACATTCTGGAACTTCCACAACGCTAAAGAAAATTATTTCCGTAAGTACTTTCTCCTGTAAATTTGAAGGAAATTTGAAGGAATCCGTTTCCCTCATACGATAATGTTACCATGTTAACATTATAATAAGTGTCCTTGCATAGCCCGTTCCAGTCTTCAAACTGCTCCCAACACGGCTTCTGGTTGCTGTTCAATAAAATCTAAATTATGTGCAGTTCAATTTACTGTGCTAGCGTGTCTCACTGCTACACGGAAAATCCTACAGGAGTTTATTTTTCCTGGAGCTCTAAGACTCACCAAACTCCATATGGTACTGACTATCCTCATTATTGCGATGTAAAGAGAAACATGAGTGTCCGTGTTGTGAATAGAAGGGCCAGAAAATCGCATGTTACGGCTTTTGATGTTATCTGTAAAAAGCATAACGAAAGCGAGGTTTTGTCGGGAAAAAACTTGTAGAGGGCGAGGCTTGCAGCATGAAGTTTCGAGGATCCCAGTTCCTAGCTCGGTATGAACCAACTAATTCACTTGCCTTCTTAAACCCGAAGGTTTAGCAACATAAGCCTTCCATCTCTCACCCTATCTATGAGCAAGATCAATCCAATTTTGTGTCTAATGCTGTGCAAATCACACGGCTGGAAGCTTGCGTGTATCACTCTCACTGTTTCCTTTTTCCGCTAGCTTTTGACCTTGACCATTGATCACGCATTTCTATTGCATGTTTCCCATGTCAGCACAATATATTTTTCTCTTGGATCAATCATGACTATGAGGATGAAAGGTTCAGAAATACAATGTTATTTAACAAGCAGTATATATGTTAAAAGTTCCTAGAGAGGGATGTACTTGACACAAGAATATAATTACCAGAGAATGAGAACGGAGTTGGAACCACCATGTGCTTCCGACAGTTATTAAACCTGGCACCTTTTGATTACAAGACGACAACGCTACCACATCGCCATCGGCAAGGCATAATTACCAGAGAATAACTGCAACCGACACAGCTTTACATATTTTAAAGCGAGTTCATCTGCTTGCTTTAAAAAAAAATGCCGAACCTTGTAGTGCACCCTGGAAACCTTGAACTGTTCTTGTTGAAACTAAGTGACACTGCTGTGAAGTAAGTCGCTCGGTGGTTTTTAGTGTTCAGTCACCAAGCCCGTGGTAGCCATTCTAGCATCTTAGAAAGGTAGTTGAGTCGATATTTCACTGGAAATAATGTGTTTTCAATTGTTGGGGGGAAAGCAAGCTTCCAGTTTGTATGAATAAGCTATTTCGTCCACTTCTGTTGGGCCACCCCGCAAAAAGTTGAAAAAACTTCCTTGAAGAGTAAAAAAAAAGTACTCTTTCTTGTCACATTGCTACCAAGCTTTAAACACACGTACGTACATGAATATTATGCATGAGTTGATTTATTTATTTTTTCCTCTCTCTATCTGAAGGCATACGCGCTTCTTTTTCAAGAACCGCAATATTTGTGCCTTTCCTTTTTTTAATCGAATTTAAGGAGGGGTAGAGAGAGAGAGAGAGAGAGAGAGAGAGTACCATGACAAATAGCTACTGAAGTTTCAAGATGCGCCCTGCCATATTCCTGCAGAGTTTTGTGTGTCCCGTCCTAAGTTAGTGTCTCGTACTTGTGTTTTTGTTTTCCAATGTGGACAGGTTAGAAACGAGTGTAGTTGATTGATTGATTGATTGATTGAGTTAAAATTTATGGGTGCGTCGGCACTTAAGGCCATTTCGCACCCTTCTGTGTATACGGAGAAATGTCCTCTTATCTAAAATTCTGACTGAGATTTTAAAAAAAAAGGGGTGTAGATAGCCCCTTGGGAAAAACTAAAAGTGCAAGGTTGTAAAGAGACCTGCACGAGACACACACGACACATTAAAAAGTCAGAACAAACTAAAAACCTCCTTACAGACGGTGGAAGAGTCCAGCTCTTCGCAAAAAACTAAAAACATGTGATAAAATACTGCTGTCATCACCCAAGAGGGATGACAAACAGCCGGAAAGGTTAAAAGTCTGCCGGAGGTAAGCAAGATCGACACATTCAACGAGAATGTGTCGGATGCTTAAAATAACATTACAAGCACGACACAACGGAGGGTCCAGCCCTTGCAATAGGTGACCATGCGTGAGACGGCTGTGTCCTATACGCAGGCGGGTAAGAATAACGTCTTCTCGCCGAGAGGGACGAGACGAGGAACGCCAAGCACCTATAGTGGGCTTAACAGAGTGAAGCTTGTTCCCCGTTTCCACATCCCACTCGGTCTGCCAAGTGTCAAGAAGGCGAGAACGGAACACATTCTGCAGGTCGCTAGCTGGCAAAAGGTGGACGAGAACGTCGCCATCTGCATCAGCAGACTTGGCGGCAGCATCAGCTGCTTCGTTCCCCTGGATATCCACGTGGCTAGGGACCCAACAGAAGTGTACATCTGTGCTGGAAGATAAGGAGACAAACCGTCTGAATATGCGTTGCGCAACCGGATGCCGGGAATACGGCGAATCCAGAGTCTGCAACACGCTGGTCGAATCGCAGCACACAAGGACTTTCTTCAGACCATTCACGTCTGCAAAGTCCAGTGCCTTTAGAATGGCGTACAACTCTGCCGTAAAGATGGAACAGGCAGGATGTAGCGAGAAACTGGAACTTTGAGAGTCTAGGACGAAGGCGCAACCAACTGATTCGACTGTCTTGGACCCATCCGTGTAAAACACATTAAAATTGGGGTGCTTCGCACGAAGTTCTAAAAACCGTTGCTGGTATACAACCATTGGTGTTTCTGCCTTTGGAAGGGCAGTCAGGCAAAAATCGATAGAAGGTGCACGAAACTCCCAGGTAGGGAGAGGCGGAATGAGTGGAGAGACGCCAGGAACATCACTGTCAACTACAAGTGCTGACAGGATCTCGTCTGCACGAACACCAAATGGTCTTGTGGCACTAGGGCGGAGCCGATACCTTGCCAGCCTATTCACGTCTGAGATGGTGTGAAATGAGGGATGTGAAGGCATCGAGCGAAGATGGAGGAAGTAGTTCAATACCAGCCGCTGTCTTCGCAGAGACAGCGACGGCTCAGATGCCTCTACGTACAAACTGGCGATAGGGCTGGTCCGAAAGGCACCAGAGCACACACGTATACCAGCATGGTGGACGGTGTCTAGGATGCGAAGTCTAGATGGGCGGGCAGAAGAATACACAACACATCCATAATCAAGCTTCGACCTGATGAGTGCACGATACAATCGAAGCAGTACCGTCCTATCAGCACCCCAGGAAGTATAAGATAAAACACGTAAAAGGTTGAGAACTCGAAGACAAGAGAACTTTAACTGGCGAAGGTGAAGTAGCCATGTTAATTTCTTATCGAAAATGAGGCCCAGGAAGCGGACCTCATTCACGAAGCACAGGGGAGATTTCCCCATGTACAGGTCAGGATCGAAATGACATGTACGCTGACGACAAAAGTAAACACACACGGATTTCTCGGATGAGAAGGTGAGACCTGTTTGGGAGGACCACTCAACCAAACGGTTTATCGTCAGTTGGAGTTGACGAGAAGCTGACGCGAGATTCCGTGAGCGACAAAAGATCGTGAGGTCGTCTACATACAGAAGACCATGTACAGGGGCAACAATGCTCGCCATAACACTGTTCACTGATATGGCAAACAGAGTCACACTTAATACGCTGCCCTGCGGGACACCGTTCTCTTGTTCGTGAAGATCCGAAAAGGAGTTCCCAACACGTACGCGGAGAAAACGATCAGATAAAAAGTTTTTAATAAAGTACGCCATATGGCCACGCACGCCCCAAGAATGGAGCTGCTTTAGGATGCCAAAACGCCACGTTGTGTCATATGCTTTTTGGAGGTCAAAGAAAACTGCAACTAAATGTTCCTTGTTGAGGAATGCATCCTGAATGTGTGTTTCCAGCTGCACCAGATGGTCCAGTGTGGAACGGTTGGAGCGAAAACCACATTGAAAATTACTTATCAAGCAGTTTTCCTCCAAAAACCAGGTGAGACGCTTGTTGATCATGCGTTCCATCAACTTGCACACACAGCTAGTTAAGGCAATAGGCCTGTAACTCGAGGCTGCGGTGCGTTGTTTACCTGGTTTCAGGATGGGAACAATAATAGCTTCTTTCCAGGAAGTGGGGAAAGAGTCCTCCAACCAAAGCCTGTTGAATACCGCCAAAAGGAAATTTCTTGCTCCAATGGGCAGATGACGAAGCATCTCATAGTGGATCTTGTCCACTCCAGGAGCTGTATTCTTAGAATCTCGAAGTGCCTGATCGAACTCCCGTTCAGTGAATGGAGAGTTGTATGGCTCGGTGTTATGACTTCGAAAACCTAGAGGGCGTCGTTCCTGACGGTCCTTCTCACGGCGGAAACGTGGTTCATAATTTACAGAGCTAGATGCATCAGAAAACTGCGTGGCCAAGATATTAGCTATGTCTCCGGAATCTGTGTACAACGTCCCATCGTGCTCCAGAGCGCTCAGAGGAGTAGATGCACTCCCCTGGATGCGACGTACTTTGGTCCAAACGGCTTTCGACGAAGCCTGCTTCGTCAGAGAAGACACGTATTGGACCCAGCACGCCTTCTTACTGGCTCGAATGAGCTGACGGGCACGGGCACGTTTAATGCGGAACTGCTCGAGGTTTGCGGCAGTGTGGTTCCTATTAAATCGATCGAGAGCATGATTGCGGTCCTTGATGGCTGCACCGATCTCCGCAGTCCACCAGGGGACTGGGCGTCGCCTCGCAGGTCCACTGGGATGTGGAATGGAGGTGCGTGCAGCATCATGCACTCCTGACACAAAGACATCTAAGGCGTCGATTGGTGGTAAAGTCCACGCAAGATCGACTTCAAGGTCCACTGCACGCTCGAAGGCTTCCCAGTCGGCCCGACTGAGATTCCAGTGAGGGTGTTGTTCACGTGATTGCTGAAGATGTTCGAAGGTAAGAATGAGAGGGAAGTGATCACTCCCACAGAGATCAGGATGAACGCTCCAAGATGTGGTAGGAGCAAGGCTGGGACTGCAAAAGGACAAGTCCAACGCAGAATATGTGCCAGATGAAGGACTGAAATATGTGGGAGTCCCATCATTCAGCAACGTTAAATCTGATGCCTCAAGGAATTGATCTACAATTTGACCTCGGGGCTCTGTACGAACGGAGCCCCACAAGCAATGGTAGGAATTAAAATCGCCCAAAAGAACTACAGGAGACGGAAGTTGTTCGAATATAGAAAGGAGGTCCTCAAGAGAGAATCGCTCCTCCCTTGTAATGTAGACACAGCACACAGATATTGACTGTGGTAGATGGATCCGCACGGCGACAGCTTGGAGGGGGGTGGTGAGAAAGATTGGCGTTGAGTGGATGTTATCTCGAACACCGATTGCAACACCACCGTGTGCACGACGACCCTCAGGAAGCTTGTCGGTGCGGTAAAGCGTGTATCCGTTCAGAATCACTGATTCATTTGGACGAAAATGTGTCTCTTGGAGACATATAATGGCAGGGTCAAATTCAGATATTAGAATTTGCAGTTCCTCGAGATGTGTACGGAAACCGTTAAGGTTCCATTGGAGACAATAAGCCATAGCTGGAGGTAGTGTAGTTACCTTTTAAGGCGTACTCTATTTCTAGGCCCTGTCACCTTGATAAATTCTTCATCCGCGGCTTCGTCCTGTATCATGTCCTCGGGTAAGGACACAGACGGCGAAGGGGATGAAGGAGGAGGAGTGGGGGCGGGTGCTTTGAGCGCCCGCCGGGCAGCTTTCAGCTGCGCCTTAAGTTTCAGGGTGGTGGCTGCCACCCTGACTGGAGAGCTACTGGTCTTCAGGAAGTATTCTTTTGTGTGAACCTGCTTCAACTTCTTCTCAGAAACGAGTGTAGTAAATAAAATAGTGAAATAAGAATCCCTTGGGCCTAATATATACGTTGATAAGCATATTGTTATTATTATCCTGCTGAAAATAATGTTATGATAGCCTAGGTGTTCTCCGTCTCCATTTCAGAGTGGCAAATATTTAACTCTATTAATAATATTAATTGTTGAATTTTATTTTTCAATGTTCAATAAGGTTAGAGAGAACTGTTCTGCATATTCAACGAATTCACTTGAGTAGAGCCAAAATATGCGTTTGTGGCCAACTTCAACTTGGACCCTTGAAAAACCTGTCATTTTAGTGCACGAACTCACTATTTCTCTACGTTTCGCGGCTGTTTTATTGCAGTAACGAACTAAAAGAGAGGAAAAAAGGCTCTGAAAAGTGAGTGTCAAAAACGTACTTTCAGGTACGCATGCTCCAGCGTTGTAACTTTCTAAACATGTCAATGTTTCTATATCGTGAGCTTTGTAAACCTAATGTTGTTTTGCTTCCCTCGTCACCTTTGTAAACCTAATGTTTCCTCTTATTTCGTGAACATTTTTTAGGTTTCCATATCGTGATCTTTGTAAACCCCACAACCTCTCATTTTCTGTATTGCGAGTTGTAAACTCAAGCAAAACAAATATATTTGTTTTTGTATTCCCTGGCACCATGAAACCCTACAGAGAACCTCCGTAAATGCATGCAACATGTATACTAACGGCTCTAGAGTTATTTGATGTTGTATTTTATTTTTGATATGTAGAGTTTATTGTGAGATATGTTTATTATTTTTCTTGATGAAGATGTTACAAATAAAGTTGCATGCTTTTTTTCTAGTGTGTGTGTGCTTGTTGTTCAGCAGCAGTGTCGTCTGAAACAAGAAAGCATTATTTCGTGCTATAGTGCAAATTCTTATTGTAACTGATTATCTCATATTATAGTGCAAAATTTCCATTGTAACTAGTGAATTTTTTTTATTGTAACTGATTATCTTGTGCTATAGTGCAAATTGTTGTGATATAGTGCAAAAACTTCTTATCTTGTGCTTTTTTTTGTCGTGCAACCTGTTAAAACTGCTACGTCACCCTCTCGTTCTTCACGTCATAGATGAAGGACTTGTATGCATTCAGGATGATGCTGCACACGGTGTCCGCGGGCAGAGTTTCATGGAACTCACAGACGACCTTGATGTTGGTGCGATCGTTGACCACCACCTGCTTCCTCTTCGTCGTGTTGATGATGAACATGGGTCTGTGCGTCTTGAATTCGCTGGGTGTGTAGTACATGTCCACGTTTCCCTCGGTCACCCGCTTGTAAGCGGAGTACGCTTTGTATAGTTTGAGAAAATCATCTTTTGTCATGTCGAGGTTGTAATTCTCGCGCGGGAAAACTTCGTTCCTACCGTTCTTTAGATAAACGTTCTTGATCTTGCAGTCGTCAAATTTACTGGAATCTTTTTCCTGATTGTTTTCCCTCCCGGTCTGAAAGAGCACTACGACGAAATCTGGCATGTCGTACTGTATATTATTGAATTGCGTCGTGACGTCGAAATCCAGGTGACTTCCGGACGCTATTTTCTGCACGCACTGGTAACCGTGAAAGTGAATCGGTGTCTGAGGATTTTTCAAGATCTCTGCTTTGTACTTGAGAGCATAATTCATTTCGTATTCCACCACAGACATTCTCAATTCCATGCTCTGTATGACGCACTTGGCAGCTTCTGGTAAAGTGTTGGGCAGTGGCGTACCGTCTGCGTTCAAGTTACTGTATCGCATCAGTGCGTCTTTGTCGTTGGCCACTCTGCGAAATGTGATTCTCAGTCCTCCTTTCCACATGATCTCCTTGTAGTCCGAGAAGAAACTCGGAAGCAGACGCATGGGAAACAGCACCGTGTGACTTTTCGTCGATATTTTCGTCCATGCTTCGAATCTTCCCGCCTGATAGTATGCTGCATCTGTTTTGGATAATTTCAATGTTCCTACTGCTGTTGACGTAATACCTGGATAATCGATTCTGTCGATGACGGTGTTGTGTTTCCTGACTTCGACCTGCGAGAACAGGTAAGGCACGAAGTTATCTACGAGTTTCAAATTTGCTGCGTCTGGGAATGCGTCTCCGCTATCTTTTTTCACCACGTCGAATTGAATGTAAAGGTCCGCTCTGTGAGGATGAACGAACCCGTCGCCTACGTCCACATCGTATTCGATTTCCCGGTTCACTTCGTTGAGATTTGCGAACGTGCGACGGTTCGGAGGGAAAGATTGCAATTCGTAACTTTCAATCTGTTCCATGATGTATGGTTATTTATTATATGTTGATCTCGACGATGGCCGTAGTTGTGGCACCTGCAAAATCCACCACGTCTCCTTTCTCGTTCGTGACCACAGTAGATAGTAAATGTGCATCCCACGCCAATTCTGATTTCTTGACCAAACGACCACAAAAACCTCAAAAACTCACTTTCTCTCCACGTTCCGCGCCTCATTTATTACGCTGACGATGTTTCACGACGCAGAAAAGCAGTGATGAGTGAAAGATGCACTCTCATCCTTCAAGGATGAGTGCACCTTATCGTAATTTTCCAAGTCCCGGGGGGGCCAATGTTTATATATATATCGTGACCTTTTGTAAACCTACCTCTCTCGGGGGAACGATGTGCCACACACACACGCGCGCGCCTCTCATTATTTCCGTATTGTGACGCAAACAAACAAATAATAATAATTGTTGTTTTTTTAGGATTCCTGGCCCCTATAACCTCGCCAGGGTGCGTGGTGCCCAACCAAAAAAGTAAAAGGTTCTCTAACGGCTGCGGTTATAGATAACCACACCTCTATAGAGTTTCACGTGTTTCTTTTTTTTTCTCAAACTTCCATGAAACTCTACAGAGGACCTCCGTAATGCATGCAACGTGTAATAACGACTCTAGTGTTATTTTGATGTTGTAATTTTTTTTGGATATAGAGTTTTATTGTGAGATAGATAAAAATAATTATGTTTATTATAATATTTTCTTGATGAAGATGGAGAATGTATGTGTGTGTTACAAATAAAGTTGCATGCTTTTTTTTCTAGTGTGTGTGTATGTGTATGTGTTTTTTTGATGTTTCGACAGCATCTGAAACGATAAAAAAAGAAGAATTTTATTGTTAATTTTCTCATGTAAAAAAACAACAAAAAATTTTGTGCAAATTCTGATTGTCTCGTGCTATAGTGCAAAAAAACTGATGAAAAAAAAAGATATTGTAACTGATAACTGATGAAATTGACATTGTAACTGATCTGAACTAGTGAAATTCGTATTGTGCCATTGTAACTGATTGTGCTAGTACAAAAATTCCTTATTTGTGCAAGAAAAGATGTTAAACCTGTTAAAACTGCTCTGTGACCCTCTCGTTCTTCACGTCGTGGACGAAGGACTTCTCTGCGACCAGGATGACACTGCATAGAGTATCCTCGGGCAACGGACTGTTGAACTCGCAGACAACCTTGATGTTGGTGCGATCGTTGACCACCACCTGCTTTCTCTTCGTCGTGTTGATGACGGACATGGGTCTGTGGGTTTTGAATTCGCTGGGCGTGTAGTACATGTCCACGCTTCCCTCGGTCACGCGTTTGTAAGAGGAGTAAGCTTCGTAAAGTTTGAGGTAATCGTCTTTGGTCATGTCGAGGTTGTAATTTTCGCGCGGGAACACTTCGTTCCTCCCGTTCTTGAGATAAACGTTCTTGATCTTGCAGTCGTCGAACTTGCTGGAATCTTTTTCCTGATACTTATCGCGCCCGGTCTGAAAAAGTACAATGGCGAAATCTGGCATGTCGAACTGTATGTTGTTGAACTGCGTCGTCACGTCGAATTCCATGTGACTTCCCGACGCTAACTTCTGCACGCACTGGTAACCGTGAAAGTGAATCGGCACCTGCGGACTTTTCAAGATCTCCGCTTTGTACTTGAGGGAGTAGTTCGTTTCGTATTCCACGATCGGCATTCTCAACTCCATGCTCCGGATGACGCACTTGGCTGCTTCGGGTAATGTGTTGGGCAGCGGCGTGGTGCCGTCCGGACCCAAAGTAGCGTATCGCATCAGTGCGTCGTTGACGTTGGCCGCTCTTCGAAACGTGACGCGCAGTCCTCCCTTCCACATGATCTCCTTGTAGTCCGAGAAGAATCCCGGCAGCAGACGCATGGGAAAGAGCACCGTGTGAAGACTTCTCGTCGATATTTTGGTCCCCGCCTCGAACCCTCCCGCCTGGTAGTATGCCGCGTCCGTTTTGGATAATTTCAAAGTTCCCACCGCCGTCGACGTGATGCCTGGATAATCTATTCTGTCGATGACCGTGTTGTGTTTCCTCACCTCCACCTGCGAGAACAGGTGAGGCACGAAGTTGTCCACGAGTTTCAAATTTGCATTGGGCGGAAAGGCTTCTCCGCTTTCCTTCTTCACCACGTCGAATTGAAGGTAGAGGTCCGCTCTGTGAGGATGAACGAACCCATCCCCTACGTCCACGTCGTATTCGATCTCCCTGTTCGCTTCGTTCAAATTTGCGACCGTGCGACGGTTGGGAGGGAAAGATTGCAATTCGTAACTTTCGATTTGCTCCATTTTTTACACTATGTGTGTTATTTATTATACGTTGATCTCCACGATGGCCGTCGTAGTTGCACCTGCGAAATCCACCACCTCTCCTTTCTCGTTCGTCACCACCAACTCTATGTCGTCTATGCGGTTGCGACATAGTGGAAAATAGATCGGCGAAGAGGGCGTGTAGATGATCGGTTCCATGAATTCGGAACTGGGTTTGAACGTGGCTATGATTCCCGTCTGCTTGTGACTTCCTAACAATCCGTCCGAGGATTTCGTGATCATTCCTTCCGCCACGTTGCAGTGTACGTTCAAAGTCTCTGTGGCCAAGAATTTAGGAATATTGACTGCTACGTGCTTGATGCCAGCTTCGAGTTTTGTGTCGTTCTCGAAACCTAAAAGTTCTCCCATGGTGCCCAGGTCCACGGTCTCCGTCGCGGATAGGATTTCCACTCTGTGCGTGACCGAATTTTGAGAAAGGTACGTGCCTTTGGGTAATTGAGCTTGCAAAGTGGAAAGATTGTATTGGCCTGGCGTGACGACGATATGTTCGCTTTCGACGCTAATTTTGTTGTTGTGCTGCGTGACGTTAGGTATGAGGTACATGCTGTAGAATGCACGCAGAGCTATGGATTTAGGATAGACGATGTCGTCGTGCAGCGTGAGTTTCAAGATCGAAGATTCGCTCGTGAGATGGAACACGCCCATCGTGTTTCAGGTTCCACAGTGCTTTCTGGAAATCTTCCACCTGCGGCTTATTTATTTTAGAGAGAAACGCGAGCACGGAGAGACAGAGATGACCGCAGTTCACGTCTCCGAAATTTTGAATGCGTTCGTCGTTGTAGTATATAGAGGTTTTGTTCGTTTTCAGATAATGAACTAAATTTGTAGGTGGAACACCTCCGAAAGAATCGAAAACGAATGCATTGTTATTGTCATCATTTTTGTGGTAACATATCCAATGCGTGCCTGGATTTTCTTGACTGTCCAAGTTGACTACTCCACATTCTCTTTTTTTAACGGTTGAAGGTAACGAGTCGGACATGAAAACTCCTCTGAAGTGTTTGATTCGTAATGGTTCGATCAGAGATTCAATGTCTCGGTTGGTGAGTGCTGCTGCTGTTTCTTTTTTTTTAACTTTTTCATCACGCCCTTCCCCCCTTTCTTCTCCATGGCCAGGTTGTGACGTTTCTGTTCTTCCAACTCGGCCTTGTTCTTCTTCGAGTCGATGACGGTTTTCGCGATGGCGGCGCTTCCGCCGGCCAAACTTCCAACGGCCCTCAATGCTGCCAGGATGGCCGGGATGCTGAATATGAAACCTCCGATCTTTTGCTGTTTCCGCGAACGCTGCAAGCGTCTCAATTGTGGAGTGCTGAGAAGTAATTTCATTCCGTGTCCTTTCGTCAAGCAAGAACGTTTCTTCTCGCGTTGTTTCTTGGTGAGTAACCCATCCAGGGCACCTAGATTTTTTAGATTGGAGTATGGTATCTGGTACACGACACCCTTGGGCTTCATGTTGATGCTCTATATGTTTTTTTTTCACGGTATGTTATTTATATATATAAATGTTCTGAGATTTTTTTTTGTTTCCTCTCTCTCTCGTGTAATTTTTTTTTCACGGTATGTTATTTATATATATATATATAAATGTTCTGAGATTTTTTTTTGTTTCGTGTAATTTTTTTTTTCAAGGTATGTTATTTTATATATACTCCGCGCAGCAGTAGTACAATATACCCGGTTCTGCAACAGAAAGTGGAGCTCGGTGGGGCAGAGCACAGTTTGGTTGCACATATTCACTTTCCCGGCACACAAGTACGACAGTGTCTTTGAAAATGTAGTAGTGCAGGTGTCCGGGTACTGAATTTTCATTTGGGGCTCGGTGGAGCTCGGTGGAGCTCGCCAAACCTCAAAAACTCACTTTCTCTCCACGTTCCGCGCCTCATTTATTGCGCTGACGATGTTTCACAGCGTAGAAAACAGCACCAAAACATCAAAAACTCATTTTGATTATTTGGAGCTCACCAAAACCTCAAAAACTTATTTTTATTAATTGAGGTTCACCAAACCTCAAAAACTCTTATTTTCTCTCTATGTTCAGCGCCTCATTTATTGCGCTGACACAACGTGATGAGTAAATAATGCAGTTTCTTATTCTTGAAGGATGAATGCACCTTATCGTAATTTTCCAAGCCCCGGTCAAATGTTTGTATATCGTGACCTTTGTAAACCTCTCTCTCGGGAACGATGTGCCACACACACGCGCGTGCACGCCTATATTGTGACGCAAACAAACAAACAAATAATATATTTTTTAAGATTCCTGGCCCCTAACCCCACTTCCGGTCGCCATTTTGGATTTCCGAACATAGGTTCTATTCATACTTTTTCTCACATATAAGCATACGTGATGAATCCGCAAACAGATTTTTCCTAAGTCTTACTGTTTCCAAGATAACCCCACTTCCAGTCGCCATTTTGGATTTCCGATCATAGCTTCTATTCATACTTTTTCTCACGTATAGGTGTACCTGATGAATCACCAAACAGATTTTTCCTAAGTCTTACCGTTTCCAAGATAACCCCACTTCCGGTCGCCATTTTGGATTTCCGAACATAGGTTCTATTCATATTTTACTTACATATAGGCGTATGTGACGATTCCGCAAACAGATTTTTTCTAAGTCTTACCGTTTCAAAGATAACCCCACTTCCGGTCGCCATTTTGAATTTCCGAGCATAGGTTCTATTCATATTTTACTTACATATAGGCGTACATGACGAATCCGCAAACAGATTTTTCCTAAGTCTCACCGTTTCCAAGATAACTAGTAGTGCAGTTTGGACAGTTGAACGTCCTCATTTGGGGCTCGGTGGGGCTCGCCTTAATGGATTTGTCTCGTAAGGCAAGAGCCCCCTGGTCTGGCAGTGTTGCCAGCTGCTTACTCGAAAAAATCACCAAGGTTTTTTTTGGGTCTAACCTAGCCTAAAGCAAGGAGCTGGCAATCTTGCTTGAGGCTTGCCCTAATGGATTTCTCTCGTAAGGCATGAGCTCTATTTTCTCGCAGTGTTGCCAATATTTTACTCGAAAAAATCACCAAGGTTTTTTTCTGGGTCTAACCTAGCCTAAAGCAAGAAGCTGGCAACCTTGCTTGAGGCTTGCGTTACAGTGCATAAAGCAATTTTTGCCAACCTACATATACAGGGCAAGGAGAGCCGGCACTGCCGTAAAAGAGAAAGATGGATGGATGGGAACACTGCACGGGTTCAACGTCATCAAATAAAAATCGCCTTAATGGTTTTTTCTTGTAAGGCATGATCTCTATTTTCTCGCAGTGCTGCCAACTCCTACCTACACTTTTTTTTAGTTGGCAAGGGCTAGAGAGAGAGAAAAACCTATAGCTGGGAACAGTAATGAGCGAATGCGCCATATCGTAATTTTCCAACTCCCGGGGGCCAATGTTTGTATATCGCGACCTTTGTAAACCTCTCTCTCTCTCGGGGGGAACGACGTGCCGCGCACACACACACACACACACGCACACGCACACACGTACGCGCGCGCGTATGTATTGTAACACAAACAAACAAACAAAATAATAATAATTGTTGTTTTTTAGGAGGCATTTTCATAGTTTCATACCTCTACTAGATTGGTAGAAAAATATACTAATGGGCAATAAAATCTGAAGGAGATTCGTGTCTAGCAAAAATAAGCTAAATAGAATTACACATGCATACAATATTTATTGTGCTTTTTCCTATCTACAATCATATTTTTCTTATATATTTTTTTAAATTTTTTTACAGGGTTTATTTTGTAAACACTCTACCACCAACAGATCACATATAAATAAACATACCCCCCAAAAAAATGCGCTCCATGAAAAGTTGTCCTGTGTGCAAGAAAACCAAATTAAGCAAACATTTTGCAAGACATTGTCGTACCTGCGTGCCAGGCAAGCATTTGGCTGCCACTGAACTATGTTCCGGATGCAATATACAGATCACAATTGCGCATATCGAGGAGCATAAGCTTAATTGTCTAAGCAAAAATACATCTGGGGCCCAGCCTTCGACCTCCACCAAAAGGAAGGCAGAAGCAGCCTCCATCAATGCACCACCCACGAAACGCGTCAAGCCTGTGGCGAAAGCGAACCAGACTGCTTTCGAGCGGTTGTTAGAGGATTTTGTCATCACTTCGGAGGGCTCATGCGACGTGCGTAGCTTTTTGGAGAACGTGCGAGCCGAAATTATTTCCATCCTCGGCGATGCCCTGGCTACGTACTCCACCAAATTCTACGCATCGCTACGTTGCCAGTACAAGAAGCAGTCCGATGAAATTTACAGCTTCTGCCACAACACCAAGGCGAAGACGCTGCATCTGGCGGATGTCGACAACCTCGAGGTTATCTACAACCAGTTTACCGATGAGCTGGTGACCAAACAAGAAGAACATCAAGCTAAAGGCTCGGGGGGTTCGCTGTGTGGCGAGCCTCACGAACTGTGCGTCAAACTTTGCAAGTTCATGCCCCTCTCCGCCTCCAGCTACGTCCACTTACCACCTACCATTGTGGCAAAGAAGGCCGTCCTGAACATTCAGAACAATGACGCCAAGTGCTTCGTATGGTCGGTGCTTGCAGCGTTGCACCCTGTCGACCGGAAAAACCAACCACACCGGGTTAACCACTACCGACCCTACGAGGCAGAGCTGGAAGTTGCGATGGCTGGGATCAACTACCCGGTGGCGCTTTCGGACATTCGAAAGTTTGAGGTTCGTGCGCGGTTGGCTATCAACGTTTACGGTCTCACTGACGAAAATGCGGTGTACCTTATTCGCGTGAGCAACGTAAATGTTGATGGTGCGCAGGAAATTCACCTTCTGCTCATCAAGGACGAGACCAATCACCACTACACCCTCATCCGTTCCCTCTCTAGACTTGTTTCGAGCCAGCGGAGCAGTGATAGTCACCACATAGAAGTTTGTCGAAGGTGCTTGTCAACTTTTGACAATCAAAAACAGCAGGATTATCAGCACATCAGAGGTCCCAACATCGCTGTCGAGAAGCTCGCTCGCCACAAGTTCTACTGTAGTAACAACGAGTCTGGTGTGGCAGTCTTGCCCAAACCTGGTACCGTGGAGCGTTTCCACATGCACGGTGCCATGGTAGAGCATCCCGCTATCATCATCGCGGATTTCGAAGCCTTCCTCAAGCCCCTGTCCACTTGCGATCCCAACCCCGAAGTTTCTTCCACCACCCCTTACCAACTCCACGAGGCATCCAGTTATGCCTACGTTGTGGTGCGACGAGACCAGCACATCGCCCCCAAGCCCTACGTGTACCGTGGCCCCGACGCAGCCAAACACTTCCTCGAGAGGATGGTTGTCGAGGCCAACGAGATAGGGAAGGTACTGTTGGCCCCCAAGTCTATGCTCCCACTGTCTCCCGACGATCAACGTAGACACGACGAGGCCATCGCTTGCCCTGTCTGCGTCAAGGAGTACACCGCCAACAACCGTAAAGTCCAACACCACGATCACTTTAACGGTAGGTATGTTGGTCCATGGTGCAACGGATGCAACCTCATGGCCCGGGACCCGCGATTTATCCCTGTGTTTTTTCATAATGGCTCGGGATACGACTTCCACCATCTGGTGCCTCACTTTGGGTACGACGACATGCGAATCAACGTCCTGGCGCAGAACGAGGAGCGTTACATTAGCTTGAGCAAGTGGGTGCGAATCTCAGGATCACACTCTACCGTCGAGCTTCGCTTCCTCGACTCCCTGAGGTTCCTCCCGGCCAGCCTCGATGCTCTCGCAGGGAAGCTTAGCGACGAGCAAATGCTCATCACCTCCGCGAACTTTCCGAACTTGGACGCAGGTCTCTTCAAGCGTAAGGGTGTCTACCCCTACGAATACATCACAGACCCTTCCAAGTTCGCAGAGACGTCGCTACCTCCTCGAGCAAACTTCTATAGCAAGCTGCGAGGCTCGAACATCACCGACGAGGAATATCACCACGCCCAGTCCATGTGGCGCGAGCTGGGCTGTCGAACTCTCGGGGACTACCACGACGCCTACCTCAGACTTGATGTGACGCTCCTCGCCGACGTGTTCCAGACGTTCCGTGCAACTGCGAAGACCATCTACAAGCTGGACCCTGCCTACTTCTACAGTCTCCCCGGACTGGCATGGTCAGCCATGTTTCTGGTGACGAAGATCGAGCTGGAGCTTCTTTCGGACGTGAAAATGATGCTGTTTGTGGAACGTGCCGTGCGGGGTGGAATGGTCCAGGTGTCGCAGCGACACTCGCGCGCCAACAATCACCACATGTCCACCGGTTACGACCCCTCACAACCGTCCAGCTACATCATGTACACGGACGTCAATAACCTCTACGGACACTCCATGATGCAGCCACTCCCCTTTAGAGGCTTCGAGTGGGCTGACCCTTCCAACTTCGACATCGAAAACTTCGACGATTCGGAACATGGGTTTTTCGCCGAGGTGGACCTTGAGTTCTCCGAGAAGCTGCAGGATTTGTTCTGCGATCTTCCCCCTGCACCCGAGTTCAAGTGTCCACCCGATTCCAACCAGAAGAAGCTCGTCATGGATTTCGAGTCCAAAGAGCGTTATGTCCTGCACTACCAAAACCTCCGGTGGTTGATGAAGCAAGGGGTGACCGTCCGCACAATACATCGAGTTTTGATGTTCGAGCATTCTCCATGGTTGAAGCCATACATCGAGCTCAACACCGAACATCGCACAGTCGCCACTTCTGATTTCGATCGCGATTTCTTCAAGTTAATGAATAATGCGGTGTTTGGCAAAACCATGGAGAATGTACGGAATCGCATGGACATAAAATTGGTAACGAGGAAAGCACAATGTCGCAGGCTCGTAGCAAACCCATTATTTAAATCGAGGACCATTTATAATGAGCAGCTTGCTCTGGTGCATATGAGGAAGAGTGAGGTGAGGCTCGACAAGCCAATTTATGTTGGTGCCTCAGTATTAGACCTGAGCAAGCTGCACATGTTCGAGACGTACTACGACATATTACGTCCACATTATAGCCACAACATCTCGCTTCTCTACACGGACACGGACAGCTTGGTGTACCACGTCCACTCAGCCGATGCATACAGGGATATAGTCACGGCACCAGCTTTGGTTAACCTCTTCGACACCTCGGGCTATCCCCAGCCGAACCAGTACGGCATCCTGCCCCGAAACAAAAAAGTACCTGGCAAACTCAAAGACGAGAAGGACGGTGATGTAATTCTCGAGTTTGCAGGTCTTCGCGCCAAGGCCTATGCCATCAAAGCCGAGGGTAGCGTTAACAAGAAGGCCAAGGGTGTCGGCAGACAGGTGGTTCGGGAGCATCTCGCATTCGATGACTTTGTCGATTGCCTCAAGACCAGGTCGTCGGTTCTAAGAGAAGAACAGCGCATCCAGAGCGTCGACCATGTGTTGACCACAAACAAAGTTAGAAAAATTGCGCTGGATCCCAACGACGACAAGAGGTGCGTCCTCGAGTGTGGTATTCACACATTGCCGTGGGGGCACTATCGCTTAGCAGAAAGCAAAACCTGCAACATATGCCCATCTTCAACAGAAGATTCATAAAAACAAAACAAAACAAAAAAAAACACTTTGACTGTCATTACAAAAAACTTTGACTGTATTCGTAAATAACCAGCATGCCTATGAATTTGTTCGGTTTCAAAAAACAGATCATTATGGAAACCATACCAGATCATGAAGTCTTACCTTCCGTGTTACCTAAACTCAACGGTCTGTTGATCATTCACCTCAACAGCATTTGGACGAAACTGGATGACGATGTGGGCAAGATGTTTTATGTTTTTAATAACAATTTACATTTCTACGAAATTCCGATCGACGGGAAACTTCAAATCACCGTGAATCCGGAAAACGCAGGCGAAATCAAAATTTCTACCGGCAAAAACATTTTTCGAATCAAGCACGACAAGATGCTTTCTAACATTACGTACGATGTGTCCGCAGGAGATTATCTTTACATGGAACTCCTCGGAGATTACGACAAACTCATTCCTCTCTTCGTAGAATTACGAATCGTCTATCCTATTATAAATAACCGTTAACCAAAAATGCCTAACGACATTTTCGGCAACACCAAGCGTGTAGACCACGCAGAAGAGATTCTCATGTTGGACATTCGAGTTAAGAAGTTGAGGACCGATTTGATCGCTTTGCAGGAAACCTTAAACAAAAGTTTAGAGTCGGAAATCGCTACGCTCCAAACGCAATGTCTCGACCCCATTCTGAAAATCGATTCCGAACTGAAAACGCTGATAAAAAATTATGTCGACGTACCTTCTTACGACAGCGTTCAAAATATACAGTTGAGCGTGGATTCGCTTCAAAATGATTTGGCCAAATTACAGCAATTTCAATCGAAAAATGAAGATTTGGAAAAATTGAAACTCGAAATCGAAGAACGAACTTCCGCAATAGAAAAGAATTTCTCTGAACTTCAAACCGTGGTGAACGATATAGACGCAGAACGCTTACATGTCGTCGTTTCCAAATTACAAGAAGAATTCACCAGCACGTTGGAAGAAATTAAATCCAAATTGCAGACTTTGGAAGATACAATGACGAACCTACCATCGTCGGACGAACTGCAGGTCATCGGTAAAAGCGTCGCGAACATAAAAATTCAATTGGAGGCCTATCAAGATTTCGAACACATTCAAACCACCATCGCTACGCTTCAGGCGTCCTTGGAATTGATCAACGAAGAAATTAAAAATATTCACGCTGAAGCGAGAGCGTTGACGAGCATTCAAGACACGTTAAGCACGGTTCAGCAGAAGATCGAATATTTAGAAAATTTAAACGTCGAAACGAATCTCGCTCATTTTCATCACGTACTGGACAACATACAGGGTGACTTGGAATCGTTACGGACGAGCGTGCCTTCGAGCGAAGATTTGGAAAAATTGAAAACGGCGGTGACGGCACTATCCGAATCGAGCGACATCAAAAGTTCATTGAGCGATCTCGAGAGTAAAGTGGCCAATCTCCCCACCTCCAAAGAATTGCACGTTTTGAAAAGAAACATATCTCGAATGCTGAAACGACTAGAAACGGAAACGGCGAACGTGGAACAGATTCGAGACGAAATTAGTTCGCTGGTGTCGACGCTGCCCACTTCGCAGAGCGTCGCCGACCTTCACACGCAGTTTACAGAGATGCGAAGCATCGTGAACGATCTTACTGAGAAGAGCTCGAAATTGAATCAAGTCGAGAACCTTCAGAACATCGTCGTCAACATCAGAGATCAAGTTGGAGTGCTGGAATCCACACAGGAATCGACGCTGGCCTCTTTCGGTGCCAAGTTGCAAGAACTCAACGAAAACTACAAGCAGTTGAACGTGGAAGTGAAAATCAAACCGTCGTTTTCTACCGTAACGGATACCATAGTCGAGCATTTGCTCCCCATCGAAAATAAACTCGGACAAGTTCACAGTAATCTGCTCGGCGTCGACACTAAATTCGCTAAACTGCATTTTCTGCAAGCCATCGAAATCAACAGCGTACCCAATCAACAGAGAATCTCCACGTTCGTCGAAGGCAACAAACTGTACATGTTGCATCCTTATCATCCGTACTACAAGTTTCTCCTCGATGGCACGATTCAGATAAACGAATTTTCGTACTGGTCTCACGGTAGAAAAGCTAGCGTTCCCACCATGACTTTGATATCGAATCGTGGTGTCCAGAAAGCAGGAAACATTCCTCTGGCACGTTGGAACGAAACGCGCAACATATATGAAATACACGAAGACGAAGATCTCACCGTTTTCGACGTGAGTGCCGGCGATAAGCTGATCATTCAAAACACGAGCGAAGTGCCACCCTCTTTGAATCCCATCACGCTTGTGCTTCTCTTGAAACGTAATCTCTAAAAAAATGTCTAGGCAAGCCATCGTCGAAGAATTGCATAAACCTGCACGCCGCAACTACGAACGTTTGGCTGTGGTAACCAAGGGCATCGACGACCTCTGGCAAAGTGACCTCGTGGAGATGAGTAGCGGCAATTTGAAAAACGTGCATAAATTGAACAAGGGCAACAAGTACCTTCTCACCGTCATAGACACGTTTTCGAAATTCGCATGGGCTCTACCTTTGAAGGCGAAAACGGGAACGTGCGTCACGGAAGCATTCAAATTAATTTTTCGCGAAAGCGGTGGCAGACGACCACGGTTTCTGCAAACGGACAACGGTAAAGAATTTTACAACACCGTATTCCAAAAGTTTATTCAAAACACAAGATTCGACATTATTCGAGCTTCAGTCACATCAAAGCCAGCATCGTGGAAAGATTCAATCGAACCTTGAAAACACACATGTGGAAACGATTCACGCTTCGGGGAAATTACAAATGGGTCGACATCCTGCCGGAACTCGTCGACACCTATAATCACACACGGCACAGAACGATAGGCATGAAGCCAGCCGACGTTACCAAGTCTGACGAGCAGCGTTTAATTTCTACAGTTTACTGTCCAAAGTACACACCCACGACAAAAAAAGCTAAATACAAAATTGGAGACCAGATAAGAATCAGCAAATTCAAACGCACCTTCGAGAAGGGATTCACAAAAAATTGGAGCACGGAACTTTTTACCGTGGTTCGAGTTCTACCCGGAAACCGACACACGTATATAATAAAAGATAGTAGCGGCGAGATTTTGAAAGGAAGATTTTACGAAGAGGAACTCTCTAAAACGAAACATCCCAACACGTACCTCATCGAGAAAGTATTGCGTAGGAAAGGTGACAAACTGTTTGTCAAATGGCTGGAACTTCCAGAAAAGAGTTGGATCGACGCGGACGAAGTGATCTTGTGAGTACGTGGAACGTGGTGAAGCGTCTACCGGATCCGGAAAGTCAAACGAGAAAAAAAAAGAACGGCGAGTTGCTTCCCGACAGCATCCGCTGTCTGATCGTAGGTCCTTCGGGGTGTGGGAAAACGACACTGCTCGTGGACAATTTTCTCCTCGCACCGAATTGGCTAGATTGGAAGAACAGGCACCTGTACGTGTTCTCGAAAAGTTTGGAGCAATCCAAATACCAGCAACTGATGAAACTGTACGATGGTCTGGACATTGCAACGTTCGCCTCGGAAATAAAACCACTCGACGATTGTCGTGAAAATTCAGTTGTTGTGTTCGACGACGCCATCCTGGAAAATCAAAATGAAATTCGCAACTTTTTCACGCAAGGTCGTCACAAAGGAATGGATTGTTTCTACCTAGCTCAAACGTTTTCCAAAATTCCAAAACAGTTAGTACGCGACAACGCTAATTTCATATGTTTGTTTCGTCAAGATCACACCAACCTCAAGCACGCCTACGATGACTACGTAGGCGGAGACATGAACTACAATCAATTTTCGGAACGCTGCTGCTCTACTTGCTGGAACGGTGACGATTTCGGATTCGCGACGATCGACATGACGAGAAAACCCAACGACGGAAAATACAGAAACAAAATCAACGACTTTCTAAACGTTGCAACGTTGTGAGAAACGACGTATATAAATAACGTCATGACGAAACGAAAAATCGAAGACGAAAATCTCAAGCTTCGCGATTACCTCGCGAAACGCTTCAAAGGTTGGAAATCCGAGAATCGCGGATTCTACGAAGAGAAGAAACGTCAGGATCAACCCGTGATCGATGCCATCAGCAGTCTAGGTAAAGAAATTAAAAGTGTCACGGAACAAAATAAAAATTTGATTAATGAACTCGTACCGCTCGCAGCTAAAAGTTACGCCGTACCCACGCCCATTTCGAGCATTCCTTCGACGCCGTTCGAACTGAAGGATGCACCGGCACGACGTCGAGCCATTGGTAGCACGTCGTCGTCTTCGGATAAAATCGAGTTGGGACCTTTGGCACGAGACTACCTGAGCACGGGGAAATTCGACAAGGATGAAGTGTTCGGATTGTATCCCAGCATGGAAACCAGCGAAGGCGGCGGTGTGGTGTGGAAGATTGGGAAATCGAAGGTGACCTTCGAAGGCAACGACATTAAAGTCAATTTAGGCGACAAGGATAGTTGGAACAGGTATCCGGGTACGGTGGGACTGTGGGAACTCGTCGCCAAAAAGCAGCCGAAAGATTACACCGACGAAGATTACCAAAGTTACAAGGAAATTTTGATCATGACGGATGCCTTGTACCAAAACAACGACGCTACGCAGAATCGCGTCAAATCCAGCAGCGGCGAAAAATACAGGAATCTCATCAAACCGATTTGGAACCAGGTCAAAACAGGCAGCGGCGTCAAACTCTACAACACGTTACCCAAAGAGTTTGTGTGGGTGGACGACGTGCGCAAGCTCATAGACAGGTTGTTGGTTATTGCAGGAGAGGAGAATGCAGGCAATCGTAATTTCTACAACGAGAAGGTTGGCATCGTGGACATGATCAGCACGAAACTTTCAAACTTCATCGTGAACGACGACAAGGGCATAGGTTACCTGATCAAAATCATCAACACGCTGCCTCCGAAATTTTGGAACGTGGCCGAAGGAAAGGGACTCGTGAACGACATCATCAACAAGTTACCTTTCGAGATGCATCTACCTGGCTACCAGTACTGCGGACCGGGTACCAAACTCGAGAAAAGATTGGAGAGAGGAGACAAGGTTGTGAATCCGTTGGACGCGGCATGCAAAGATCACGACATCGCTTACAACACCACGCAGACGGATCTGGACGCACGTCACGAAGCAGACAGAAAGTTAGAGCACGCAGCTTTCGAAAGGTTCGTGAGCAGAGACGCATCGCTGGGTGAACGGGTCGCCGCACTGGGTACCACCATCGCCATGAACACGAAACAAAAATTGGGCTGGGGTATATAAATAACATAGAGTAAAAAATAATAATAATAACAACATGTCTCGCATAACTGATTTGCCGCACGAACTACTATCTAAAATATTCAAAAAGGTAGTTAACGGAGATGTTAATAAACTTGTGATCATAGCAAGAACAACGCCGGAATTTCGCATCCCTTGTGAAATGGTTCTCAAGGACCATCTTCGGGAGATCAGCGGCCTGAGGTGCGGTGATCTCAACATTCTGCTTTCGGCTGCAGGGGAAAAATTGAACGAGAGGTTGGACGAACTGGACGAGGCGATGCAGGGAAGAAGACGGTACACAGTAGATTGGTACAAGTCTGAGCAGGAGAAGAAAAATATCATTACGCACATCATCGCGTTCTCCGAAGCACGGACTTTCTTCCTCTGTTAAAAAAATAATAATATATATACGTGTCAAAAAAACTTGATATATAAATAAATAATCTTCGGTATATATAAATAACACACATCGTGAAAAACAATTAAATTTCTCTCTAACACTTTGAAATTTTTTTGATATGACGACTGAAAAAATAAGTGATCTCCAAGCATTAAAACAAATGCTAAATTTGTCAGTCGAGTATGTAAAAATTCAGGAATTGGAAGTCGATAAACCTTACACGATAACTTCCGGTTCAATCGTTTCTACCCAGTATGGTTCCAAGGTACGGCTGTTGCTCAACGCACAATACAGTCTATTTTTACCAGATCGATACGCTAACATGTTATCCGACGAGAAGCTATCTATTTTAATCGAGAACAAAACCCGAATCGTGTACAAGGGGACAAAGGAACTTCTTGGCAAGAAAACGAAGCACGTAATAGAATTTGTGTAACGACTGCGAGGCCTTGAAAATATATAAATAACATACCGTAAAAAAACTACACAAGAAAAAATCTCAGAATATATATATAAATAACATACCGTGAAAATAACACATAGAGCATCAACATGAAGCCCAAGGGTGTCGTGTACCAGATACCATACTCCAATCTTAAAAATCTAGGTGCCCTCGATGGGTTACTCACCAAGAAACAACGCGAGAAGAAACGTTCTTGCTTGTCGAAAGGACACGGAATGAAATTGCTGCTCAGCACACCTCAATTGAAAAGATTGCAGCGTTCGCGGAAACAGCAAAAGATCGGAGGTTTCATATTCAGCATCCCGGCCATCCTGGCAGCATTGGGGGCCGTTGGAAGTTTGGCCGGCGGAAGTGCCGCCATCGCGAAAACCGTCATCGACTCGAAGAACAACAAGGCCGAGTTGGAAGAACAGAAACGTCACAACCTGGCCATGGAGAAGAAAAAGGGGAAGGGCGTGATGAAAAAGTTTAAAAAAAAGAAACAGAAGCACTCACCAACCGAGACATTGAATCTCTGATCGAACCGTTACAAATCAAACACTTCAGAGGAGTTTTCATGTCCGACTCGTTACCTTCAACCGCTAAAAAAAAAGAATGCGGAGTAGTCAACTTGGACGGTCAAGAAAATCCAGGCACGCATTGGATATGTTACCACAAAAACGACAATGATAAAGCATTCGTTTTCGATTCTTTCGGAGGTGTTCCACCTACAAATTTAGTTCATTATCTGAAAACGAACATAACCTCCATATACTACAACGACGAACGCATTCAAAATTTCGGAGACGTGAACTGCGGTCATCTCTGCCTCTCCGTGCTCGCGTTTCTCTCTAAAATAAATAACCCTACGATCGAGGATTTCCAGAAAGCATTGTGGAACCTCAAACAGCATCACTAGGATGGGCGTGTTCCATCTCACGAGCGAATCTTCAATCTTGAAACTCACGCTGCACGACGACATCGTCTATCCTAAATCCGTGGCTCTGCGTGCATTCTACAGCATGTACCTCATACCCAATGTTACGCAGCACAACAACAAAATTAGCGTCGGAAGCGAACACATCGTCGTCACGCCAGGACAATACAATCTTTCCACTTTGCAAGCTCAATTACCCAAAGGCACATACCTTTCTCAAAATTCGGTCACGCACAGAGTGGAAATCCTATCCGCGACGGAGACCGTGGACCTAGGCACCATGGGAGAACTTTTAGGTTTCGAGAACGACACCAAACTCGAAGCTGGCATCAAGCACGTAGCAACCAACATTCCTAAATTCTTGGCCATAGAGACTCTGAACGTACACTGTAACGTGGCGGAAGGCATGATCAGGAAATCTTCGGACGGATTGTTAGGAAGTCACAAGCAGACGGGAATTATAGCCACGTTCAAACCAAGTTCCGAGTTCATGGAACCGATCATCTACACGCCCTCTTCGCCGATCTATTTTCCAGTATGTCGCAACCGCATAGACGACATAGAGTTGGTGGTGACGAACGAGAAAGGAGACGTGGTGGATTTCGCAGGTGCCACTACGACGGCTATCGTGGAGATCAACGTATAATAAATAACCATATATGTAAAATGGAGCAAATCGAAAGTTACGAATTGCAATCTTTCCCTCCCAACCGTCGCACGTTCGCCAATCTCAACGAAGCGAACAGGGAGATCGAATACGACGTGGACGTAGGCGACGGGTTCGTTCATCCTCACAGAGCGGACCTCTACCTTCAATTCGACGTGGTGAAGAAGGAAAGCGGAGACGCGTTTCCTGCAGCAGCAAACTTGATACTCGTGGACAACTTCGTGCCTCACCTGTTCTCGCAGGTGGAGGTGAGGAAACACAACACCGTCATCGACAGAATAGATTATCCAGGCATCACGTCGACGGCGGTGGGAACGTTGAAATTATCCAAAACGGACGCAGCGTACTACCAGGCCGGGGGATTCGAAGCCGGGACCAAAATATCGACGAGAAGTCACACGGTGCTCTTTCCCATGCGTCTGCTGCCTGGTTTCTTCTCGGACTACAAGGAGATCATGTGGAAGGGAGGACTGCGCGTTACGTTTCGAAGAGCGGCCAACGACAACGACCCACTGATGCGATACGCTACTTTGGGTCCGGACGGCACCACGCCGATAGCCAACACTCTACCCGAAGCAGCCAAGTGCGTCATCCGGAGCATGGAATTGAGAATGCCGGTGGTGGAATACGAAACGAACTACGCCCTCAAGTACAAAGCGGAGATCTTGAAAAGTCCACAGGTGTCGATTCACTTTCACGGTTACCAGTGCGTGCAGAAGATGGCGTCGGGAAGTCACATGGAATTCGACGTGACGACACAGTTCAACAACATACAGTTCGACATGCCAGATTTCGTCGTAGTGCTCTTTCAGACCGGGTGGGACAAGAATCAGGAAAAAGATTCCAGCAAGTTCGACGACTGCAAGATCAAGAACGTTTATCTGAAGAATGGACGCAACGAAGTGTTCCCGCGCGAGAATTACAACCTCGACGTGACCAAAAACGATTACCTCAAACTTTACGAAGCGTTCTCGGCTTACAAACGCGTGACCGAGGGAAGCGTGGACATGTACTACACGCCCAGCGAGTTCAAAGCACGGAGACCCATGACCGTCATCAACACATCTAAGAGAAAAAAGGTTGTGGTCAACGATCGAACCAACATCAAGGTCGTCTGCGAGTTCCACGATGCCTTGCCCAAGGATACCCTATGCAGTGTCATCCTGATTGCAGAGAAGTCCTTCGCCTACGACGGTAAGAACGAGAGGGTCACAGAGCAGTTTTAACAAGTTTTTTAACATCTTTTCTTGCACAATAAGAAATTTTTTGTACTAGCACAATGAGTTACAATGGCACAATACAAATTTCACTAGTTCAGATCAGTTACAAATGTCAATTTCATTAGTTATCAGTTACAATATCTTTTTTGCACTATAGCACGAGACAATCAGAATTTGCACAAACAAATTTGTTGTTGTTTTTACACGTGAAAAATTAAAAATAAAATTTCTTTTTTATCGTTTCAGATGCTGTCGAAACATCAAAAACACATACACACACACTAGAAAAAAGCATGCAACTTTATATGTAACACACACATACATTCTCCATCTTCATCAAGAAAATATTATAATAAACATAATTATTTTTATCTATATCTCACAATAAAACTCTATATCCAAAAATATCACAACATCAAATAACACTAGAGTCGTTAGTACACGTTGCATGCATTACGGAGGTCCTCTGTAGGGTTTCATGGAAGTTTGGGGGAAAAAAAACACGTGAAACTCTACAGAGGTGCGGTAATCTATAACCGCAGCCATTAGAAAACTTTTACATTTTTGGTTGGGCACCACGCACCCTGGCGAGGTTATAGGGGCCAGGCCTCCTAAAAACAACAATTATTATTATTTTGTTTGTTTGTTTGTGTTACAATACATACGCGCGCGCGTGCGTGTGTGCGTGTGTGTGTGTGTGTGTGTGTGTGTGGCACGTCGTTCCCCCGAGAGAGGTTTACAAAGGTCGCGATATACAAACATTGGCCCCCGGGAGTTGGAAAATTACGATATGGCGCATTCGCTCATTACTGTTCCCAGCTATAAGTTTTTCTCTCTCTCTAGCCCTTGCCAACTAAAAAAAAAGTGTAGGTAGGAGTTGGTAGCACTGCGAGAAAATAGAGATCATACCTTACAAGAAAAAACCATTAAGGCGATTTTTATTTGATGACGTTGAACCCGTGCAGTGTTCCCATCCATCCATCTCTCTCTTTTACGGCAGTGCCGGCTCTCCTTGCCCTGTATATGTAGGTTGGCAAAAATTGCTTTATGCACTGTAACGCAAGCCTCAAGCAAGGTTGCCAGCTTCTTGCTTTAGGCTAGGTTAGACCCAGAAAAAAACCTTGGTGATTTTTTCGAGTAAAATATTGGCAACACTGCGAGAAAATAGAGCTCATGCCTTACGAGAGAAATCCATTAAGGCAAGCCTCAAGCAAGATTGCCAGCTCCTTGCTTTAGGCTAGGTTAGACCCAAAAAAAACCTTGGTGATTTTTTCGAGTAAGCAGCTGGCAACACTGCCAGACCAGGGGGCTCTTGCCTTACGAGACAAATCCATTAAGGCGAGCCCCACCGAGCCCCAAATGAGGACGTTCAACTGTCCAAACTGCACTACTAGTTATCTTGGAAACGGTGAGACTTAGGAAAAATCTGTTTGCGGATTCGTCATGTACGCCTATATGTAAGTAAAATATGAATAGAACCTATGCTCGGAAATTCAAAATGGCGACCGGAAGTGGGGTTATCTTTGAAACGGTAAGACTTAGAAAAATCTGTTTGCGGATTCGTCACATACGCCTATATGTAAGTAAAATATGAATAGAACCTATGTTCGGAAATCCAAAATGGCGACCGGAAGTGGGGTTATCTTGGAAACGGTAAGACTTAGGAAAAATCTGTTTGGTGATTCATCAGGTACACCTATACGTGAGAAAAAGTATGAATAGAAGCTATGATCGGAAATCCAAAATGGCGACTGGAAGTGGGGTTATCTTGGAAACAGTAAGACTTAGGAAAAATCTGTTTGCGGATTCATCACGTATGCCTATATGTGAGAAAAAGTATGAATAGAACCTATGTTCGGAAATCCAAAATGGCGACCGGAAGTGGGGTTAGGGGCCAGGAATCTTAAAAAAATATTATTTGTTTGTTTGTTTGCGTCACAATATAGGCGTGCACGCGCGTGTGTGTGGCACATCGTTCCCGAGAGAGAGGTTTACAAAGGTCACGATATACAAACATTTGACCGGGGCTTGGAAAATTACGATAAGGTGCATTCATCCTTCAAGAATAAGAAACTGCATTATTTACTCATCACGTTGTGTCAGCGCAATAAATGAGGCGCTGAACATAGAGAGAAAATAAGAGTTTTTGAGGTTTGGTGAACCTCAATTAATAAAAATAAGTTTTTGAGGTTTTGGTGAGCTCCAAATAATCAAAATGAGTTTTTGATGTTTTGGTGCTGTTTTCTACGCTGTGAAACATCGTCAGCGCAATAAATGAGGCGCGGAACGTGGAGAGAAAGTGAGTTTTTGAGGTTTGGCGAGCTCCACCGAGCTCCACCGAGCCCCAAGTGAAAATTCAGTACCCGGACACCTGCACTACTACATTTTCAAAGACACTGTCGTACTTGTGTGCCGGGAAAGTGAATATGTGCAACCAAACTGTGCTCTGCCCCACCGAGCTCTACTTTCTGTTGCAGAACCGGGTATATTGTACTACTCGCAGCAGTCGTTCAACAAATTCTATTACATGCTTTGTTTTCTTACCAAGAAGTTCCTTTGTACCCTTGTACACGATTCGAGTTTTGTTCTCGATTAAAATAGCTATCTTCTCGTCGGATAACATGTTAGCGTATCGATCTGGTAAAAATAGACTGTATTGTGCGTTGAGCAACAGACGCACCTTGGGACCATACTGGGTAGAAACGATTGAACCGGAAGTTATCGTGTAAGGTTTGTCGACTTCCAATTCCTGAATTTTTACATACTCGACTGACAAATTTAGCATTTGTTTTAATGCTTGGAGATCATTCATTTTTTTTTCACTCATATCGAAGAGAAAAATTTCAGTGTGTGTTAGAGAAATTTAATTTTTTTCACAATGTGTGTTATTTATATATACCGAAGATTATTTTTTTTTCACGATGTGTGTGTTATTTATATATCAAGTTTTGACACGTATATTATTATTATATTTTTTTTAACAGAGGAAGAAAGTTCGTGCTTCGGAAAACACGATGATGTGAGTAATAATATCTTCCGTCTCTTGTTTCGACTTATGCCAATCATCCGTGTATCGTCTTCTTCCCTGCCTCGCCTCGTGCAGTTCGTCCATTCTCTTGTTTAATTTTTCCCCTGCAGCCGAAAGAAGAGTGTCGAGATCACCGCACCTCATGCCACTGATCTCCCGAAGACGGTCCTTGACAGCCATTTCACAAGGGATGAGAAATTCCGGCGTTGATCTCGCTATGATTAAAAGTTTCCCTATATCCTCACAATCTCCGTTTACTGCGTGTTTAAATATAATACACAGCAGTTCGTGCGGCAAATCAGTTATACGAGACATGTTTTTTTTTTACTGTATGTTATTTATTTACACACCCCACCCAAATTTTTGATTCGTGTTCATGGCGACGGTGGTGCCCAGTGCCGCAACTCGTTCACCCAACGATGCGTCTCTGCTGACGAATCTTTCGAAAGCTGCGTGCTCTAACTTTCTGTCTGCTTCGTGACGTGCATCCAGATCCGTGCGAGTGGTGTTGTAGGCGATGTCGTGATCTTTGCATGCGGCGTCCAACGGATTCACACCCTTGTCTCCTCTCTCCAATCTTTTCTCGAGTTTGGTACCCGGTCCGCAGTACTGGTAGCCAGGTAAATGCATCTCGAAAGGTAACTTGTTGATGATGTCGTTCACGAGTCCCTTTCCTTCGGCCACGTTCCAGAATCTCGGAGGCAGCGTGTTGATGATTTTGATGAGGTAACCTATACCCTTGTCGTCGTTCACGATGAAGTTGGAAAGTTTCGTGCTGATCATGTCCACGATGCCAACCTTCTCGTTGTAGAAATTACGATTGCCTGCATTCTCCTCTCCTGCAATAACCAACAACCTGTCTATGAGCTTGCGCACGTCGTCCACCCACACAAACTCTTTGGGTAACGTGTTGTAGAGTTTGACGCCGCTGCCTGTTTTGACCTGGTTCCAAATCGGTTTGATGAGATTCCTGTATTTTTCGCCGCTGCTGGATTTGACGCGATTCTGCGTAGCGTCGTTGTTTTGGTACAAGGCATCCGTCATGATCAAAATTTCCTTGTAACTTTGGTAATCTTCGTCGGTGTAATCTTTCGGCTGCTTTTTGGCAACGAGTTCCCACAGTCCCACCGTACCCGGATACCTGGTCCAACTATCCTTCTCGCCTAAATTGACTTTAATGTCGTTGCCTTCGAAGGTCACCTTCGATTTTCCAATCTTCCACACCACACCACTTTCGTTGCTCTCCATGCTGGGATACAATCCGAACACTTCATCCTTGTCGAATTTCCCCGTGCTCAGGTAGTCTCGTGCCAAAGGTCCCAACTCGATCTTATCCAAAGACGACGACGTGCTACCTATGGCTCGACGTCGTGCCGGTACGTCCTTCAGTTCGAACGGCGTCGAAGGAATGCTCGAAATGGGCGTGGGTACAGCGTAACTTTTAGCTGCGAGTGGTACGAGTTCGTTGATCAAATTTTTATTTTGTTCCGTGACACTTTTAATTTCTTTACCTAGACCGCTGATGGCGTCGATCACAGGTTTATCTTGACGTTTCTTCTCTTCGTAGGATCCGCGATTCTCGGATTTCCAACCTTTGAAGCGTTTCACAAGGTATTCCCGCAACTTGAGATTTTCGTCTTCTTGAAATTGACGTTTTGACATTTTTGCTATATACGTTGAAACGTTTTTGAAACGTCGAATTCTCAGCCTATACGTTCGGTTCTCGTAGTTTTCTGCTGTCACCCGCTTGAGGCTATCCACTTTTTTAACACTCACTTTTTGTTGTAATGGTTATTTTATATATGCTTGTCAGACGTTTGAAAAAAAAAGAACGTTTTTTCAAATTTTATTTTTTAGATTCTTACAATTTTTTTGATTTTTTTTTTTTGGATTTTTTCTTCTTGTTGCAAATCTGAAATTGTCCTCTTGTTAGCCTTTGAGACGTCTAGATAAACGTTTATTTTATTCCTATATTTTCCTTTCGTCTTCTTGAAATTGACGTTTTGACATTTTTCTATATACGTTGAAACGTTTTTGAAACGTCGAATTCTCAGCCTATACGTTCGGTTCTCGTAGTTTTCTTGCCGTCACCGCTTGAGACTATCCACTTTTCTAACACTAACTTTTTGTTGTAATGGTTATTTATATATGCTTGTCGGACGTTTGAAAAAAAGAACGTTTTTCAAATTTTATTTTTTTAGATTCTCACGACCTTTTGATTTTTTCTTGGGATTTTCTTCTTGTTGCAAATCTGAAATTTTCCTCTTGTTAGCCTTTGAGACGTCTAGATAAACGTTTATTTTATTCCTATATTTTCCATGGTTTGCTTTTCGAGTCATGTCGATGGTCACGAATCCGAAATCGTCGCTGTTCCAACAGTGGGAGCAGAATTTAGAAAATAGATTGTAATTTATGTCAGCCCCTACGTAATCATCGTGTGCGTGTTTTAAATTGGTGTGGTCTTGTCGAAACAAGCAAATGAAATTAGCGTTGTCGCGTAGCAGTTGTTTCGGAACCTTGGAAAAAGTTTGTGCCAGGTAGAAACAATCCAATCCTTTGTGACGACCTCGAGTGAAAAAATTACGAATCTCGTTTTGATTTTTCAAGATCATGTCGTCGAACACCACAACGGAATTCTCGAGACAATCGTCCAGTGGAATGATTTCAGTTGCGAAAGTGGCAATGCCCAGTCCCTCGTACAGTTTCATAAGTTGCTGGTATTTCGCTTGTTCGAGACTTTTCGAAAATACGTAGAGGTGTCTGTTTTCCCAGTCTAACCAATTGGGTGACAGGATAAAATTATCAATGAGCAGCGTCGTCTTTCCGCACCCCGAAGGTCCTACGATCAGACATCGTATGCTCTCGGGGAGCAATTCGCCGTTCCTTTTCTTCGTTCGATTTTCCGAATCAGGTAGATGTTTCACGACATTCCACGCACTCATAGAATCACTTCGTTCGAATCGATCCAACTCGTGTCCGGAAGTCCCAGCCATTTCACCAAAAGTTTGTCGCCTCTCTTACGCAAAACTTTTTCGATAAGGTACGTGTCCGGGTATTTAGTTTTAGAGATTTCCTCCTCGTAGAAGCGCCCCAATAAAATTTCACCGCCACTGTCCTTTATTATATACGTGTGACGGTTCCCGTGTAGAACTCGAACCACGGTAAAAAGTTCAGTGCTCCAGTTTTGTGTGAAACCCCTGTCGAACGTTCGCTTCAATTTACTGACCCTCACCTGGTCTCCAATTTTGTATTTAGGATTTTTTGTCGTGGGCGTGTACTTTGGACAGTAAACACTGGAAATTAAACGTTGCTCGTCAGACTTGGTAACATCAGCTGGCTTCATGCCTATCGTTCCGTGCACCGTGTGATTATAGTCGTTAACGAGTTCCGGAAGAATGGTGACCCACTTGTAGTTTCCCTGACCACATGCGCGATTTCAGAGTGCGATTGAATCTTTCCACGATGCTGGCCTTGACGTCACTGAAGGTCGAATAATTTCGAACGTCGTGTTTCCGAATGAACTTTTGGAATACGGCATTGTAGAATTCCTTCCCCTTGTCCGTGTGCAGAAACCGAGGTCGTCTGCCGCCGCTTTCGCAAAAAATTGTCTTGAATGCTTTCGTGACGCACGTTCCTGTTTTCGCCTTCAAAGGTAGAGCCCATGCGAATTTCGAAAATGTGTCTATGACGGTGAGGAGGTACTTGTTGCCCTTGTTCAATTTATGTACGTTTTTTAACTTGCCGCTACTCATTTCCACGAGGTCGCTTTCCCAGAGGTCGTCGATGCCCTTGGTCACCACCGCCAAACTTTCGTAGTTGCGCCGTGCAGGTTTATGCAATTCTTGGACGATGGCTTGCCTAGACATTTTTTTTTTAGAGATTACGTTTGAAGAGAAGCACCAGCGTGATGGGATTCAAAGAGGGTGGCACGTCGCTCGTGTTTTGAATGATCAGCTTATCGCCGGCACTCACGTCGAAAACGGTAAGATCTTCGTCTTCGTGTATTTCATATATGTTGCGCGTTTCGTTCCAACGTGCCAGAGGAATGTTTCCTGCTTTCTGGACGCCACGATTCGATATTAAGGTCATGGTGGGAACGCTAGCTTTTCTGCCGTGAGACCAGTACGAAAATTCGTTTATCTGAATCGTGCCATCGAGGAGAAACTTGTAGTACGGATGATAAGGATGCAACATGTACAGTTTGTTACCTTCGACGAACGTGGAGATTCTCTGTTGATTGGGTACGCTGTTGATTTCGATGGCTTGCAGAGAATGCAGTTTAGCGAATTTAGTATCGACGCTAAAGTAGGGGCAAATAGAGAGTACTGAATCTTCTTTTGGGGCTCGTGGGGCTCGATCGCCTTAATGGATTTCTCTCGTAAGGCGCAGTGTTGCCAACTCCTTACCCGAAAAAATCACCAAGGTTGTGGCGCTCGTCGTAGCCTTTTATGATGTATATTTTGAGGGCAGAGTTGGCAACACTGTGGGTTTACTGTAGCCTTTTATGAGGGGGGGTTTATTGCCCTCTGTTTACATCTGGCAACACTACCGTAGATTGACAGTGTTGTTAACCTACTGGGTTTTTTCACTGTAAATTTTTATCAAAGGACCTGAGGGGCCTATGTATTTTTTATGTCTGGCAACACTGTTGGGGGCCTAGTGTTGGCAACACTGTGGGTTTACTGTAGCCTTTTATGAGGGGGGGTTTATTGTCCTCTTTTTTACATCTGGCAACTCTATTGGATGTTTTTTGTTTGAGGCTTGGGTTTTGCCAACCCATCCGAAGAAAATTCCACTATATGATCTTTCACTGGCTAAGCTAACCTACAAATAGGAATTGGCAACACCGACGAGTCTTGAATTATTATTTGAGGCTCGTCGGTGTTGCCTACCCACTCTACAAAAATTCTACTATATGATATTTTGAAACTTTTGAATGCAACTTATCGTAATTTTCCAACTGTGGGACCAAATGTTTATATATCGTGACTTTTGTAAACCTCTTTCGGGAACAATGTGTCGCACACACACACGTGCGCGCGCGTGCCTGTATTGTGACGCAAGCAAACAAAAAAAAACTTTGCGTGTCATTACAAAAAAAACTTTGACCGTATTCTTAAATAACTAACAAAGACAATGAATCTTTTTGGCTTCCGCAAACAGATCAACATGGAGACTGCACCACCAAATTCCAATAACCTCTTACCTTCCGTATTATCTAAACTCAATGGTTTACTGATTGTTCATCTCAACAGCATTTGGACGAAACTGAATGACGATGTGGGCAAGATGTTTTATGTTTTTAATAACAATTTACATTTCTACGAAATTCCGATCGACGGGAAACTTCAAATCACCGTGAATCCGGAAAACGCAGGCGAAATCAAAATTTCTAGCGGCAAGAATATTTTTCGAATCAAGCACGACAAGATGCTTTCTAACATTACGTACGATGTTTCTGCAGGAGATTATCTTTACATGGAACTTCTCGGAGATTACGACAAACTCATTCCTCTTTTTGTAGAATTACGAATCGTCTATCCTATTATAAATAACCGTTAACCAAAAATGCCTAACGACATTTTCGGCAACACCAAGCGTGTAGACCACGCAGAAGAGATTCTCATGTTGGACATTCGAGTTAAGAAGTTGAGGACCGATTTGATTGCTTTGCAGGAGACCTTAAACAAAAGTTTAGAGTCGGAAATCGCTACGCTCCAAACGCAATGTCTCGACCCCATTCTGAAAATCGATTCCGAACTGAAAACGCTCATAAAAAATTATGTCGACGTACCTTCTTACGACAGCGTTCAAAATATACAGTTGAGCGTGGATTCGCTTCAAAATGATTTGGCCAAATTACAGCAATTTCAATCGAAAAATGAAGATTTGGAAAAACTGAAACTCGAAATCGAAGAACGAACTTCCGCAATAGAAAAGAATTTCTCTGAACTTCAAACGGTCGTGAACGATATAGATGCAGAACGCTTACATGTCGTCGTTTCCAAATTACAAGAAGAATTCACCAGCACGTTGGAAGAAATTAAATCCAAGTTGCAGACTTTGGAAGATACAATGACGAACCTACCATCGTCGGATGAACTGCAGGTCATCGGTAAAAGCGTCGCGAACATAAAAATTCAATTGGAGGCCTATCAAGATTTCGAACACATTCAAACCACCATCGCCACGCTTCAGGCGTCCTTGGAATTGATCAACGAAGAAATTAAAAATATTCACGCTGAAGCGAGAGCGTTGACGAGCATTCAAGACACGTTAAGCACGGTTCAGCAGAAGATCGAATATTTAGAAAATTTAAACGTCGAAACGAATCTCGCTCATTTTCATCACGTACTCGACAACATACAGGGTGACTTGGAACCGTTACGGACGAGCGTGCCTTCGAGCGAAGATTTGGAAAAATTAAAAACGGCGGTGACGGCACTATCCGATTCGAACGACATCAAAAGTTCATTGAGCGATCTCGAGAGTAGGGTGGCCAATCTCCCCACCTCCAAAGAATTGCACGCTTTGAAAAGAAACATATCTCGAATGCTGAAACGACTAGAAACGGAAACGGCGAACGTGGAACAGATTCGAGACGAAATTAGTTCGCTGGTGTCGACGCTGCCCACTTCCCAGAGCGTCGCCGACCTTCACACGCAGTTTACAGAGATGCGAAGCATCGTGAACGATCTTACTGAGAAGAGCTCGAAATTGAATCAAGTCGAGAACCTTCAGAACATCGTCGTCAACATCAGAGATCAAGTCGGAGTGCTGGAATCCACGCAGGAATCGACGCTGGCTTCTTTCGGCGCCAAGTTGCAAGAACTCAACGAAAACTACAAGCAGTTGAACGTGGAAGTGAAAATCAAACCGTCGTTTTCTGCCGTAACGGATACCATAATCGAGCATTTGCTGCCCATCGAAAATAAACTCGGACAAGTTCACAGCAATCTGCTCGGCGTCGACACTAAATTCGCCAAATTGTTCACCTTGCAAGCCATCGAAATCAACAGCGTACCCAATCAACAGAGAATCTCCACGTTCTTCGAAGGTAACAAACTGTACATGTTGCATCCTTATCATCCGTACTACAAGTTTCTCCTCGATGGTACGATTCAGATAAACGAATTTTCGTACTGGTCTCACGGTAGAAAAGCTAGCGTTCCTACCATGACTTTGATATCGAATCGTGGTGTCCAGAAAGCAGGAAACATTCCTCTGGCACGTTGGAACGAAACGCGCAACATATATGAAATACACGAAGGCGAAGATCTTACCGTTTTCGACGTGAGTGCCGGCGATAAGCTGATCATTCAAAACACGAGTGAAGTACCACCCTCTTTGAATCCCATCACGCTTGTGCTTCTCTTGAAACGTAATCTCTAAAAAAATGTCTAGGCAAGCCATCGTCGAAGAATTGCATAAACCTGCACGCCGTAACTACGAACGTTTGGCTGTGGTAACCAAGGGCATCGACGACCTCTGGCAAAGTGACCTTGTGGAGATGAGTAGCGGCAATTTGAAAAAACGTGCATAAATTGAACAAGGGCAACAAGTACCTCCTCACCGTCATAGACACGTTTTCGAAATTCGCATGGGCTCTACCTTTGAAGGCGAAAACGGGAACGTGCGTCACGGAAGCATTCAAGACAATTTTTCGCGAAAGCGGTGGCAGACGACCACGGTTTCTGCAAACAGACAACGGTAAAGAATTTTACAACGCCGTATTCCAAAAATTTATTCAAATACACAAGATTCGACATTATTCGAGCTTCAGTCACATCAAAGCCAGCATCGTGGAAAGATTCAATCGAACCTTGAAAACACACATGTGGAAACGATTCACGCTTCGGGGAAATTACAAATGGGTCGACATCCTGCCGGAACTCGTCGACACCTATAATGAAACGGTACACAGAACGATAGGCATGAAGCCAGTTGACGTTACCAAGTCCGACGAGCAGCGTTTAATTTCTACCGTTTACTGTCCAAAGTACACACCCACGACAAAAAAAGCTAAATACAACATTGGAGACCGGGTGAGGATCAGCAAATTCAAACGCACCTTCGAGAAGGGATTCACAAAAAATTGGAGCACGAAACTCTTTACGGTGGTTCGAGTTTTACCTGGAAACCGACACACGTATATAATAAAAGATAGTAGCGGCGAGATTTTGAAAGGAAGATTTTACGAAGAGGAACTCTCTAAAACGAAACACCCTGACACGTACCTCATCGAGAAAGTATTGCGTAGGAAAGGTGACAAACTGTTTGTCAAATGGCTGGGACTTCCGGAAAAGAGTTTGATCGACGCGGACGAAGTGATCTTGTGAGTACGTGGAACGTGGTGAAGCGTCTACCGGATCCGGAAAGTCAAACGAGAAAAAAAAAGAACGGCGAGTTGCTTCCCGACAGCATCCGCTGTCTGATCGTAGGTCCTTCGGGGTGTGGGAAAACGACACTGCTCGTGGACAATTTTCTCCTCGCACCGAATTGGTTAAATTGGAAGAACAGGCACCTGTACGTGTTCTCGAAAAGTTTGGAGCAATCCAAATACCAGCAACTGATGAAAGTGTACGATGGTCTGGACATTGCAACGTTCGCCTCGGAAATAAAACCACTCGACGATTGTCGTGAAAATTCAGTCGTCGTGTTCGACGACGCCATCCTGGAAAATCAAAATGAAATTCGCAACTTTTTCACGCAAGGTCGTCACAAAGAAATGGATTGCTTCTACCTAGCTCAAACGTTTTCCAAAATTCCAAAACAGTTAGTACGCGACAACGCTAATTTCATATGTTTGTTTCGTCAAGATCACACCAACCTCAAGCACGCGTACGATGACTACGTAGGCGGAGACATGAACTACAATCAATTTTCGGAAGGCAATTTTGCTGGAACGGTGACGATTTCGGATTCGCGACGATCGACATGACGAGGAAACCCAACGACAGAAAATACAGAAACAAAATCAACGACTTTCTAAACGTTGCAACGTTGTGAGAAACGACGTGTATAAATAACGTCATGACGAAACGAAAAATCGAAGACGAAAATCTCAAGCTTCGCGATTACCTCGCGAAACGCTTCAAAGGTTGGAAATCCGAGAATCGCGGATTCTACGAAGAGAAGAAACGTCAGGATCAACCCGTGATCGATGCCATCAGCAGTCTAGGTAAAGAAATTAAAAGTGTCACGGAACAAAATAAAAATTTGATCAACGAACTCGTACCGCTCGCAGCTAAAAGTTACGCCGTACCCACACCCATTTCGAGCATTCCTTCGACGCCGTTCGAACTGAAGGATGCACCGGCACGACGTCGAGCCATAGGCAGCACGTCGTCTTCGGATAAAATCGAGTTGGGACCTTTGGCACCAGACTACCTGAGCACGGGGAAATTCGACAAGGATGAAGTGTTCGGATTGTATCCTAGCATGGAAACCAGCGAAGGCGGCGGTGTGGTGTGGAAGATTGGGAAATCGAAGGTGACCTTCGAAGGCAATGACATTAAAGTCAATTTAGGCGACAAGGATAGTTGGAACAGGTATCCGGGTACGGTGGGACGAAGATTACCAAAGTTACAAGGAAATTCTGATCATGACGGATGCCTTGTACCAGAACAACGACGCCTCGCAGAATAGGGTGAAATCGAGCAGCGGCGAGAAGTACAGGAATCTCATCAAACCGATTTGGAACCAGGTCAAAACAGGCAGCGGCGTCAAACGCTACAACACGTTACCCAAAGAATTCGTTTGGGTGGACGACGTTAGGAAACTCGTGGACCGATTGTTGGTGATAGCCGGCGAAGAGAATGCAGGCAATCGTAATTTCTACAACGAGAAGGTTGGCATCGTGGACATGATCAGCACGAAACTTTCCAACTTCATCGTGAACGACGACAAGGGCATAGGTTACCTGATCAAAATCATCAACACGCTGCCTCCGAAATTTTGGAACGTGGCCGAAGGATAGGGACTCGTGAACGACATCATCAACAAGTTACCTTTCGAGATGCATCTACCTGGCTACCAGTACTGCGGACCGGGTACCAAACTCGAGAAAAGATTGGAGAGAGGAGACAAGGGTGTGAATCCGTTGGACGCGGCATGCAAAGATCACGACATCGCTTACAACACCACGCAGACGGATCTGGACGCACGTCACGAAGCAGACAAAAAATTGGAACATGCAGCTTTCGAAAGGTTCGTGAGCAGAGACGCATCGCTGGGTGAACGGGTCGCCGCACTGGGTACCACCATCGCCATGAACACGAAACAAAAATTGGGGTGGGGTATATAAATAACATACCGTAAAAAAACTACACAAGAAAAAATCTCAGAATATATATATAAATAACATACCGTGAAAATAACACATAGAGCATCAACATGAAGCCCAAGGGTGTCGTGTACCAGATACCATACTCCAATCTTAAAAATCTAGGTGCCCTCGATGGGTTACTCACCAAGAAACAACGCGAGAAGAAACGTTCTTGCTTGTCGAAAGGACACGGAATGAAATTGCTGCTCAGCACACCTCAATTGAAAAGATTGCAGCGTTCGCGGAAACAGCAAAAGATCGGAGGTTTCATATTCAGCATCCCGGCCATCCTAGCAGCATTGGGGGCCGTTGGAAGTTTGGCCGGCGGAAGTGCCGCCATCGCGAAAACCGTCATCGACTCGAAGAAGAACAAGGCCGAGTTGGAAGAACAGAAACGTCACAACCTCTCCATGGAGAAGAAAGGAGGAAAGGGCGTGATGAGAAATTTTAAAAAAAAGAAACGGAAGCACTCACCAACCGAGACATTGAATCTCTGATCGAACCGTTACAAATCAAACACTTCAGAGGAGTTTTCATGTCCGACTCGTTACCTTCAAGCGTTAAAAGAAGAGAATGCGGAGTAGTCAACTTGGACGGTCAAGAAAATCCAGGCACGCATTGGATATGTTACCACAAAAATGATGATAAAGCATTCGTTTTCGATTCTTTCGGAGGTGTTCCACCTACAAATTTAATTCATTATCTGAAAACGAACAAAACCTCTATATACTACAACGACGAACGCATTCAAAATTTCGGAGACGTGAACTGCGGTCATCTCTGCCTCTCCGTGCTCGCGTTTCTCTCTAAAATAAATAACCCTACGATCGAGGATTTCCAGAAAGCATTGTGGAACCTCAAACAGCATCACTAGGATGGGCGTGTTCCATCTCACGAGCGAATCTTCAATCTTGAAACTCACGCTGCACGACGACATCGTCTATCCTAAATCCGTGGCTCTGCGTGCATTCTACAGCATGTACCTCATACCTAACGTCACGCAGCACAACAACAAAATTAGTGTCGGAAGCGAACACATCGTCGTCACGCCAGGACAATACAATCTTTCCACTTTGCAAGCTCAATTACCCAAAGGCACATACCTTTCTCAAAATTCGGTCACGCACAGAGTGGAAATCCTATCCGCGACGGAGACCGTGGACCTGGGCACCATGGGAGAACTTTTAGGTTTCGAGAACGACACCAAACTCGAAGCTGGCATCAAGCACGTAGCAACCAACATTCCTAAATTCTTGGCCATAGAGACTCTGAACGTACACTGCAACGTGGCGGAAGGTATGATCACGAAATCTTCGGACGGATTATTAGGAAGTCACAAGCAGACGGGAATCATAGCCACTTTCAAACCAAGTTCCGAGTTCATGGAACCGATCATCTACACGCCCTCTTCGCCGATCTATTTTCCAGTATGTCGCAACCGCATAGACGACATAGAGTTGGTGGTGACGAACGAGAAAGGAGACGTGGTGGATTTCGCAGGTGCCACTACGACGGCCATCGTGGAGATCAACGTATAATAAATAACCATACATGTAAAATGGAGCAAATCGAAAGTTACGAATTGCAATCTTTCCCTCCCAACCGTTGTACGTTCGCCAATCTGAACGAAGCGAACAGGGAGATCGAATACGACGTGGACGTAGGCGACGGGTTTATTCATCCTCACAGAGCGGACCTCTACCTTCAATTCGACGTGGTGAAGAAAGAAAGCGGAGACGCGTTTCCCGCAGCAGCAAACTTGATACTCGTGGACAACTTCGTGCCTCACATGTTCTCGCAGGTGGAGGTGAGGAAACACAACACCGTCATCGACAGAATAGATTATCCAGGCATCACGTCGACGGCGGTGGGAACGTTGAAATTATCCAAAACGGACGCAGCGTACTACCAGGCCGGGGGATTCGAAGCCGGGACCAAAATATCGACGAAAAGTCACACGGTGCTCTTTCCCATGCGTCTGCTGCCTGGTTTCTTCTCGGACTACAAGGAGATCATGTGGAAGGGAGGACTGAGGATCACGTTTCGAAGAGCGGCCAACGACAACGACGCACTGATGCGATACGCTACTTTGGGTCCGGATGGCACCACGCCGATAGCCAACACTTTACCCGAAGCAGCGAAATGTGTCATCCGGAGCATGGAATTGAGAATGCCGGTGGTGGAATACGAAACGAACTACGCCCTCAAGTACAAAGCGGAGATCTTGAAAAGTCCGCAGGTGCCGATTCACTTTCACGGTTACCAGTGCGTGCAGAAGATGGCGTCGGGAAGTCACATGGAATTCGACGTGACGACACAGTTCAACAACATACAGTTCGACATGCCAGATTTCGTCGTAGTGCTTTTTCAGACCGGACGCGATAACGATCAGGAAAAAGATTCCAGCAAGTTCGACGACTGCAAGATCAAGAACGTTTATCTGAAGAACGGTAGGAACGAAGTGTTCCCGCGCGAGAATTACAACCTCGACATGACCAAAGACGATTACCTCAAACTTTACGAAGCTTACACGGCTTACAAACGCGTGACCGAAGGAAGCGTGGACGTGTACTACGCGCCCAGCGAATTCAAAGCACGGAGACCCATGACCGTCATCAACACATCTAAGAGGAAGCAAGTGGTGGTCAACGATCGTACCAACATCAAGATTGTATGCGAGTTCCACGATGCCTTGCCTGCAGATACTCTGTGCAGTGTCATTCTTATTGCAGAGAAAACATTTGTGTATGACGTCAAGAATGAAAGAGTAACTGAACAGTTTTAAATAAATAAAAAAAAAATAGCACACAATAAGAAATGTGGAATTTTATATATATAAGTACAAATTGCAATTAGCAGTTTCCAGAAGTTTAATTTTACTGTGCCATGCATGCATGTAATTGAGGAAGTGGAAGTAAATTAAAATTGTTTTTTTTTTCGCATTGCCTATTACTTTTTGTTACAATCTGGGCAGGTCTTACTAGTTTGGAGGCGATAGTGGCCCCACGGAAGTGTATGGACCCCACATTCAAGAATACACCTCTTGTCGTCGTGTGCATCCAGAGCAACTTTCCTGACAATATTAGTTGTAAGCACATGATCGACGCTTTGGATACGATGCTCTTTTTGTAGAATGGGCGATTTTATTCTGAGGCACTCGAGGTAATCCTCAAACTTGAGGTGCTCCCGAACCACTTGCCTGCTTACACCCTTTGCCTTTTTTGTTACAGAACCCTCAGCCCGGATTGCATAGGCTTTGGCACGAAGTCCAGCAAACTCCACAATCACATCCCCGTCTTTCTCGTCCTTGAGTTTGCCGGGTATTTTTTTGTTCCGGGGCAGAATTCCATACCGGTTTAGCTGGGGATAGCCCGATGTGTCGAAGAGCTTGACAAGAGCTGGAACTTTGGCTATATCACCATACGCATCGGCCGTGCGAACATGGTACACCAAGCTGTCTGTGTCTGTGTAGAGGAGCGAGATATTGTGGTTGTAGTGTGCACGTAGTATGCCGTAATATGTATCGAACATGCACAACTTGCTCAGATCCAAAACTGCAGCTCCCACATAGATGGGCTTGTTGAGTAGCACCTTGCCCCGGTTCATGTGAATCAGAGACATCTGTTCGTTGTAAATTGTTCGAGACCTGAACAGTGGGCTTGCAACAAGTCGACGACACTGTGTTTTCTTCGTCACCAACCTCACATCAACGCGATTTCGTACATTCTCCATGGTCTTCCCAAATACCGCATTGTTCATTAATTTGAAAAAATCGCGATCAAGTTCCGAAGTGGCATCAGTGCGATGTTTGGTGTTCAGTTCGATGTACGGCTTCAACCATGGAGACTGCCTGAACAAGAGCACGTGGTAAACTGCTTTGACCGAGACCCCTTGCTGCATTAACCACTGGAGGTTCCGGTAGTGTAGCACATAACGCTTTTTGGGCTCCAAGTCCATGACGAGCTTCGGTTGATCCGAGCCAGGTGGACACTTGAATTCCGGAGCAGGCGAAAGGTCACAGAATGTATCCTGCAGCTTCTCGGGGAAGTCAAGGTCCACCTCGGCAAAAAACCCAAACTCGTCGCACTCTTTTTCGATGTCGTGGTATAAAGGATCAACCCACTTAAACTGTCCTGTTGGGAGTGGCTGCATCATGGAGTGCCCGTAAAGATTATTCACGTCAGTGTACATGATGTAGCTTGATGGTTGGGAGGGGTCGTAACCAGTGGCCATGTGGTGATTGTTGGCGTGTGCGAAGCGTTGCGACACTTGGACCATGCCGCCCCGGATAGCTCTCTCGATGAAAAGCATGATATCATTATCGGAGATAAGTGAAAGTTTAACTTTAGTCAGCAGGAGCATGGCCGACCATGCCAGTCCAGGAAGGCTGTAAAAATATACAGGGTCCAGGTTGTAAATGTTTATCGCAGTCGCCCGAAACGCCTGGAACACATCGGCAAGAAGCGTCACATCAAGCTTCAGGTATGCATCGTGGTAATCACCGAAAGTTCGGCAACCCAACTCGACCCACATAGACTGAGCATGCTTGTACTCCTCGTCGGTAATACCAGAACCTCTCAGCTGGCTGTAGAACTTATCCTGGGGAGGCAGCAACTCTTCTTCGAACTTGGAAGGGTCTGTGACGTATTCGTAGGGGTAGACCCCTTTACGTCTGATGAGTGCGACATCTAAGTTCGGGAAACTTGATGTAGTAATGGCTAGTTGGTCGTCTCTGAGCTTCCCAGCAAGAGCATCGAGGCTTGCCTCGAGGAACCTCAGAGAGTCGAGGAACCGAAGCTCGATGCTGCTGCTTGAGTTGGGGATCGGCACCCACTTGCTGATGCTAATATAACGCTCCTCGTTCTGTGCCAGGACATTGATTCTCGCATTGTCGTACCCTAGATGTGTGACCAAGTGATGGAAATCATATCCCGAGCCATTGTGAAAAAAGACCGGTATGAAGCGCGGGTCCCTGGCTCTCAAGTTACATCTGTTGCACCACGGGCCAATGTAGCTTCCGCTCCCATAATGGTCATGGTGGTGGACCTTTTTGTTATCGTCAGTGAAGACCGACTTGCAAACAGGACAATTTAGAGCCATTTCGTGCTGATGCTTGTCTTCCGGAGACAGAGGCAGCATGGGCTTGGGGGCCAACAGCACCTTCCCTATCTTGATGGCTTCCTGTTGCATTCTCTCCAGGAAGTGTTTGACCGGTTCGGGACCGCGATACACATAGGGCTCGGAGGCAATATGTTGGTCTCGCCACACCACAAGATAGGAGTAACTCGAGGCCTCGTGGATTTGGAAAGGAATGGTAGAGGATATTTCGGGGTTGGGCTCGCAGTTAGACAGAGGTTGAAGAAAGGCCTCGAAGTCTGCTACAATATAGGCAGGATGCTTCACCAGAGCACTGTGCATGCGAAAGCACTCTACTGCACCAGGTTCGGGCAGGATAATTCGTGCAGGCTTGTTGGTACCACAATAGAACATGTGGCGAGCTAGCTTCTCAGCAGCAATGTTGGGTCCTCGAGAGTGTTTGAATTTATAATGGTTTTGGTTGTCGAAAGTGGACAGGCACCTGCGACACACCACGATGTGACCATTATGTCTATTTTTCTGATTTGAAACAAGTCTGGAAAGAGAGCGAATAAGGGTGTAATGGTGATGGGTTTCGTCCTTGATGAGCAGGAGGTTGATTTCTCGTACCTCGTTGTTGTTGCCCACGTTGCTCACCCGGATGGGGTGGACCTCATTTTTGTTCTCGGTGAGACCGTAAACATTGATGGCTAATTGTAGGCCCAACAAGTCACGAGCACGTACCTCAAACTTGCGAATATGCGAGACTTCTACAGGGTAGGCAATCCCGGCCATTGCATCCTCCAGTTCCGACTCATACTGCTTGTAGTGGTTAACACGGCGTGGACTGTTTTCCCTAGGTAGAGGGTGTAATGCTGCCAGCACCGACCAGAGGAAACATTTGGTGTCTTTGTTCTGAATATTGAGAACAGCTTTCCTTGCTTCAACCTCGGGTGGCAGGGCAATATAGCTAGACCCTGCCAGTGGCAGGGACTTGCTAAGTTTCAGACAAAGTTCGTGGGGGTCGCCACACAGCGAACCGCCCGAGCCTTTAGCCCGATGCTCCTCGTGCTTTGCCACAAACTCCTCGACAAACTTGTCGTAGATGCTGTCGAGGTCAGTGATATCTGCCTGATGCAGTGTTTTTGCTTTTGTGGCATGGAAGAATTTATATATTTCATCAGACGGTTTCTTATACTTGCAGCATAGCACAGCATAGAATTTAGTGGAGTATGTAGCCAATGCATCGTTGAGGATGGATATTATCTTAGCTCGCTCGCTCTCCAGAAAACTACGCACATCGCAGAAGCTGTCTGATGTTATGTTAAAGTCTTCTAATAAATGCTCAAACGCAATTCGGTCTGCTTTCTTCGCCAGCTTGACGCGTTTGGCAGGTGGCGATGCATCGAGGGAGGTTACTTCTACCTTTCGCTTGGAAGGTTGCGGTAGAGATGTTCCAGTGCTCTTGCAAGTAAGCTGGTGTCGCTTGAAGTTATCAATAGTAAAATTTATTCCACACTTAGAGCACAATTTGGTTGCACATATTCGCTTTCCCGGCACACAAGTACGACAGTGTCTTTGAAAATGTTTACTTGACACAGCAATTAGGCACGTAGGGCAATTTTTTACAGAACGCATAATGCAGAGATTTTTTGGGGGTATGTTATTTAATACCTAATGCTGTGCAATGCAAAATATAATTGTTCACTTTTTTTTTTAACTATTTTCTATGACCTTACTTGGTTTTTTTTTTCGCCAAATTATATGCTTCTAGTCTCCTATACAATACAATATACGTACAATATTGTCAACAGTATCATATTTGAGCAGGTCGCTTGTCACCTAAACACTACAGCTCACAGGTTGGTAAAATCTGACATGAAAGCAGATAATACGCTTATGCCTTATTTATATATAATTTTCACGGGGCGTTCAATATTGTCAACAGTATTATATTTGAGCAGGCCGCTTGTCACCTAAACACTACAGCTCACAGGTTGGGAAAATCTGACATGAAAGCAGATAATACGCTTATGCCTTATTTATATATAATTTTCACGGGGCGTTCAATATTGTCAACAGTATTATATTTGAGCAGGTCGCTTGTCACCTAAACACTACAGCTCACAGGTTGGGAAAATCTGACATGAAAGCAGATAATACGCTTATGCCTTATTTATATATAATTTTCACGGGGCGTTCAATATTGTCAACAGTATCATATTTGAGCAGGTCGCTTGTCACCTAAACACTACAGCTCACAGGTTGGTAAAATCTGACATGAAAGCAGATAATACGCTTTAGTCTTATTTATATATAATTTTCACGAACGTACAATATTGTTAAGAGCGTCAGTTTCCGTAGAGCTCTCTTTTTCCATCTTCCCTCTATACAGTGAAGCTGTAGAAGACACAATTAGCTAACCTAGCATACAACATACCTTCCTAATTAATATGGATATTGTCTGTGAATTGTGAATAATGAAAATGTATCACCTTTGAATATTCTAGTAGAGTTGAGGAGGGGAAGGAGAAATTAATTGTTTTCTGGTGTCATTGGTGGAAAACTAATAATCCTCGTAAAACTAATTTTCAGAAAACTATTTATGGAACATTTAATAAAATAACGAATCCAGGTAAACAAAATGAACGAAACATATTATTACGAATAGATTTTGTGTAAGGACCAGAAATTGTACCTTTTCAGATAGATAGCGAATAGATCACATGTAGAATATCATTTAGGCAAATTATAAGAAATTAATTAAGTCAGTTATCGGAGGTTCATACCTCCAATTTCTCTGTAGGCACTTTAGAATAGAAGTTTTTCTATTTAAACATACCTATTCAAGGGGATATAGAAAGCCCTTTGAAATAATTCATGAAAAAAACAGATTTCTTTCTCACTTTCATGAATATTTCGGAAGGGGCCAGAGCCCCTAAACCTCTCCTCCTGGTTCGCTTTGGAAATGAGGAACTAGCTGATTGGAGAGGAGAGCATAAAAGTTTGTAAATCTAATTAAATATGTTTTATTTTATATATTAAATCTTATCATTTCTACAATCAAAATAATCAAAATTAACATGAGGTAAATATGTGATTAATTATAACTAACATTCCTTCTGTCTATTGAAAGCGAATGTTGCGTGCATGCGGAAATAACACAGAAAAAAAAGCGGATGGAAGCAATTTAAAATCAGTGGTGCAAGATTAGTATTACGAGAGCGTAAAAACATGTGCTTTCATTCAACTTCGAAAAATAAGAATAAATGTGTGCATAGAGAACACATATGCTTTCTTTTCACAGTTGTAAAATCATATAAATTGTACATGAAGTAAGTTACGGGAAGGCTCTCTCTTTTATGTCTGTGTATATGTTGTACAATTAGGTACAAGTATTGTACAATTAGGTACAAATTGTTGTACAATTATTTTCCCCAGTTGTCCAGTTGGAGTTGGGGGCATAACACTGGTACTATTTGTAATCACAGTGCTTACTCATGTATTTTGTTTAATATTTTATTTCAAATTCACTGTCAGAAACTAGTGTTGCCAGTTCCTGGATGTAGGTTTACCTACTCTGTTGGTTGTCACTGTCAAGCTTCCAGTATTCGTACAGCATAAAAAGCTATAACCCCCCTCTCAAAATATATACATTGTATACGCCAAGATGCTCAATAGCCTAGCAACACATCATGAAAAAACATGCCAAGAGGACCCAGTGGGTTTATAAGTCAGTGCTGCCAACTCCTATTTGTAGGTTAGCTTAGCTAGTGAAAGATCATATAGTGGAATTTTTGTAGAGTGGGTAGGCAACACCGACGAGCATCAAATGATGATTTCAAGCCTCAAATAATAATTTCGAGCCTCAAAAAAGGAACATCCAATAGAATTGCCAAATATAAAAAGGGGGCAATAAACCCCCCCCTCATAAAAAGCTACAGTAAAAACCCACAGTGTCGCCAACACTAGGCCCCCAACAGTATTGCCAGACATAAAAAATACATGGACCCCTCAGGTCCTTTTATGAAAATTTACAGTGAAAAAGCTTTCATTTTTCATGATGTCAAGAGCATCTACCTCTAGCGCAGGTTGCTTGTTGCTGACTTACAGACTGATAAGAGCTTATGCAAGAGCACCCTGCTTGGCGAGCTGTAGAAGCCACAATTACCTAACCTATTTTTTTAAAAATATATTTGTAAAATCCATCTAATGTCTGAATTTAAAAAAAATATATATTATATTTGTTAACTGTTTAAGGAAAATTTTTGCAAAATACCCCGACAACGTTTCAGCTACTAGGACCTCATTACCATGAGCCTAATCCTAGTAAGCCACATACACACCTGTTCTTCGTATCGCATATACTAGTAAGTCAGATGACATCATGGGAGAATCACATTTCCCCCAAGAAGCCCACCACAACAAACGTCGCACATGCTAGAAGAAACAGGATCAGGATATTTTATGCTAAATTTACGGCTGCCTGTATGCAGTTATAGGCAAATCATTAAAAGAGCGCTCTAATATACAATGATTTCTCCTACCATGTACCCAAACATACAATTTAACATAACAAGTAAAATTTCGATTCGTCTATATATACCCAACAAAACTCAGAAACTGTCATACGCGAGAGCTAATATTTTGCAACAACTATAATTACCCAACACTAGCAACAAGAACAAAAAAATTATATCAATTACTTGTATACTAATGATTAGTAATTTTAGATAATATTAATTATTAGTTTTCAGTTGTAATTAATTTTAAAAAACAATTAATAACATGTTAGGTGATGATAACCAAGTGCAAAAAGCATTGCACACACAAACAAAGCACCACTTAGTTCACATAACCTCTAACAGATGGCAGATAGTTACATGGTTCTAGTTAGGATGATGATTTTTGGGTTGTTGGATTGGGGTTGAAGAAGACTATTTGTTGTAGTGACCACAGTATTGTTTTTTTTGTGTGTGTGTGTTTTCTGTTCTCTTACGAGAATTAATATTGGTTGTCATAGAACCCTCCAATTCATGACTTATGAAAAATCTGTTTGGTGATTCATCACGTACACCTATATGTGAGAAAAAGTATGAATAGTGGTAGTGTTGCCAGATGTAAACAGAGGACAATAAACCCCCCTCATAAAAGGCTACAGTAAACCCACAGTGTTGCCAACACTAGGCCCCCAACAGTGTTGCCAGACATAAAAAATACATAGGCCCCTCAGGTCCTTTGATAAAAATTTACAGTGAAAAAACCCAGTAGGTTAACAACACTGTCAATCTACGGTAGTGTTGCCAGATGTAAACAGAGGGCAATAAACCCCCCCCCCTCATAAAAGGCTACAGTAAACCCACAGTGTTGCCAACTCTGCCCTCAAAATATACATCATAAAAGGCTACGACGAGCGCCACAACCTTGGTGATTTTTTTCGGGTAAGGAGTTGGCAACACTGCGCCTTACGAGAGAAATCCATTAAGGCGATCGAGCCCCACGAGCCCCAAAAGAAGATTCAGTACTCTCTATTTGCCCCTACTCGCTAACGAGGTTGCTGTGAAGCTGTCCCAGTGTATTTTGTACGGGCAACAAATGCTCGACTATGGTATCCGTTACTGTAGAAAGTGACGGTTTGATTTTCACTTCCACGTTCAACTGCTTGTAGTTTTCGTTGAGTTCTTGCAACGTGGCACCGAAAGAGGCCAGCGTCGATTCCTGCGTGGATTCCAGCACTCCAACTTGATCTCTAATGTTGACGACAATGTTCTGAAGGTTCTCGACTTGATTCAATTTCGAACTCTTCTCGGTAAGATCGTTCACGATGCTTCGCATCTCGGTATACTGCTTGTGAAGGTCGGCGACGCTCTGCGAAGTGGCAGCGTCGACACCAGCGAAGCAAGTTCGTCTCGAATCTGTTCCACGTTCGCCGTTTCCGTTTCCAGTCGTTTCAGCATACGTGATATGTTCCTTTTCAAAGCGTGCAATTCTTTGGAGGTGGGGAGATTGGCCACCCTACTCTCGAGATCGCTCAACGAACTTTTGACGTCGCTCGATTCGGATAGTGCGGTCACCGCCGTTTTCAATTTTTCCAAATCTTCGCTCGAAGGCACGCTCGTCCGTAACGATTCCAAGTCACCCTGTATGTTGTCCAGCACGTGATGAAAATGAGCAAGATTCGTTTCGACGTTCAAATTTTCTAAATATTCGATCTTCTGCTGGACCGTGCTTAACGTGTCCTGAATGCTCGTCAACGCACTCGCTTCAGCGTGAATATTTTTAATTTCTTCGTTGATCAACTCCAGAGACGCCTGAAGCGTAGCGATGGTGGTTTGAATGTGTTCGAAATCTTGATAAGCCTCCAATTGAGTTTTTATGTTCGCGACGCTTTTACGATGACCTGCAGTTCGTCTGACGATGGTAGGTTCGTCATGGTATCTTCCAAAGTCTGCAACTTGGATTTAATTTCTTCCAAGGTGCTGGTGAATTCTTCTTGTAATTTGGAAACGACGACGTGCAAGCGTTCTACATCTATATCGTTCACGACGGTTTGAAGTTCAGAGAAATTCTTTTCGATTGCGGAAGTTCGTTCTTCGATTTCGAGTTTCAATTTTTCCAAATCTTCATTTTTCGATTGAAATTGCTGTAATTTGGCCAAATCATTTTGAAGCGAATCCACGCTCAACTGTATATTTTGAACGTTGTCGTAAGAAGGTACGTCGACGTAATTTTTTATGAGCGTTTTCAGTTCGGAATCGATTTTCAGAATGGGGTCGAGACATTGCGTTTGGAGCGTAGCGATTTCCGACTCTAAACTTTTGTTTAAGGTCTCCTGCAAAGCGATCAAATCGCTCCTCAACTTTTTAATTCGAATATCCAACATGAGAATCGCTTCTGCGTGGTCTACACGCTTGGTGTTGCCGAAAATGTCGTTAGGCATTTTTGGTTAACGGTTATTTATAATAGGATAGATGATTCGTAATTCTACGAAGAGAGGAATGAGTTTGTTGTAATCTCCTAGGAGTTCCACGTAAAGATAATCGCCTGCAGAAACATCGTACGCCATGTTAGAAACCACCTTGTCGTGCTTGATTCGAAAAATGTTCTTGCCGGTAGAAATTTAAAATTTTGCCCTTCGTTCTCCGGATTCACGGTGATTTGAAGTTTCCCACCGATCGGAATTTCGTAGAAATGTAAATTGTTATTAAAGACGTAAAACATCTTGCTCACATCGTCATTTAGTTTCGTCCAGATACTGTTGAGGTGTACTATCAAAAGACCATTGAGTTTAGATAACATGGAAGGTAAGAGGTTATTGGAATTTGGTTGTGCAGTTTCCATGATGCTTTGTTTCTGGAAACCAAAGAGATTCATTGTCCCTGTTATTTAAATTAAATTTCTACATGCTGTGTCTTTTGTTATTCTTCAAAAACAGACGGAGGAAAAGAGGGGCCCTCGGGCGATGAAATTCAAAAGACTCTCGAACATGTAATTATATCATTATATTACGAGGAAGAAGAAAAAAGTAAGAGTTGAATTTAATGAGTCTCGTTTAGAGCGAGCCTTAACGACATAATAACGAGTTCCAACTTTTCATCGCCTGAGGGCTCCCCCTTTCATTCTTTTCCTCCGTTTGTTTTTGGAGAGGAAAAGACACAGCGGACTTCATGGCTATGCGGTTACAGTTTGACACACGTCACATTTATCGCTTCCATTGCAGTGGCCCCACTCTCTCGTGTGGATTTTACAATCGAGAACACGTAACTTGTTGTCTCTTGCATCCAGTGCTACTTTGGTTACGCGCGTCGTGTACAGCTCGTGTAATTTATTCGCAATGGGATGATCTGTGCTGAGTTTTCTTTTACCTTGAAACAGGCATTCTTTGTAGTCTTTCATGTTGAATTTGCTGGTACTTATTTTTCCTACCCCTTTCGCTTTCTTGATCTCTTTTTCTTCTGCAATCTTGACGCAGTACATTTTGGCACGAAGCCCCGCAAATTCGCTGATGTAATTACCAGCCGCTTCGTCTTTGAACTTTCCTATGGTCATTTTATTTTCCGTCGAATGCAAGTGATGGCCTGATGGTAAGTTGCTAAAATCAAAAAGATGCTTCATCTTAGTCAGATCATGTTCGAGGCTGGGTGTGTTTTGGATTAGAAAAATGAAGCTATCCGTGTCAATGTAACATATTTGGATGTTATCTCCATAAAAAGGTTGAAACTGATCGTAGTACGATTGGTACATGTGCAATTTTGATAGTTCAAGGACGGTGGCACCTATGGCAATCGGCTTGTTGAGCATCACTTGCTTCTTGTTCTTCTCGACGAATACCAGATTCTCGTCGAAAATGGTGAAGTTTTTGAAGTAGGGTGACGCGACGATCTTTTCAAATTTCTTTTCGTCCGTGACCAACGTCGCGTCGATGTAATTACGCACGTTCTCCATCGTCTTGCCGTAGATGGCGTTGTTGAACAGTTTGTACAGATCCTTGTCTGCAGGCGATGTCGATTGCGCTTTGAGTAGCGTGTTCTCGGCTATGTAGGGTTCCAGCCACCTACTCTGCCTAAATTTCAATCCTCTGTGTATTTTCTTCAGCTGCAAGCCGTGACGCACGTAGAATTGGAGGAGTCGGTAGTGCACAACGTAATTCCGCTTGTTCTTCATGCTTAGTATGAGTTTTGGCTCCGATGATCCTCCAGGTGGCTTCTCTTTGGTGGGGGCCAGGGCCAATCCGTGATGTTTCTCCTGCAGCGTTTCGGGATAATCGAGATCCACTTCCAAGAAACAGCCCCATTCGTTATCTTCGCTCCAGTTGAGAAAAAAATCCTCGCAGGAGAGTTCCTCTTCGGTCATCCACGCGTAGTCGCTGATGGGAAGACACTGGGACATGGAGTGGCCATACAGGTTGTTGACATCCCAGTAGACGATGTAGGTGTTGGGCTTCGATGCATCGTAACCAGGCGTATGAGGATTGTTTGCCTGAGCATGGCGTCGGGGACATTGGACGATGCCACCGCGTATCGCACTCTCCATGAACACATACTGTTCCTTCTCTGCGATGAGTCCCAGTTCCACGTTGGTGTATTTCATCATCGATTCCCAAGTCAATCCCGGCGTCGTGAAGAAATACGCAGGATCCAACTTGTAGATCGAGATGCATCTCTTGCGAAACGACTCGAAAATGTCCATGAGGAGTGTCACGTCCAATTTCAAATACAGATCGTGATAATCACGAAAAGTTTGGCAATTGAAGGCCGTCCACACACTACGAGCGTGTTCGTAGTCCTCTTCGGAACAGACGTCCTCCGTGAGATGGGAATAAAATGCCTCCCGGGGTGGAAGTTCCGTCTCGTCAAATTTGTCGAAATCGTTGACGTACTCGTAGGGGTAGACGCCCTTGCGACGCAACAGATTCAAATTTTCATCTCTCCCCGAAAAACATTTTTGCTTGATGGCCACAAGATCTTCGTCGCCAAGTTGAGCTGCAAGGGTGGCGAGGCTGGAGGACAGGAAATTGTAAGAGTCCAGGATTCTAACTTCCACACTTCCTCCTTCTTCGAGAGGGATCCACACTCTCACTGCGATATACTTCTCGCTCGTTCTCGGAATGATGCTGATTCGAGAAGTTATGTTGTAGAGCTCTTTGACGAACAGATGCGTATCGTACTTCTCCGTGTAGTGCAGAAACACGGCAACGAAATGCGACTCCTTAATCTTGAGATTGCACGAATTACAGATCGTGCTCAGGAATAATCCATTCTGGTGGTCATGGTGTACAACCTTGTGATTTTCGGGGGTGAAAGCCTGGTTACACTCCGCGCATCTTGTCGCCGTGTCATGTCTCCGCTGTTGTTCCGTCGTGAGAGCAGGTGGAGAAACGTAAGAGCCTTTCAGGCTGGGTGCAAGTTCTCTCGCGCATTCCGCTATCTTCTTAACAAAATGTTTTGCCGCATCGGGTCCGCAATACAAGATGACATCATTCAATTTTTCTCCGTAGATGGAGAAACTGCAAGGCTCGTGGTGAAAAATTTGGATCGTGCTTGAGGTAGAGGGATCAGGGTTGCAAGACGTCATGGGAACTTGAAAGCTTTCAAAGTCGGCATAAAAGACAGCGGGATGGTGGAGAAGAGCCTGGTGTTTCTGAAATTTCATCTTGGTTCCGGGTTCCGGCATGACATCTTCGGGTTCTGCAGTCATGGAGCCAAAACACTTGTGCTGTTCTTTCATCTTCTTTCCCACGCGAAAAATTCTCAAACACCGATCGCAAATTTCAATTTTGTAGTGATTCTTGCTCATCTGTCTTCCGAGTAATCGTGAGAAATTCCGTATCAAACTGTAACGGCCATCTACGAGCAAGAGTCGAATTACATTATTCTGGCTTCTCGCAGGTCTTAACACACGAATGTTGCCGGAATCGTCAACCCCAAACACGGAAATATCGAGATCTTCTCCTTTTTCCTCTCTATAGTTTTTTTCAAATTGATTGATCTTATTCAGGGGCACAGGATAGGAAATTCCTCTCATCATATTCTCGTATCTCCCCTCGTATCGTCTGTAATTAGACAGGCGTTGTGGTTTATCATTATTTGCTGGGTGTAATGCGGCGATGACAGACCATAGGAAACTCTTCTGATCATTACTTTGTATGTTTAACACGGCTTTTTTTTTTTAATGTCTCGTGCAACATTTTGCTTTTTTTTGTTTGTTTCTTTTTGAGCGCTGCGTAAGGGTTTGAAATTGCAGACTCGAAGCTCTAACATGTGGCTGCAACCGCAAAGACTCCATCCACTTCCACGACCTTCAAACTCTTCTTGTTTTTGTGTCAGGTGCTCGAATAGCCGTGTCACAATTTCCTCCAAATCGTCGTGATTGCCTTCGTGTAAGCCTTCACACCCTACGTAAAAGCTGAAAGTGCTTGACTCGGACGAGACAACTTTCTCATACAGCAGGGTCAAGACGAGATGAATTTTAATTGCAACATTAACGATGCAATCCCGTAATTGATCGACTACTAGGGATTTCACATTGTCGAGGAAGGTGCTCGAGTCACATTTTTCGTCACCTCCAGATTTATACATCATGATGCGTGCACTTTTATTCAAAGCACCGCCGCCTTCATGCGCATCAATGCGAGATTTCTTTGCCGGGGGGACTACGACATCATGTTCCGGTAGACGACATTTTTTCAAATGCCTAGCAATATTAGGTTTCGAAATTAATTTTCCACAGTTACGACATGCCACTTTCCCGCAAAGACCGGAGGGACCTGGATGCGATTCCATATTTTTCCTCTGTTATTTATATATACAGAGAAATTTTTTGGGGGGGTTGTGGTGGTGGTGGTGGTGGTAGGGGAAAGCGCACTGAAACAGAAGGAAAAAAAAGTTGAAAAATGCTAGACATTTTTTTCCTTCCACATATATATATATATATATATTAGACACGAACAGTATGTGTGTGTGTGTGTGTGTGTGTGTGTGTGTGTGTGTGTGTGTGTGTGTGTGTGTGTGCAGTCTGTTGTAGGAGGTAAAAAATATGCGACATGTAAGTGTGTGTGTCAATTTTTATGACTCCTCTGAATATGTGTGTGTCAGAAGCAAAAACAAAATATAAATATATCATGAAAAAAATAAAAACTTACCTTTCAAGAGAGATAGAGAGAGACTTCAAAAAAACTTGTAGCTCACTAAAAAAAAAAACTTCCACGATGATATGTATGTATGTATACTGCCAGACAAACAAATTAAAGAATACTGAACTGCCACGATTGACGTTCACCTTTCAAGAGAGATAGAGAGAGACTTCAAAATAAAACTTGTAGCTCACTAAAAAAAACTTCCACGATGATATGTATGTATGTATATACTGCCAGACAAACAAATTTAAAGAATACTGAACTGCCACGATTGACGTTCACTATGATAATGATGTACAAAAGAAGAAACTGCTACGTTATATAGGAACCCCCAACCCACGCGACCCCCTCCCCTTTGGTGAAAACACAATGAGCGCTATAGTCAATGTCCTAGCAATAACCCCCCCCCCGGTTGACCGATTCACTCATGCATGTGTGGTACAAACGAACAATGCTATACTTTTTTTTTTAAACAAAAGACTTTTCGATGCGCACAATATCCTGTGGGGGACAAATAGCAAATGAACGGGCGTTGACAGTTCCACCCATGCATTGTTGTCGATCATTTCCTCGGTCTCTATATTCCACACGCCCCGTCAGGGTGTGTGGTGTGTGAAACGGGCGATCCCCCGCCAGCTCTGTGAGAACCAGCACACAAAAACTCAACCATGCCTGAAACGAAAACGGTGGACGCTTTGTTTCGTGCTTGTGATTCCATAAAAATAATACGCGAAAAGGTTGAAAAATTCCACGTGCAACAATACAGCTTTGTTGTCGGTCGAGCATAATGTGGATAGATAAATTTCCAAAGCGGATGCTGTTGCTGTGCTCGCTTCCGCCGCATCCGCTTCTGATTCGATTGTTATAGGGGTATGTGGTGGATTCTTCGTTCAGGACCGTGGGAAAGCTGAAAAAATAGAATCTCTTCGGGCTGAAGAGGATGCAAGCTGAATGGGTTCGGGGAGGGGGGTTGCGGTTGTTGTTGTTGCGGCGGCGACGGCAGCGGCGAGGGGGGTTGTATTCGTCGAAGCGGGTAACATAGCGATTACTTCTTGTGCCTGCAATTCTTTCGAAAACAACATGACGTTATTTCCCAATCGAGCACACGTTTTCAAGAAAGATAAAAAACTTGCGAGCGAAAAATTGTGAATCGTCCCAATATGCGGGCTCGGAGCAAAAAAAATATGAGTGAGGTTTCGAAGCCACGACGAACGTTGTTGGATTTCCGCACAACCACCACTATCACTTGCGAATATCGCTTTTTCCAAAATTGCGTCCTCGTACGATGTTAGTTTCGGAAACGCTCGCAATATATTTTGCACGTTGCGCGAAAACAATTTTATTTTGGATGTTTCTTGCCGGGCAAGAGCTTGAATGGTTACTAACGTTTTGGGGTGATGCTCTCACCGAATCGAAAATTGATTTCAATTTTTCCGCACCACACTCTCGAACGACATTCGATAATTACAAACTCCTCGCATGAATTTTTTTGGATCGGTTTGAAAAAGCGTTTGGTCCGTGATGAAAATATTACACTGAGCGACGAAACACAATTTCTCCACGGGAACCGGAAAAGACTCAGTTCTACCAAGCGTCGCTATCCACGCGAACATCAGAAATTGCGTGAACATGCTTTTGGGGGCTTCGCATAGGATTATCGATTTATGTTTCATGGTATAATCTACGTAAGATTCCAGCATCGCGAACCAACAACGTTGATTGAATTTTTGGCAACATTCGCAATACAAATCCAAACTCGTGATAATTTCGCCGCCACCACGCACCCTGGCGAGGTTATAGGGGCCAGGAATCCTAAAAAAACAACAATTTTTATTATTATTATTATTATTTGTTTGTTTGCGTCACAATACGGAAATAATGAGAGGCGCGCGCGTGTGTGTGTGGAACATCGTTCCCCCGAGAGAGGTAGGTTTACAAAAGGTCACGATATATATATAAACATTGGCCCCCCCCGGGACTTGGAAAATTACGATAAGGTGCACTCATCCTTGAAGGATGAGAGTGCATCTTTCACTCATCACTGCTTTTCTGCGTCGTGAAACATCGTCAGCGTAATAAATGAGGCGCGGAACGTGGAGAGAAAGTGAGCTTTTTAGGTTTTTGTGGTCGTTTGGTCAAGAAATCAGAATTGGCGTGGGATGCACATTTACTATCTACTGACCACTAACTATAACTGATCCATGCGATTGCGACATACTGGAAAATAAATCGGCGAAGAGGGTGTGTAGATGATCGGTTCCATGAACTCGGAACTGGGTTTGAACGTGGCGATGATTCCCGTCTGCTTGTGACTTCCTAACAACCCTTCAGATTTCGTGATCATGCCTTCAGCTACGTTGCAGTGAATGTTTAACGCCTCTATGACTAGAAATTTAGGAATGTTTGCTCTTGTGTGCTTGATACCAGCTTCGAGTTTGGTGTTGTTCTCGAAACCTAATAGTTCTCCTATCGTGCGCAGATCCACCGTCTCCGTCGCGGACACAATTTCAACTCTGTGCGTGACAGAATTTTGAGAAAGGAATGTGCCTCTACGTAACTGAGCTTGCAAAGTAGAAATATTGTATTGACCTGGTGTGATGATGATATTTTCATTTCCGACGCTAATTTTGTTATTGTGCTCTGTGACGTTAGGTATGAGTTACATGCTGTAGAATGAACGTATAGCTATGGATTTAGGATAGACGATGTCGTCGTGCAACGTGAGTTTCAAGACCGAAGTCTCGCTCGTGAGATGGAACACTCCCATTGTGTTTCAGGTTCCACAGTGCTTTCTGGAAATCTTCGATCGTAGGGTTATTTATTTTAGAGAGAAACGCGAGCATGGAGAGACAGAGATGACCACAGTTCACGTCTCCGAAATCTTGAATGCGTTCGTCGTTGTAGTATAGGTTGTTCGTTTTCAGATAATTGACTAAATTTGTAGATGGAACACCTCCGAAAGAATCGAAAACAAATGCTTTATTATTTGCGTAGCAGTAACATATCCAATGCGTGCCTGGATTTTGGTGACTGTCCAAGTTGACTACGGCACATTCTCTATTTCTAACCGTTGAAGGTAATGAATCTGTCATGAAAACGCCTCTGAAGTGTTTAATTTGTAATGGTTTGATAAAAGATTCAATGTCGTAGTTGGTGAGCGCTTCTTCTTTTTTTTAAACTTGCTCACGACGCCTTTCCCCTTCTTCTCCATTGCCAGGTTGTGACGTTTCTGTTTTTCCAATTCCGTCTTGTTGTTTTTTTTGGAGTCGGTCACTGTTTTTGCTATGGCGGCGCTACCCCTGCCTAACTCCCTACAGCCCCCAAAGCCGCTAAAATTGCCGGGATGCTGAATATGAAACCTCCTGTATTTTGCTGTTTCCTCGACTGCTGCAACCTTCTCAATTGTGGAGTGCTGAGCAGCAATTTCATTCCGTGTCCTTGCATCAAGCAAGAACGTTTCTTTTCGCGTTGTTTCTTGGTGAGTAACCCATCGAGGGCACCCAGCGTTTTCAGATTCGAATATGGTATCTGGTACACGACACCCTTGGGCTTCATTGTAGATTTTTTCACGGTATGTTATTTATATATGTTCTGAGATTTTTTTCTGTTAAACAGATTCTATTACGTGTTTTGTTTTCTTATCAAGAAGTTCCTTTGTCTCCCTGTACACGATTCGAGTTTTGTTCTCGATTAAAATAGATAGCTTCTGGTCAGATAACATGTTAGTGTATCGATCTGGTAAAAATAGGCTGTACTGTCCGTTGAGCAACAGACGTACTTTGGGACCATACTGGGTTGCAACAATTTCACCAGAAGTTATCGTGTAAGGTTTGTCCACTTCCAATTCCTGCATTTTTATATACTCGACTGACAAATTTAGCATTTGTTTTAATGCTTGGACGTCACTCATTTTTTCACTCATTTTTTTCAGGGTGTGTTATAAGATTTTTTCACAGTGTTTGTTATTTATGTATCGAAGAAATATTTTTTTTCACACTGTGTTATTTATATATTTTTGTGTGTGCGTGTTAGAGGAAGAAAGTTCGTGCTTTGGAAAACGCGATGATGTGTGTGATGATACCTTCGGTCTCCTGTTTAGACTTTCGCCAATCATCCGTGTATCGTCTTCTCCCCTGCCACGCCTCGTGAAGTTCGTCCATCCTGTCGTTTAATTTTTCCCCTGCAGCTGAAAGAAGTGTGTCGAGATCACTGCACCTCATGCCACTTATCTCCCGAAGATGGTCCTTGAAAACCATTTCACATGGGATACGAAATTCCGGCGTTGTTCTTGCTATGATTACAAGTTTCTCAACATCCTTACAATCTCCGTTTAAACTGTGTTTGAATATTTTACATAGCAGTTCGGACGGTAAATCAGTTATACAAGACTGCAACATATTGTATGTTATTTATACACCCCACCCAATTTTTTGTTTTGCGTTCATAACGACGGTGGTGCCCAATGCTTCAACTCTTTCACCCAAGGATGCGTCTCTGCTGACGAGTCTCCCGAAAGCTGCATCTCCCAATTTTCTGTCTGCTTCGTGAAGTGCATCTAGTTCGGTGTGCACGTTGTATGCAATGTCGTAAACTTTGCATGCAGCGTCCAACAGATTCATTCCCCTGTCTTTTCTTTCCAATCTCTTCTCGAGTTTGGTACCAGGGCCGCAGTACTGGTAACCTGGTAAATGCATTTCGAAAGGTAACTTGTTGATGATGTCGTTCAAGAGACCTTTTCCTTCGGCCACGTTCCAGAATCTTGGAGGCAGCGTGTTGATAATTTTAATGAGGTACCCGATACCTTTGTCGTCGTTCACAATGAAGTTTGAAAGTTTGGTTCTGATCGCTTCCACGATGCCCACCTTCTCGTTGTAGAAATTACGATTTCCGGCATTTTCTTCACCGGCTATCACTAACAATCTGTCAATGAGTTTTCTCACGTCATCCACCCAAACGAATTCTTTCGGTACCGTGTTGTAGCGTTTGACGCCGCTTCCACTTTTGATATCGTTCCAAATGGGTTTGATGAGATTTCTGTACTTCTCTCCGCTGCTGGATTTCACCCTATTCTGCGTGGCATCATTATTTTGATACATGGCATCCGTCATAATTAAAATTTCCCTGTAACTCTGGTAATCTTCGTCGGTGTAATCTTTCGAATATTTTTTGGCAAGGAGTTCCCACAATCCCACTGTACCTGGATACCTGGACCAACTGTTCTTCTCACCTAAATAAATTTTAATGTCGTTGCCTTCGAAGGTGACTTTCAATTTTCCAATCTTCCACACGACGCCTTCGTTGGTTTCCATGCTCGGGTACAATCCGAACACTTCCTCCTTGTCGAATTTCCCCGTGCTCAGGTAGTTTTGTGCCAAAGGTCCCAAATCGATTTTATCCGAAGAAGAGGTACTCTATGGCTTGACGTCTTGGCGTTGTCTAAGTTCCAGAGGAGTGTGAATGCTGGAGAGAGGCGTTGGAGGAAAATCTTCATAATTTCGAGCGGCAACAGGTACGAGTTCCGTGATCAGATCCTTGTTCTGTTCCGTGACATTTTTAATTTCCTTGCCGAGACTGCTGATGGCGTCGATGATAGGTTGACCTTCACGGCTTGTTCTCTTCGTACAAACCACGATTCTCGGACTTCCAACACTTGAAGCGTTTCGCGAGGTAATCGCGCAGCTTAAGATTATTCTCTTCTTGAAATTTGCGTTTCGACATTTTATGGTTATTTCTATATACGTTTGAGACGTTTTTTTAGCCTCCGTTGTCGTCACCAACTTGAGATGATCCACTTTTTCGATATTAAGGTTATTTATAGAGGTAAAGGTGGTATTATGAGCCCCCATTTTGTTTTGTATTTTTTAAAATGTGATTTTTATCTTTCTTGTTCAGATTCTTATGATAACTTTAACTACAACATTTCATAAAACTACTGTTAAAATATAAATCAATTTGAGCAACTTTAAGGATATGAAAAAAAAAATACAAAACAAGTCATTTTGTGGAAAAAAGTTTTGTGCTGGTAATATGATCACCTAGGAAAAAAATAATAGAACTGGTTTAGAAAAGTGTATGAAAAATTAAATCACACAAACGACATTTTTTTCATTACAAAACCTTAAAAAAGATATTATGATGTGAAATACCATAAAAGAGTTCATAACAAAATCATTGAAAAAATCATTACAAAACCAATGGAAAGGGTCATTATAAATGAATTGAAAGGGTCATTAAGAAACCATTAAAAAGTTTTATTTTGTTTCTTTGTAATGTCTATTTACAAAAGTCCTAAATGTAAATATCCTTCTCGCATCCAACGGAGTCGTTGTGTGTCCACATTTCACAGATGAGACATTGCACCCACAGTTCTGCTCGGTTATCAGCCGAAAATAGACCCTCACAGAACAGACAAACTGCTTCCTCATCACCGGGATTTTCCACTCCGATTGGTGTTTCTAAGACAGATTCCCCAGAATCCATATCTGATTCACAGGATTCCTCATGTGAATCTTGATGAAGCTTCGATTTCACTGCATGCTTTATTTTAGTTTGTGTTTTTTCAGTAGGCTGTTGATCATCATCAGCTGATTCCTGTCTCGTTGACATTAAATAATCTATCTGCCAAGTAGTTGCGTTTGGCGTACTCGGCTTCCAGGATATCAAAGAAATTGAAGACTGCCTCTTTGTTAAAGCCATTTGCTCTTGAAAACGATGTCGCAGCAGGTTTCAAAAGAGATAAAACATTGTTATGACGATTCATGAAGTGGTCGAACCAAGTTCTACCAGTTAACCCTTCTTCTGTGAATGGGTGTTTAAATCCATTTCTTTCACACAGTTGGTAAGCTACTCTGCGAACATCTTGTCTGGTAAGACAATAGAATTTACTTTCTATGTAAATACTCGACTAACTCTATTTCCAGCTCCTCGCCCATTATAGGTTTTCTCCCTAATTTTGTTAAAGCGGCTTCTTCCGGTGGTTTGTCAACTCGAACAAGTCTTTGAAGAGTAGGTCTTGGAACAAGAAACATTTTTGATGCCGTTTTCAATCCCATATCTTTGTTTCTTACAGCCTTGATCGCCTTAACCATATCTTCAGTATTCAAGGTTTTTTTTTCTTTTGGTCTTGTCTTTTGGACCTAGCACTTTTCGTGGCATCTGAAAAGACAAAGTTGAAGCCACTCCTGTAGTGTATATAATATGAGCCCCTTAAAGTTTGGGGGCTCATATACCAAGCTTGATGGGGGCTCATTTTACAACCCTCGCCATATTGGAATTGGAACACGCATTCCGAATCTTTGTTACTTGCAAAATTACATAGTATCAACACAAAAACAATCTTTTAAACATGCTTTATCCAATGCAATAATGCACTATGATGAGTTTAAATGAATAAGAACTGCAATTAAAAGCAGAACACTTAACTTTCAAAGTTTTTCAGATCGAGAAAACAAAGAGAACACGTTCACTCATAAACTATCAGCTGCGAATAAACGAGAACTCTCTGACGGCAAAAGGAGTTACTAAACTAGCAGTTCAAATCGTCGCCTCCAGGTTGAGCGCGCTCCATGAACAGATATTGGGGGGGCTCATAATACATGAATGGCTCATAATACCACCTTTGCCTCTATATATACGTTTGCGACAGTTTGATTTTTTGTTTTGTGTCTTCTTGAAAAATTTTGCGATTTCACATGACGTTATTTATAACGTTGAGACATTTAGAAAAACGTTGATTTTATTCCTGTACTTTCCGTCATTAGGTTTTCGTGTCATGTCGATCGTAACAAAACCCAAGTCGTCTTGGTTTTAACAGTCGGTGCAAAATTTAGAAAACTGATTGTAATTCATGTCAGCTCCCACGTAATCATCATGTGCATGTTTTAAATTCGTATGGTCTTGACGAAACAAGCAAATGAAATTAGCATTATCGCGTAGCAGTTGTTTCGGAACCTTGGAAAAATTTGTGCCAGGTAAAAACAAACTAATCCTTTGTGTCGACCTCGAGTGAAAAAATTACGAATCTCACTTTGATTTTCCAGGATCATGTCGTCGAACATGACAACGGAATTATCGAGACAATCGTCCAGTGGAATGATTTCGGAAGAGAACGTACTAATGCCCAGTCCCTCGTACAAATGAATAAGTTGCCTGAATTTTGGTTGTTCGAGACTTTTTGAAAATACATAGAGATGCCTGTTTTCCCAGTCTAACCAATCGGGTGCTAGGAGAAAATTATCAATGAGCAGTGTCGTTTTTCCACACCCTGAAGGTCCTACGATTAGGCAACGGATGCTGTCGGGTAATAACTCGCCGGTTTTTTTTCTTTCGCGTTCCGAATCGGGTAAACGTTTTACAACGTTCCACGTACTCACAAGATCACTTTGTTCGCGTCGATCCAACTCTTTTCCGGAAGTCCCAGCCATTTGACAAACAGTTTGTTATCTTTCCTACGCAATACTTTCTCGATGAGGTACGTGTCGGCGTGTTTCGTTTTAGAGATTTCTTCTTCGTAAAAGCGACCTTTCAAAATTTCACTGCTACTATCCTCTATTATATACGTGTGACAGTTTCCGGGTAAAACTCAAACTACGGTGAAAAGTTCAGTGCTCCAATTTCTAGTGAATCCCTTCTCAAAAGTACGTTTGAATTTACTGATTCGCACCTGGTCTAAAACTTTGAATTTTGATTTCTTGGTCGTGGGACTGTATTTTGGACAATAAACCGTAGAAATTAATCGCTGTTCGTCGGATTGTTTAACGTCCGCTGGTTTCATGCGTATTGTACTGTGAACGGTGTGATTGTAATCGTCAACGAGTTCCGGCAGGATGTCAACCCACTTGTAATTTCCCCGAAGCGTGAATCGTTTCCACTTGTGCGTTTTCAAGGTTCGATTAAGTCTTTCCACGATGCTTTGATGTGACTGAAGGTCGAAAAATGTCGAATGTCATGTTTTTGAATGAACTGCCTGAACTTCGAATTGTAGAATTATTTTCCGTTGTCCGTTTGAAGAAATCGAGGACGTCTGCCACTTTCATCGAAAATGGTTTTGAATGCTTCCACTACGCATGTTCCCGTTTTGGCTTTCAACGGCAGAGCCCATGCGAATTTTGAAAACGTGTCTATGACGGTGAGGAGGTACTTGCGATCCTTGTACATTTTTCAAATTACCGCTGCTCATTTCGGCGAGGTCCGCCTGCCAAAGGTCGTCGATAACCTTTGTTACTACAGCTAAACGTTCGTAGTTCCGGCGTGCAGGTTTATGTAATTCATCGACGATGGCTTGCCTAGACATTGAGATTACGTTTGAAGAGAAGGACTAACGTGATAGGATTCAATGAAGGTGGTACCTCACTTGTGGTTTGAATGATAAGTTTATCACCTGCACTCACGTAAAACACAGTAAGATCTTCGTCTTGGTGTATTTCACATATGTTACGTGTTTCGTTCCAATGTTCCAAAGGAATGTTTCCTGCTTTCTGGACACCACAATTCGATATTAAGGTCATGGTGGGAACACTAGCTTTTCTGCCGTGAGACCAGTACGAAAATTCGTTTATCTGAATAGTGCCATCGATGAGAAACTTGTAATACGGATGATAAGGATGTAACATGTATAGTTTGTTACCTTCAACGAATGTGGAAATTCTCTGCTGATTCGGTACGCTGTTGATTTCATTGGCATCCAGAGAATGCAGTTTGGCAAATTTAGTATCGACGGTAAGCAGGTTACTGTCAACCTTTCCCGGTGTAATTTCTAAAGGTACAAGTTGTTCTGCAATGTGATCTGATATTGTAGAAAATGACGGTTAGATTTTAATTTCAACATTTAATTGTTTGTAGTTTTCGTTCAATTTTTGTAATTTGGCACCGAAAGCAGCTAATGTTGATTCCTGTGTGGATTCCAGCGCTCCAATTTGATATCTAATGTTGACTACAATATTCTGAAGGTTCTCAACTAGATTCAATTTCGAACTTTTCAAGGTAAGGTCGTTCACGATGTCCCTCAACTCGGTAAACTGGGTATGAAGATCCGTGACACTCTGCGATGTCGGCAACGTGGACACCATGTCGCGAAACGAAGCAATTTCATCTCGAATCTGTTCCACGTTTGTTGTTTCTGTTTCTAATCGATTTAGCATTCGAGATATGTTCCTTTTCAAAGCATGCAATTCTTTAGAGGTGGGAAGATTGGGTACTGTATTTTCGAGAGCACTCAATGAACTTTTTATGTCACTCGACTCGGATAATGCCGTCACTTCCGTTTTCAATTTCTCTAAATCTTCAAGGGTCCCGGGTTCGAATCCCGGTCGGGCTTGGTTGTTTGTGAATGTCCATTCATCAATTTCATCATTTCCTCATTCATCCCCATCTTCGCACAAGAGGCACAAAACGCGAAGTAAAATAAACTAAATCAATCAATCAATCAATCAAATCTAAATCTTCGTTCGAAGGCACACTCGTCTGTAACAATTCCAAATCACCCTGTATGTTGTCCAGTACGTGATGAAAATGGTTATGATTTGTTTCAACCTTCAAATTTTCCAGGTAGTCGATTTTCTGCAGAACCGTGCTTAAAGTGTTCTGAATTCCCGTTTGAGCTTGAGCCTCCAAAGATTCCTGAAGCGTAGCAATAGTGGTTTGAATGTGTTCGAAATCTTGATAAGCTCTAATTGAATTTTAATGTTTGCCACGCTCTTGCTAATAACTTGCAATTCATCGGAGGATGGTAGATTTGTCATTGTATCTTCTAAAATTTGTAATTTAGATTTAATTTCTTCCAAAGTGGTGGTGAATTCTGCGGTGATTTGGAAACATCATCGTGTAGACGTTCCACATGAACCTCAGAGAAATTCTGCTCAATTGTGGAAGTTCGTTCTTCGATTTCGAGTTTTAATTTTTCCAAATTTTTCGTTTGAAATTGCTGTAATTTGGCCAAATCATTTTGAAGCGAACCCACACTCAATTGTATATTTTGAACGTTATCGTACGAAGGCACGTCAACATAATTTTTTATTAGCGTTTTCAACTCAGAATCAATTTTCAGAATAGGATCCAAGCATTGTGTTTGTAAACTAGCCACTTCAGATTTTAAACTGTTGTTTAACGTCTCCTGCAAAGCAATCAGGTCACTTCTCAACTTTTTAACTCGAACATCTAACATGAGAATCTCGTCAGCATGGTCTACACGCTTGGTGTGTCCGAATTTGTCGTTAGGCATTATGGTTATTTATTAAAGGATAGACGATTCGTAATTATATGAAGAGAGGAATGAGTTTGTCGTAATCCTCAAGGAGTTCCATGTATAAACGATCTGCTGTAGAAACATCATACGTGATGTCGGAAAGCATCTTGTCGTGCTTGATACGATAAATGTTCTTGCCGGAGGAGACTTTGATTTCACCTCGTTCTCAGGATTCACGGTGATCCGAAGTTTCCCACCGATCGGAATTTCGTAGAAATGTAAATTGTTGTTGAAGATGTAAAAGGTTTTGCCGACGTCGTCGTCGAATTTCGTCCAAATAGTGTTGAGGTGAATGATCAAGAGACCGTTGAGTTTGGATAGTATTTCATTATCTGTCGTCGTGTGGCGTACAGTTTCCATGTTGGTTTGCTTTCTGAAACCAAATAAATCCATCGGCATTTTCACGTTATTTAATACATTAAACAAAAATCTATGGCGTGTTTTGATTTATTGCCAGGAAGATCCAATTTACCATTATAGACAATTTGAGTTTTGTTTTTGATTAACAGCCAGTTTCTTATCGGATAACATTTTAGTACATCTTTCGGATAAAAATACGCTGTATTTATCATACATTTTCGCAATGCAGAATAAGTAAGTACGAATGTCAACGAATAGAGAATAAAAGAGTTACAGACAATTCCCGGCTTTGATAGTTTTACCAACATGTGCATTGTGGACTTGTCGGAGATAAAGCATGAGAGCTTTTCTACCTGTAGAGCATTTAAATGGTATCTACGATTGAAACATACTTCAGCGGAAAAAGAACTTCATTCCGAATCCGACAAACTAGACCATCCTTCTAGCTCAATTAGAGGCGGAGATGTATCGATTTGAAATTTTCGAAAATATGGAAATAAAAAAAAGTTTGAAAATATTTTTTAAAAAAATATTTTTTTTAAAAAAAAAGTTGAAATTTGGGTAACGATAGTATAAGCCGGAGACGGATTTCTTAAAATTTATAGGAGAAAAGACGAGAAAGTACTTACGGAATCGCGTTCTTGAGGACTTTCTGAAGCCGCGAAATTGTTTGTTAGAATCGTGCAACGTATTTTGCCTGTAAATAATGTATTTTTGTCATTCATGCATCTCCGTTGTACGATAGCTCGTGCCGCCATTACCGTCGACTACGTGAATCAAATGTTCCGTGCGTTCGGTTATGTAACCCCCTCACAGTGTAGAAACCACGCGGAAGTTTGACAAGATGACGTGTGAGCGGTTTTTTTTTCCAATGTAAGGTAAGACTCTAGTTTACGTCCTTTTCCTAAGGAATACGTGTCATATATCTTTGGAAAGCTTATTTTATAAGGAATTCAACAACGTAAATCCCAAAGCGAGCAAAAATTTCCTGAAGGAGTAAATCGAGAAAAACCGATGTTGTCCGGATATGCGCAATTGAACGTAATGGGGATTTTTTTAGATGATGAAGCACATATTTAGGGGTGAAATGGGGTGCTAATGGAAACTAACCTAACAGGCCTAACCTAACCTCGTAGGCATACCTCGACCCCATGAATGGATAGTGGGGCTATCGTGAACAAATCGAGAAAACCCGATGTTGTCCGGATATGCGCAGTTGAACGTACTGAGGAATTTTTTAGATGATGAAGCACATATTTAGGGGTGAAATGAGTGCTAATAGAACCTAACCTCGTAGTCATACCTCGACCTCGTGAATGGATAGTGGGGCTATCGTGAACAGAAAGTGTAAAAAGAAAAAGGTACTTACCCGAAGAGATGCCGGGTGCCGCACCACGATCGCGCACCGCGAACGCAAAGAAGCAATCACCATGCAGATAAGGACGTAAAGTAGAGTCTAGCCTCAATTTTCGCTTCAAAACCTTTTGTGAATAGTTTGTGCGGCATTTATTGGTTCATAAGTTTGGAAACACTGCACATCAGCTGACGATACTGCATATCAGCTGACGATAGACAACGTGAGTCAAAATTTGCCCGCCGAATTAGCAACGACCAATAAATGATTATAATGTTCGAAATAACGCTTTTTTCATGGAGAAAAAATTGATCCCCAGCTTGAAAAATCTTCCGCTATGCATATGAGGTAAGTAGCAATGATTTTTATTTGAAAACAAACGAGTTTAATGTGTCTCCGGCTTATACTACTGTTACCGAAATTTGTTTTTTGCCTCTATAATATTGATTACGCAGATTGACTACTCAATATAAAAAACTATAGTGCGACTCGAATTACTAATCAACGTGCCTCCCTTAGCACAAAGCATTTCTAGTTACATTTACAAATCATCGTTAACATTTCTCTTAAATTTCTACGCTAATCTCTTTTGCATGAACAATAACACCATTACACAATTACGTCATAGCGTGGGAACATAGCATGAGGAAAAAACGCATTATATTCCCACGGTGCACTCGGGAGCGTGGGAAAATATGCGATGACGTCATAACATGGGAACATAGAGTGGGAAAAAGATGCTCAGATCGATCGACGTTCACTTACATTCTCTTCCGATGTGCGCATGCGCTCGCGCCTTCTTTTGGCAAACTCCCAAACCAGAGCATTCTTGCACAACCGACACTCGCAGTTCTCGGGATACATGCTTTAGCGTGGGAAATCAACTACGTACACATTCCCACGGCTCTTCGACCCTAGATGCAGGTGCAAAATAAACGTCAGCGATTCCACGTTTTCGAACACCTGCATGTGGCAACCAGATGCGATCTTTGTACCCCGTGGGAAGAAACGTGATTTAACTCAAAACATACACTCTGACATTGCACAACACCACGGATCGAAAATGCGGAGTCCGATTTCCGTGGGAACCATCGAAGATAGACCGTGTCTAATCTCCCACTTCTTGCGCAACCGACACCTGCAGTTCTCGAAATTTAAGCTTCTTGGAATCCGTGGGAACATTTGCAAGTCGTACGCGCTTTAGCGTTAGACACAACAATCGCTGACCACGCACATTGTCACATTCGACATCTGCGATGGACAACTCGTCCGTATTCTTTGTGTTCTCTTTGATACTCAGATGCGCGCGCACATGCATTCTTATTGGTTCACACATCTGTATATTAACCCTGCCATAGCACAACACAGCCAGACGAGAAACATCTACCGACTGCAGGCAGCTAAACCATACATATCCAATCAATCGGTGACGTCTTTGATTATCAATACCTAACACCAATCCCTTTCATCAACTGTCACATTATCGATGACCATATTTAGAAACTGACGCAACCGTAACCAACAACAAATAAAATCAATCGATGATGTAATACCTAGCCCCTTCCTTTCATAACAACCAAACGATAACCATATTTGGAAACTCCATTGTTTACCTGTCAGAGGCCCACAACAAACAAATAAAGAATACCTCACCACTCCCTTTCATAGCAATCAACCAATAACCATAGTTGGCAACACTTGTTTACCTAACATATACAAACTATTTTTTTCCCTTTAGCGATTAATGAATACCCATAGTTGGCAACACTTGTTTACCTAAAAAAGGTTTTACCCCCAAAAAGTTATTGATCACTTATCGATTATTGGAAAACAATTAAGGTATTGATCGGTTATCGATTTCTGCCACAAAACTCCCTCTTAACTACTGTTTGTATTCTGTGCATGTTCCCTCCCTGGAAAAGCCGTTGTCCCAAAACCCACCACCCGCCCAGTTTAACATGCCAGTTAGAATACATTAACACTGAATCAAATGCAGAAACTAACATTTATGGTTAAGAAATTTAAAAGGTTTTCATTATGCATTATATACTAAGTTTTAATGAATCTAATTTTTCACAGCAAATGCCACATATGCCCTAAAGCCGCCTCCCTCCTCAATGGCATAAATTGATCAAATTATCTTCAAGACTCAGTCTATGTATTCTGTGCATGTTCCCTCCCTGGAAAAGCCGTTGTCCCAAAACCCACCACCCGCCCGGTTTAACATGCCAGTTAGAATACATTAACACTGAATCAAATGCAGAAACTAACATTTATGGTTAAGAAATTTAAAAGGTTTTCATTATGCATTATATACTAAGTTTTAATGAATCTAATTTTTCACAGCAAATGCCACATATGCCCTAAAGCCGCCTCCCTCCTCAATGGCATAAACTGATCAAATTAACTTCAAGACTCAGTCTATGTATTCTGTGCATGTTCCCTCCCTGGAAAAGCCGTTGTCCCAAAACCCACCACCCGCCCAGTTTAACATGCCAGTTAGAATACATTAACACTGAATCAAATGCAGAAACTAACATTTATGGTTAAGAAATTTAAAAGGTTTTCATTATGCATTATATACTAAGTTTTAATGAATCTAATTTTTCACAGCAAATGCCACATATGCCCTAAAGCCGCCTCCCTCCTCAATGGCATAAATTGATCAAATTATCTTCAAGACTCAGTCTATGTATTCTGTGCATGTTCCCTCCCTGGAAAAGCCGTTGTCCCAAAACCCATCCACCCGCCCGCTTTAACATGCCAGTTAGAATACATTAACACTGAATCAAATGCAGAAACTAACATTTATGGTTAAGAAATTTAAAAGGTTTTCATTATGCATTATATACTAAGTTTTAATGAATCTAATTTTTCACAGCAAATGCCACATATGCCCTAAAGCCGCCTCCCTCCTCAATGGCATAAACTGATCAAATTATCTTCAAGACTCAGTCTATGTATTCTGTGCATGTTCCCTCCCTGGAAAAGCCGTTGTCCCAAAACCCACCACCCGCCCAGTTTAACATGCCAGTTAGAATACATTAACACTGAATCAAATGCAGAAACTAACATTTATGGTTAAGAAATTTAAAAGGTTTTCATTATGCATTATATACTAAGTTTTAATGAATCTAATTTTTCACAGCAAATGCCACATATGCCCTAAAGCCGCCTCCCTCCTCAATGGCATAAATTGATCAAATTATCTTCAAGACTCAGTCTATGTATTCTGTGCATGTTCCCTCCCTGGAAAAGCCGTTGTCCCAAAACCCATCCACCCGCCCGGTTTAACATGCCAGTTAGAATACATTAACACTGAATCAAATGCAGAAACTAACATTTATGGTTAAGAAATTTAAAAGGTTTTCATTATGCATTATATACTAAGTTTTAATGAATCTAATTTTTCACAGCAAATGCCACATATGCCCTAAAGCCGCCTCCCTCCTCAATGGCATAAACTGATCAAATTATCTTCAAGACTCAGTCTATGTATTCTGTGCATGTTCCCTCCCTGGAAAAGCCGTTGTCCCAAAACCCACCACCCGCCCAGTTTAACATGCCAGTTAGAATACATTAACACTGAATCAAATGCAGAAACTAACATTTATGGTTAAGAAATTTAAAAGGTTTTCATTATGCATTATATACTAAGTTTTAATGAATCTAATTTTTCACAGCAAATGCCACATATGCCCTAAAGCCGCCTCCCTCCTCAATGGCATAAATTGATCAAATTATCTTCAAGACTCAGTCTATGTATTCTGTGCATGTTCCCTCCCTGGAAAAGCCGTTGTCCCAAAACCCATCCACCCGCCCGGTTTAACATGCCAGTTAGAATACATTAACACTGAATCAAATGCAGAAACTAACATTTATGGTTAAGAAATTTAAAAGGTTTTCATTATGCATTATATACTAAGTTTTAATGAATCTAATTTTTCACAGCAAATGCCACATATGCCCTAAAGCTGCCTCCCGCCTCAATGGCATATAGACTGATCAAATTATATTGAAGACTCAGTGTTTGCATTCTGTTCATATTACCTTACTTTAAATCCTGTAACCGTAACCCACCTCCCTAACAGTTACATGCCAGTTAGAATACATTAAAACACAGTCGGGTATTCAGGAACTAACATTTTTGATAACCTAATCAGAAAGTTTTCTTGATGCATTATTTACTAAGTGTTATTGAATCTAATTTTACACAGCAAATGTCACGTTTGCCCAACAAAAACTGAAACTGATCAAAAACAGAAACCCACCTCCCTCCGAGTTTAACATGACAGTTAGAATACATTTTCACTGAATCAGAAATTTAGAAGGCAGCTTTTTTGTGAGTGACCACCTAATCCAACAAATTTTCATGATGAAATTTAGGGTGCGTTCCGAAAGTCTTAACGAGACGAATGATTGCCTCGAAGATATCTGGGCTGGACTGTTACTAATTTTAGTCAAATTTAAGATCAGTTGAGGCACACTCATCTTGCGCATGATGCTTCAAATCGCTCTCTGTTAAAATTATAATCAGATTTACTATCGGATTAAAAATTATAGATACTCTAGTTTGAACCTACAAAAATAATGAGCTACATCAATGTCTAGCTTATTCAATTCTGCCTTTATTTCACTTTGCGTGCAAGTGAGGGAGTAGCAGTATTAAGAATGTGAACAGTTTATACCTGCATCCAGTTTATACGCCCTATGTTCAACAAAATCGGAGTGACATTCCGTAAAATTGCCTGCAGAACGTATATCATGAATCAGTATGTATTCCGTGCCAAAAGTGACACAAAAGCGAAATAAAATAAACTAAATCAAATCAAATCTTGCACGTAATCGCTCAAATACTTGATGCACTTCTCAGCAACTTAATTATAAACGTAACTTTGATTTTGTATTTTCGCTTGGTACAAAATATAGTCTCCGTAAACTTACCTGCCATAGCCCAGTTTTTGTTCTTTCCATCTGTGTACTAACGTCTATACCATCTTATATATAATCTGTGATTACGAATTGAAGCCTGCATTGTTTACTAATATTTTCATAATTACTCTTATCCTAGCAACAGTTATGTTGTCAAACAATTCAAGCATAATTAATATGTTAGAAACAACAAAATATATACATGACATTGTTAAAAATTGTTAAGTTTTCATGGTAGCAACTTCTGATCAAATACTACAAACACACACTATGTATGTACCAGGGGATGTTGGTTGTCAATCCAGATGTGTGAATGAGTTATAGTTTGTTATCATTTTTAAGGAAGTGAGTAGTGGGAAAGTATATAGGATAAACCCGAGAAAGTATGAACCCCCCTCAAGCAGATTTGGCTACACTTAAAACTAGCTCAACATGCCCATATGAGCTTTTTGCTCAAGTGTGGAACTCTGTCTAATCCAAGATTTTTGTAAAAATTCCCTCGGGAATTTCCTGTGAAAGTATGACCCCCCTCAGATTGATTTGCCTACACTTATAAAAGGCACTTCTGTGAGATTGTTGTCCATAATTCTGTCAAAAATATGCTTTTTTTATATTTTATGATATCTTAAGTATAGTAACTGCTATAGTGCCCTAGCATGTATAGATTTCAAAATATTAACAATTTTGTTAATATTGCATTTTTCAGAAAATTCTATTTATAAAAATTAGGCATTTACAGCTTAAATATTGCATATATCAGGAAAATTATAGAGACAAAAAATATAGAGAATTATGCCTAGAATATGCCTACAAAATTTCAAGTCTCCAGTACTGATAGTTTTTGAAAAATCTCAAATTCAAAAAAATATCGATTTTTTATCAAAACTTCTAAACAGCTTCTAGATTTCAAATATGCAACCCCCATGCACCTATCTTGAAAAATAGGCAAGTTATTCAAGATCTAGAGAACAACAAGAGATTTTTTAAAAATTATAGAGATCAAAAAGTTGCATCTTGCCATGCCCAGGCCAAAGCAACAAACCCCATGTCTATAGGATTCATGGTTCCAGAGATAATCAAAATCCAAAAAAATATCGATTTTTTCACAAAACTTCTAAACTTCAAATATGCAACCCCCATGCTGATATCTTGAAAAATAGGCAAGTTATTCAAGATCTAGAGAACAACAAGAGATTTTTGAAAAATTATAGAGATCAAAAAGTTGCATCTTACCATGCCCAGGCCAAAGCAACAAACCCCATGTCTCTAGGATTCATGGTTCCAGAGATAATCAAAATTCAAAAAATTATCGATTTTTTCAAAATTTGAGTATGTTGCTCTGGGGGCTATGCAGACTCAGCCCCAGGAATATAATTGGCCTAGGATCAAAACTAGTGAAAATTGCAAAAATAAAATAATCGATTTTTTCAAAATTTCAGTATGTTGCTCTGGGGGCTATGCAAAGTCACCCCCATAAATATAATTATTCTAGGATCGAAATTAGTGACAGAATGTAGAAACAAAAATTATAATAAGGCTTGGATACAGCTACCAGCCATTATATTTTTATTTTGAACACAGCACTTAAAACTAAGCCAAGATGCACCCCACCCCCACCCACCCCCACCCACCCCCACCCACACCTACACCCACCCACCCCTACCCACCCACACCCACCTACATCCATACATATTTACTTCCCGGTCCACTTCTATTGCATCATGTTGTGCAATATTAATTGATTAAATGGTTACGACATAATGTGATGATGTGGTGTTTTCTGATTGGTTTAAATAAGCAGTGTTTCTATTGGCTCTGTAAATCTATATAAGCCAGGGCACAGTGCAGATTCTTCACCATTGCTGGATCGGCAGTGGAACCCACATCGCGGGGGATAGAACCTGAACAGGCTCCACCAAAGTATAGGAGACTTGAAGCATATAATTTGGCGGAATAACCCAAGTAAGGTCATAGAAACAATATACACTGATACAATAAAAGCCAATTTTTGGCAGGGGGGTCAAAGTGGTTCCTAAATACAAAATAATTAATATCTCAAGAACTAATTGACATAGAGCTATGCAGTTTTTTTGTCTGGTGGAATAACCCAAGTAAGGTCATAGAGACAATATACACTGGTGCAGTAAAAGCCAATTTTTGGCAGGGGGGTCAAAGTGGTTCCTAAATACAAAATAATTAATATCTCAAGAACTAATTGACATAGAGCTATGCAGTTTTTTGTCTGCACTGAACCCAACTGATATTTTTTTATTAAGCATAGAATTTTGATTTGATTCCCAAGAAATTTTATATAATAAACCAACAACAAAAATACCAAGGCCAAAAATATTAACACACACACACACACACATATATATACACACACAAATCACACTGCTGAACCCAACTTATATTTTTTATTCAGTATAAAGTTTTGAATTGAATCCCAAGAAATTGTATATAATAAACAACAACAAAAATGCCAAATCAAAAATATTGTAATCAATGCAAAAAAAATATATCCAGCCCCAATTGGGCTAAGCACCAAAAGATTTGTAATCTAGACAAATACAGAACTCCCACAAAAATATGCCCCAAATGCCATAGAAAATATAGCATGGAATATTTCACATATAAACATAAAGGTACTTGCTCTGCACAGTCATCAACATTGCCCTCACAACCATCTACATCTGGTCTGAAAAGGAAGCATGAAGCACCTGTTAATGCTGGACCTGCAAAGCAGCCACGCTATGCACCCATCCATAGCAGTTTTAATGGCCAATTAAGAGATTATCGGCTTGTATCAGAGCCAAGATGTGGTATTAAGAATTTTTTGAACAATATAAATTCTGATGTGCAGGCAATTCTTAATGCACAAAATGGCTCTTATAAGCTCTCCCTCAAATTGTTTGCACAATATAAGAAGCCAAATGGCACAAAATTTACACAGCCCCACATAACAGAAACTGTACCCGTATATTCAAATGCAAATTCAGACACAATAATAAGCAGTTTAATGGATCAATTGAACATTAAACACTCTGAATTTGCTGCAAAAGAGTCTGGATGGAGCCTATGCGGTTCTCCACACAAGTTATATGTTAATATTTCTGAATTCAGCCCATTACAAGGATCTACATATTTGCCATTACCTGCCAATATTAAAAACAAAAGAGCCGTGGTTAATATTGAAAATAATGATGATAAATGCTTTTTGTGGTGTATTTTAGCTGCTTTGTATCTAGTTTCAAGGCATCCTGAGAGAATAACTTATTACAAACAATATGAACACAATTTTGATGAGGCAATGGAGGGTTTAGAATATCCAATATCTGTTCAGAATATTGATAAATTTGAAAAAAGGGCCAGGGATATTAATGGCAAACAATTATCTATTAATGTATTTATTTGTTCCACTGGCAGTGGCAATTGCTTGATAAAACCTCTCAGAATCAGTACATTTGATGATGATTCTGCTGTTCCAATTGATTTGGTCTTAATTGAAGGGGATGGCACATATCATTACACTCTGATACACAGTCTTGAAGCTTTAGTGAGAACACAACTAGACAAATCCAATACAATATTTAAGTTGTGCAGAAGATGTTTAAGTGTATTTGATGGTAAAAAAATAATAAAAGGGGTTTGTAAAGTGAATGCAGAAATTGCCAAAAACAAGTTAATTGAGCATCTGAAATACTGTAAAAATCATAAACCTGTTCATATGGTGATGCCAATGCCAAGTGAAAATGCAAAATTCAATAAGTTTGAAGCCTTGTTGGAACACCGAGCATATATTGTCTGTGATTTTGAATCAAATCTCAAACCTCTTGAATTCTGCAATCCAGATCCTGAAGAATCTTCAATTACACCATACCAGCTACATGAACCTTCCAGCTTTTATTATGTGGTTGTACAGGATGGTGTTGTTAGTAAAGAATATTCATACATGGGAGCAGATGCCATCAAAATATTTGCACATAGAATAGAAAATGAGTGCCATGACATAGCATCTAATATCTTATTAAAATCAAAACCCATGTTGCCTTTAACAGAGAAACAGATTGAAGATTTCAACAATGCAGAAAAATGCCCGGAATGTGATTGTGAATTTTCAGATACAAATATCAAGGTGAAACACCATTCTCATACAGATGGTAAATTCAAAATGGCCCTGTGCAATAGCTGTAATATTAAGATCCAGAGACCAAAATTTGTCCCAATATTTTGCCATGGAGCATCCAATTATGATTTTCATCATTTGATCAGGTACGAGGGGTTTGACAAGCAGAATTTAAATATTTTAGCTGAAAATGATGAGAAATATATTGCTATTAGCAAAATAATTAAAGTTAATGGTGTTCCTATTCACATAAGATTTCTTGATTCATACAGAATTTTATCTGCTAGCCTGGCTACACTGGCCACTCAATTATCTGATGATCAATTCAAAATTACATGTGCTTTGTTTCCAAATCAGGACCTGAAATTAATTAGGCGGAAGGGTGTATATCCATATGACTATGTTACAGATTTTTCTAAATTTGATGAGTGTGCTCTGCCACCACAACAAGCATTTTACAGCAAAATCAGAGGATCTGGAATCACTGATGATGGAAATCACCATGCCCAATTGATGTGGAACAATTTAAAATGCCAGACATTTGGTGATTATCACATGGCTTATTTAAAACTTGATGTGACCCTCTTAGCTGATATACTTCAAGCATTCAGAAAATCTTCCATGCAAAATTATAGACTGGATCCAATATATTTTTACAGTGCCCCGGGCCTAGCATGGGCTGCAATGTTTTTAAACACTAAAAAGCAATTGGATCTGATCCAAGATCAAGATATGTACTTGTTTATGGAGCAATGAATAAGAGGAGGCATGGTGCAATGTTCTCAGAGATATGCCAGAGCAAATAACAAATATATTTCTGATTATGATCCAGCACGGCCATCAAATTATATACTGTATGTAGATGCCAACAGCCTCTATGGTTACGCCATGATGCAAAAACTGCCACATGCAGGGCTTGAATGGGTTGAAGATTTTAATATTGAGGATCTTCAGGACTTTGATGACTGTAATTATGGCCTATTCTTAGAGGTTGATCTGACAATTCCTGATGATTTACACAATAAATTTTCTGATCTGCCCCCAATTCCTGAGGTTCAGTGCTCACCTGGCTCTAAACAGAAGAAATTGATGATGACACTGGAGCCAAAACAGGGTTGTGTCATATATTACAAAAACCTTCAGTTCCTGATGAATCATGGTGTCCAAGTGAGCAAAGTTGGAAACGTTTTGAGGTTCAGGCACTCAGAATGGTTGAAATCATATGTTGATACAAACACGGAGCTTCGAACATCTGCAAAAAGCCAATTTGATAAATCTTTGTTTAAATTGATGGTCAATTCTGTATATGGCAAAACAATTGAAAATGTCAGAAAACATACCGATGTTAAAATAATTACTGACCCCAGCCTGAGCAAAAAATTGGTTGCAAAGCCTAATTTCAATTATAGAAGAATTTATGATGAAAATATGGCACTTTTCAACATGAAAAAAACAAAAATTAAGTTTGATAAACCTATTTATGTAGGGGCTGTAATATTGGAATTGGCCAAATCACATATGTTAACATTGTATTATGATGTGTTGAAACCTTTTTATGGTGATTGTGTAAAATTGATGTACATGGACACGGATAGTTTTGTTCTTGATATTAAAACAGAAGATGTTTATAAAGATATGTCACAGCCTGAATTGCTTGAATATTTTGATACCAGTGAACATACATGGATTCAACCCCACAACAAAAAGGTGCCTGGCAAGTTAAAAGATGAGACACTTGGTGATGTTATTGTGGCATTTGCTGGGTTAAGTGCCAAGATGTACAGTTTTATAACATGTGGTGGTGTTGCTGCCAAAAAGGCCAAGGGCATTGGCAAAGTAACTGTGGAAAAAGAGCTTGAATTTGAAGATTATAAAAATTGCATCAAATCCCAGAGTTTAATCAGAACATCAGAATCCAGAATTCAGAGTGTGGATCACTTATTGACTTCAAATGTTGTAAGAAAAGTGGCTCTGGACCCACATGATGATAAGAGATGCATTTTATCATGTGGCATTCATACTTTACCATGGGGTCATTGTGATTTGAAAAGTGGGAAACAATGCCCAATTCTAGAGCATGATTTGAAATAAATAAACATGCCTATGAACTTATTTGGGTTCAAAAAACAAGGTATTATGGACCTGCCAACACCACAAGCCTCTCCTGATATAATATCTAAACTGAGTGGCTTGTTAATTATTCATCTGAACAGCATACTTGCAGATATTGATGATGAAACAGGCAAAACATTGTACATATTTAACAATAATTTAAATCATTACCAATAACCTGTAGGTGGGCAATTGCAATTTATTACAACCCCTGAGGGTGATGTTAAAATTTCAGTAGGGAGAAATATTTACAGAATTAAGCACTCAAACATGATTTCTGGCACTGTTTATACTGTTTCTGCTGGTGACTGCTTATATATTGAGGTCCCTGGATCTTATGACAAGTTTATACCCTTTTTATAGAATTAAGAATCAGATACTCTATAATAAATAACCACTAAACAAAATGCCTAATGATATTTTTGGCCATACAAGACATGAAGATCACAGTGATGAGATTTTGATGCTTGATGTCAGAGTCAAGAAATTAAGAAGTGATTTACAAGCTTTACAAACTACACTCAATGCCAGTCTTCAATTAGAAATTACAAATTTGCAATCACGATGCATGGACCCTCTTCTTAAAATTGATTCTGAACTCAAATTCCTGCTTCAGAAATATACTGACCTGGCCACATTGGATAATTTTCAAAGTTTGGAAGAAGCTGTAGCAGCTCTTCAAGCCAAATTTAAGACCCAGGCTAACAACTCTGAGCAATTGAAACAACAATTGGAAGAGCAAATAAATAATGTCCAGACACAGCTCCAAACAATTATCAAAAGCATAAAATCACAAGAAGATTTTGATCTAGTGATTTCCACTCTAAAGGAACAGATTCAGTCACTCCAAATACCTAATCTAGACCCTCTGAGCAATGCCATAGCCGAGGTTAAAGAAAAAATTGAGACACTTGAAAATTTTATGAACAATTTGCCATCTTCTGATGCTTTCAATGCAATAACTCGGAGTGTAGCAAATATTACGCTGCAACTTGAAACATATGAAGATTTTGGAAAAATTAAAAGTTCCATAACCCATCTTGAAGGTACAATAGCAGCAGTGCAAAGTGATTTGGCAAATGTACTAGAATCCCGATTGCCTGGGATTGTAGATACTCTTGTCAGTGTCCAGCACCAAATCACAAAGCTTGAAAACCTCAACACTGAATCTGAACTATCTCATTTTCATCACTTGATTGATGATATCCAAACAAAACTTGAAATTTTACAACAATCAACACCCACTCAGGCAGATATAGCCCTGCTCCAAAATGCTATGCAAAATGTGGCTCATGCTTCTGAATTAAATGATGTGAAATTGGCACTTGAATCTTTGCAAAATACAGTCTCAAATCTTCCTACATCACAGGAACTTAAAAATATTAAGAGGGCAGTGAATAGGATATTGAAATCAGAAGATATCAAGAATATCCAGGCAGAGATCAAACATCTCACACAGACAGTGGCCACTCTTCCAACCAATCAACATATTAATGAATTGCATGCCCTATTTGAGGATATCAGAAGACAGGTCCATGATCTTACTGCTCAAAATTCAAAATTGGCATTTGTTGAAAATTTGCAACAAATTGTAGCTAATATCAAGCAGCAGCTAGGGACCATGGAATCCAATCAAGCAAATGCTCTGTCTGTTTTTGCCACCCAGCTACAAGAAATTGTGCAACAATACAAAAAACTTGTTGTGGACATAAAAATAAAGCCAGGCCATGATGATGTTGTTAGGACCATCAATGAGCATCTTGAATCTGTAACAAGCAGATTGCTCACAGCAGAAAAAGAAATAACAGGCATAATCGAGAATCCAAAACATTCAGTAATTCTTGAATTGTACAGCATCCCCAACAAAGAATATGATTCTCCATTTACACCAGGTGGCAAAATATATATGCTGTCCCCTGCACAATTTTATTACCAATTTTTTGTTGGGGGCACATTGAGACCAATCAAGATCAAATATTGGCTTCAACCACAGGCACACCACTACCCTACCTTATCAATAACAAATGCTGATAACAAAGTGAAAATCACCAGTGTAGAATTGGAGGATTTTACAGATCCCAATACATTAGAAACAGCCTATGTTGAAGATGATGGCTCTTTGGAATATTGGAGACAAATTATATTTAGAAAATCCTGCAGTATCAGCTGCTGAACACCCTATAGTTGCAATATTCTTGTTTACATATTATGTCTAGACAAATTATTGTTGATGAATTACACAGACAGGCCAGACATAATTTTAAGAGACTCCCAATAGTAACAAAGGGCATAGATGATTTATGGCAGAGCGACTTGATTGAAATGGCAAGTGGACAGTTGAAAAACTTAGACAAAATCAACAAGGGCTACAAATATCTACTCACTGTAATAGACACATTTTCAAAATTTGCCTGGGCTGTGCCACTCAAATCCAAGACTGGAAAATGTGTTACAGAAGCCATCAGAACAATTATCAATCAGAGTGGAAGATCCCCGCGCTATTTGCAAACAGATAATGGCAAAGAATTTTATAATTCAGTGTTTCAACAATTTATTAAAAGCCAGGCAATAAAACATTACTCGAGTTACAGTGACCTCAAGGCCTCAATTGTAGAGAGATTCAACAGAACCTTAAAAAATCTTATGTATAAACAATTTACACTGCAAGGTAATTATAAATGGATTAATATTCTTCCAGAACTTCTACATAAATATAACAACTCTGTCCATTCCACAATCAACATGAAACCCTCTGAAGTAACTTCATCTGATGAGCAAAAATTGATCAGTACTGTTTATTATCCTAGATATCAGGCAACAATAAGAAAGGCCTAATACAAGGTGGGGGATCAAGTAAGAATCAGCAAATATAAGCACTTATTCAAAAGAGGCTTTACAAGAAACTGGAGCACCGAATTATTTACAGTGGTTCAAGTTAAACCCGGGACCCTTAACACATATATAATAAAGGATCACCGAGGAGAAATTCTCAAAGGCAGGTTCTATGAACAAGAGCTCAGCAAAACTAAACAGCCTGACACATATCTCATAGAAAAAATTATCCGCAGAAAAGGCAACAAATTATTTGTCAAATGGCTAGGACTTCCAGAACACAGCTGGATCGATGCAAACAAAATAATAATATGAGCACCTGGGATGTTTTAAAGAGGCTGCCAGAACCTGAACAGCAGAATAAGAGAAATGGCAAGTTGCTACCTGATAATATTAGGTGTCTTATTGTTGGGCCATCTGCTTGTGGTAAAACTACACTAATGGTTGATAATTTTTTATTGGCACCCAACTGGTTAGACTGGAAAAACAGGCACTTGTATATCTTCTCTAAGAGCTTGGAACAATTAAAATATCAGCAGCTGATGAAGCTATATGATGGATTGGATATTGCCACTTTTGAACCAGATGTTAAGCCACTTCATGAATGTCTCGATAATTCTGTTGTTGTGTTTGATGACATTATACTGGATAATCAAAACAAGGTTAGGAATTTCTTTACACAGGGCCGACACAAAAACATTGATTGCTTCTACCTGGCACAGACTTTTTCAAAAATACCCAAGCAACTGATCCGAGACAACAGCAATTTTATATGTGTGTTTCATCAAGACCATACCAACCTCAAACACATACATGATGAATATGTAGGTGGGGACCTGAGCTACAATGATTTTTCTAAGTTTTGCAGCAGGTGCTGGAACCAGGACAGTTATGGGTTTGTCACAATTGATATGACAAGAACACCCAATAGTGGCAAATACAGAAATAAAATCAACAATTTTCTAGACATTGAAACATATATAAATAAACATGAAAAGGCCAATTATTGATGGTCTTAAATTAAAAGATTATCTTGTAAAAAGATTTAAAGGATGGAAATCAGAGAACCGAGGAATTTATGAAAAACAAAACAAACAAACAGAACAGCCCATAATTGATGCTATTGGTGAATTAGGTAAAAATATCAAAACTGTTAAAGAGCAAAATCAAAATTTGATCACAGAGCTTGTACCTATAGCTGCAAGAAACATATTAGATTATCCATTCACCCCACTTTCCAGTATTCATACACCTAGTCCTATTGCTCCTAGAAGAATTGAAGCTACTCAGGATCCTATTGAATTGGGTCTTCTTGCTCAAAAATATTTAACCACACCTAAAGACAATAAAGATGAGGTTTTTGGCTTATATGCTGACACAGAGCGGGATGGTAGCATCATACATAGAATTGGCAATTTCAGAGTAACATTTATGGGAGATGATCTGATTGTATATTCAGAATCTCATCTTGGATAAAAAGGTGCTTTTGTTAAGTACCCCGGAACACCTGGATTGTGGGAACTGATGACTAGGAAAAGGCCTGGCAGCTATACAGATCAAGATTATGAATATTACAAAGAAATATTAATAAAATCAGATGCTCTATACCAGAACAATGATCCCACACAAAAAAGAGTCAAGTCTAGCAGTGGAGCAAAATACAATAATTTAATCAAGCCCATATGGTCACAGATCAAGACTGGCAGTGGAATCAAACAATACAACACCCTGCCTAAAGAATTTGTGTGGGTTGATGATGTCAGGAAACTTGTAGATAGGTTATTGGTGATAGCTGGGGAGGAAAATGCTGGCAACCACAATTTTTACAATGAAAAGGTTGGAATTATGGACATGATAAGCACCAAATTGTCTAATTTTATAGTAAATGACACTAAGGGGATTGGATATCTTATAAAAATTATTAATACTCTACCACCTAAATTTTGGAATATTTCTGAGTGTCGGGGCCTTGTTAATGACATTATAAACAAGTTGCCATTTGAACTACATATTCCAGGCTATCAGTATTGTGGTCCAGGCACAAAATTGGACCATAGATTAAACAGAGGTGATCCTGGTGTTAATCCCCTAGATGCTGCTTGTAGAGACCATGACATAGCATACAACACACATTCTGATCTTGACAAGAGACATGTTGCAGACAAGAAATTAGAAGAGGCTGCATTTGGTAGATTTGTAAGCAAAGATGCTTCTTTGAGTGAAAAAATAGCAGCATTGGGAACCACCATAGCTATGAGCACCAAACAAAAATTGGGGTGGGGGTTGTGAACATGTATATAATAAACCTACAATGAAGGCCAAGGGTGTTATGTATCAAATACCTTATGCAGGTCTCAAATCTCTTAAAACTATTGACAGTCTTTTAACCAAAAAGCAGCGCAAGAAAAAAAAATCTTGTCTTGCAAAGGGGCATGGTATGAAATTGTTACTTAGTACCCCCCAATTAAAAAAATTACAGCAATCAAGAAAAAAATCACATGTGGGGGGATTTATATTTACCATCCCTGCCATCTTAGCTGCTCTCGGGGCTGTGGGGAGCTTGGCTGGGGGATCAGCCGCAATAGCAAAAACAGTAATAGATGCCAAGAAAAATAGGGCAGAATTAGATGAGCAGAAGCGCCATAACCTGGCCATTGAGAAACAAGGCAAAGATGTTAAAAAAGCCATGAATAAGTTTAAAAAAACAAGAGCCGCTTACAAACCAAGATATTGAAGCTTTAATCAAGCCACTTGGCATCAAACATTTTAGAGGTGTGTACATGTCTGATTCTTTACCAGAACAACCACTCAACAAAGAGTGTGGTATTGTTAATTTGGATGAGTACAAAAATCAGGGCACTCACTGGATTTGTTATCTTAAATATTTAAAAAATGAGGCATTTGTGTTTGATTCATTTGGAGGTGTTCCACCTGAAAATTTAATAAAATATCTAAATTCATCTAATCTTTATTACAATAATGCCCGTGTTCAAAATTTCAAAGATGTTAATTGCGGACATTTGTGTTTATCTGTTCTTAGATACATGTCTCAAATAAATAAACCATCAATTGAAGATTTTCAAAAAGCCTTGTGGTATCTGAAACATCATGGGGGTATTCCATCTCACCAGCCAAAATTCAATATTGAAACTCAAATTGCATGATGACATAGTGTATCCCAAAACAATAGCTCTCAGAGCATTTTATGGCATGTACCTAATCCCTAATATTACACACCACAACAACAAAATTGCAGTAGGGGATCAAAAAATTGTCATCACTCCAGGGCAATATAATCTCTCCACTCTAAATGCTCAATTACCTAGAGGTGTAGTGTTAAGTCAAAATTCTGTCACTCACAGAGTAGAAATTGTATCTGCCACAGAAACAGTGGATCTGGCTACTATAGGAGAGCTGTTAGGCTTTGAGAACAACACAAAACTTGAACCAGGCATCAAACACACTGCTATGAATATACCCAAATTCTTGGCCATTGAGACTCTGAATATTCACTGTAATGTGGCTGAGGGTATGATCACCAAATCAAATGGTATAGGCACTCACAAACAAACAGGCATCATTGCAACATTCAAACCTAATTCTGAATTTATGGAGCCTATTATCTACAATCCATCCCCAACATTATATTTTCCTGTGTGTCATAATAGAATAGATAATATTGAATTGATGGTCACTAATGAAAAAGAAGAATTAGTTGATTTTGTGGAGCCACAACAACTGCAATCATAGAGATTAACATTGAAATAAAAATACATACAAGAAAAAAATGGAAAATATTGAGAGTTATGAGCTACAATCATTCCCCCCAAAACAGGAGGACATTTGCAAATTTAAATCAACCCAACACAGAGATTGAGGTTGATCTTGATGTAGGGGATGGATTTATACACCCCCACAGAGCAGATCTATACATCAAATTTGATGTTGTAAAGCTCGATGGAACAGATTATCCGGCAAATTCAAATATAAGACTTGTAGACAATTTTGTGCCACATCTATTCTCTGAAATTGAGATCAGAAATCATGGCGTTGTTATAAACAGAGTGGATTATCCCGGAATTACCTCCACAGCTTTGGCCACATTAAAATTATCCAAAACCGAGGTTTCTTACTACAAAATCGGTGGAGTTGAGGCTGGTGATAAAATTATATCTAAAAGCCACACAGTGCTGTTCCCGATGCGCCTATTGCCAGGATTCTTCTCGGATTTCAAAGATATTATGTGGAAGGGTGGGTTAAGAATTACATTTAGAAGAGCTGCAAATGATAACAATGCTTTGATGAGGTACAGTGCAATAAACTCTACAGGAGAAGCTCTGCCTAATACCCTACCAGATGCAGGCAAATGCATTATTCAGACTATGGAGTTAAGAATCCCAGTTGTTGAATACGAGGCCAGCTATGCTCTTAAATACAAAGCAGATATAATAAAAAATCCACAGGTTCCTCTACAATTTTATACATATCAATGTGTACAGAAGCCCGCAACTGGTTCTTATTATGAGTTTGATGCTACAAATTCATTCTCCAGTATTCAATACGACATGCCTGATTTTGTAGTGGTATTGTTTCAGACTGGGAGACACAACAATCAGGAAAAAAATTCAAGCAAATTTGATAACTGCAACATCAAGAACATATATCTTAAAAATGGCAGAAATGAGGTCTTTCCTAGAGAAAATTACAATTTAGACATGTCCAAGAATGATTTCCTCAAATTATATGAGGCATTTACTTCATTCAAGAGGGTCACTACTGGCAATACTGACATGTATTACACACCAGATGAATTCAAAGCACAGAGACCCATGTTTGTAATCAACACTTCAAAAAGAAAACAAGTTGTGGTTAATGATTAAAATTATCTGTGAATTCCATGAGGCATTACCTGATGACACCATATGTAGTGTTGTTCTCATAGGTGAAAAATCATATGTTTATGATGTAAGAAATGAGAGAGTCACGGAGCAATTCTAGAGGGGCTCTGCATATTACATTGTTTTAATATTAGATAAACAAATTGAAGCTGGTAGCCAATTGAACTTAAACCGGAAGTAAATATGTATGGGTGGGTGGGTGTAGGTGTGTGTATCTTGGCCTAGTTTTAAGTGTGGCCAAAAAAATATCAAGAGGGGCCATATTTTTAACAAGCTTATGGACAACAATCTCACAGAAGTGCCTTTTATAAGTGTAGGCACATCAATCTGAGGGGGGTCATACTTTCACAGGAAATTTTTGAGGGAATTTTTACAAAAATCTTGGATTAGACAGAGTTCCACACTTGAGCAAAAAGCTCATATGGGCATGTTGAGCTAGTTTTAAGTGTAGCCAAATCTGCTTGAGGGGGGTTCATACTTTCTCGGGTTTATCATATATACTTTCCCACTACTCACTAACACAATTGTAAAGGGGAACGTTTTCTGTTGTGGTGTTTTTTAATCAATATCTATTAAATGAATGACACCAGGGGATGCTGTTGTTATACGTAGATCGTATGCGACGTCGTCTGTGCATGGTCTGGTGAGGTGCACATCCATCTTGCAACAAACTCCAAAACTAAATGCTAAGAGCTCTAAACTTGAACCTCCTAACCTAACCACATGTGCATTATTAGACCCAAGCAGAATTGTAGGTCAGGAATTTCCTTTGATGCTATACGTCATCGTGGAGAAGCTCGACACGGGGAAAAGAGCAAGTTTGACTTAAATGCGTTCGATTTCTGTTTATTGTAATGTTGTTTTGAAGGGGATCTTCTTGTCAATTGTAATCATGCCTGACTGTGGTGAAGCAAGCTGTGAAAACTATAATGAGAAACATGGACGTCCGGGAGGGGTGCAAGGGGGCTACGGTTCGTTTGGAAAATGAAAATTACCCAAAAATTACATATTTCACACATATAATTGCATTTCAGCCACAAAAATATGTCTTAATTATTGCATGAACATGATAACTTCAAATTGACGCAATGTTTCTTGAGAGGGATAACATCAGTATGGGGGAACATGTACCTTGCTTGCCCCCCCCCCTTGGAAAAGATACCTTGCTTGCCCTTCCCTGGAAAAATTCCTGCGGACGTCCATGACCAGAAACCTGAAGGAAGTGATATAAAATATCATAAATTTCTATCCAACAATTGCGTAAGTAAACAGTGGATTCATGTTTGAAGACGGAAAGACAAAATTTATATTAAAAATACGAGCGTGTGCAGCCCATTTTAGTGAAGATGAGCAAGATCTAAAAGCAGAACTCATGTGTTTTTTATTAAATAAAGTGCAGAAACCAACCGTAGACACACCGCTAAAATTACACCCAATTACATTAGTACCAAACAAGTAGTCGTGTAGTGAATTCTCCTAAACCTTCATCTTCTCAAAGTGATACACTTGTAGGACGTGCTGACAGGGGTTTTTCCTTAAAATAAAATATAAATTCAACATTTATGTATTTCTCTAAAATATATGTTTAAAAGTGTACACCTTAGGTGCACCATATTTAGTCCATTTGATGACGAAAATGTATTTGCAGGCGGGTTTGTGGACAAATCCATCCGACTTTTGGGGGGGGCGGGCGAGCTTTTATGTGATGACAATTTGACGTTAACAGTACAGCATTGGATACAGGTATTACAGGTATTACCAATTAACCATTGCTGTTATATAAATAGCAATTGTAGACTACCAATGGAATGTAACGGGTAATATCTATTAATGGGGGAATGTGCTATATCCAATCTTACATATTAGACCTTACATTGACACGCCAATTCTGATGGGAGATTGAGGATTATACTTGGGGAGTGTGGGGGACAATATCCAACTCTTGGCTATAAGTATTAAGCCAATTTTTGTTATGGTGGAATGAGCATTAAATTGTTAGGGATATCTGTCTCTTGAGTGAAGAAATGATAATTAAGTATAAAGGAAAGGATGGATAATTATTGAAAATCAGGAAGAGGAAATTAGTAATATTAAATATGTCATTATTCCCAGACAGTTAGCAATCAGCCCAGTCAGGAAAGATGGCACAGTTTAATTTTATCAACCCTCTTCATCTTGAAGCCCTACAGTTTTTAGGTACTGCACGGGAAGGCATATCTAAATTTATTGATCGTTTTGACAGTTTATGTACTTCAAGTCAACTGAAAGTATGTTACCCAGCATCTCCACCACATATCGTACCTTCAGTTACCTGAAACCTGTATGCTCCTTGGGTAGCATACTCTCGGTACTGGGATCGATTTCCTGGGGTGTGTAAGCTATTACATCTTAGGCTCAGGCGCGTGTCCAAGATTTTCGTAAGAGGGGGTTATGGTTTCCAACACATTTTCCAGTTCACAGGTCATCTTTATCTGGCAATAATATGCACTTATTATTAATATGACTTAATTGGATTGGATTGGATTGATTTAAAAATTGTTTGGGTGCGTCGGCACTAAAGGCATTTTGCACCCTTCAATGTATACGGGGAAGTAGCCCCTTATCTAAAATTATGACTAAAATATTAAAAAGGGGTGTAAATAGCCCCTTGGGAAAACATTAAAAGTGCAAGGTTGTAAAAAGACCTGCACGAGACAAACACAACACATTAAAAAGTCAGAACAACCAAACTAAAAACCTCCTTACAGACGGTGGAAGAGTCCAGCTCTTCGTAAAAAACTAAAAACATTTGATAAAATGATGCTGTCATCACCCAAGAGGGATGACAAACAGCCGGAAATGTTAAAAATCTGCCGGAGGTAAGCAAGATCGACACATTCCACGAGAATGTGTCGAATGCTTAAAGTAACATTACAAACACGACATAACGGAGGGTCCAGCCTTTGCAGCTAATGACTATGTGAAAGACGGCTGTGTCCTAGACGCATGCGAGTTAGAGTGACTTCTTCTCGCCGAGAGGGACGGGACGAGGAACGCCAAGCACCTGTGGTGGGCTTAATAGCGTGAAGCTTGTTCCCCGTTTCCGTATCCCACTCGGCCTGCCAAGTCTCATGAAGGCGACAGCGGAACATGTTCTGCAGGTCGCTAGCTGGCAAAAGGTGGACGAGAACATCGCCGTCCGCATCAGCAGATTTGGCGGCAGCATCAGCTGCTTCGTTCCCCTGAATGCCTACGTGGCTAGGGACCCAACAGAAGTGTACATCGGCACGGGCAGATAGGGACACAAGCCGTCTGAATATGCGTTGCGCTACCGGATGCCGGGAATACGGCGAATCCAGGGTCTGTAACACGCTGGTCGAATCACTGCATACAAGGACTTTCTTCAGACCATTGACGTCTGCAAAGTCCAGTGCATTTAGAATGGCGTACAACTCTGCCGTATAGATGGAACAGGCAGGATGTAGCAAGTAACTGGAACTTTGGGAGTGTAGGACGAAGGCGCAAACAACTGATTCGAATGTCTTGGACCCATCCGTGTAAAACACATTAAAATTGGGGTGCTTCGCACGAAGTTCTAAACACCGTTGCTGGTATACAACCATTGCTGTCTCTGACTTTGGAAGGGCAGTCAGAGAAAAATCGATAGAAGGTGCAGGAAACTCCCAGGTAGGGACATGCGGAATGAGTGGAGAGACGCCAGGAAGATCACTGTCAACACTAAGTGCTGACAGGATCTCGTCTGCACGAACACCAAATGGTCTAGTGACACTAGGGTGGAGCCGATACCTTGCCAGCCTACCCTCGTCTGAGATGGTGTGGGATGAAGGATGTGAAGGCATCGAGCGAAGATGGAGGAAGTAGTTAACTACCAGCCGATGCCTCTACATACAAACTAGCGACTGGACTGGTCCGAAAGGCACCAGTGCACACACGTATACCAGCTTGGTGGACAGTGTCTTGGATGCGAAGTCCAGATGGGCGAGCAGAAGAATACACAACACATCCATAATCTAGCTTCGACCTGATGAGTGCACGGTATAGACGAAGCAATACCGTCCTATCAGCACCCCAAGAAGTATGAGATAAAACGCGTAAAAGGTTGAGAACTCGAAGACCATAGAACTTTAACTGGCGAAGGTGAGGTAGCCATGTTAATTTCTTATCGAAAATGAAGCCCAGAAAGCGGACCTCATTCACGAAGCACAGGGGAGATTTCCCCATGTACAGGTCAGGGTCTAAATGACATGTACGCTGACGACAAAAGTGTACACACACGGATTTCTCGGATGAGAAGGTGAAACCTGTTTGGGAGGACCACTCAACCAAACGGTTTATCGTCAGTTGGAGTCGACGAGAAGCTGACGCGAGATTCCGTGAGCGACAAAAGATCGTGAGGTCGTCTACATAGAGGAGGCCATGTACTGGGGAAAGAATGTTTGCCATAACACTGTTGACTGCTATGGCAAACAGAGTCACACTAAGTACGCTGCCCTGCGGGACACCGTTCTCTTGTTCGTGAAGATCCGAGAAAATGTTCCCAACACGTACGCGGAAAAAACGATCTGATAAAAATTTTCAATAAAGTACGCCATATGGCCACGCACGCCCCAAGAATGGAGCTGCTTTAGGATGCCAAAGCGACACGTTGTGTCATATGCTTTTTGGAGGTCAAAGAAAACTGCAACTAAATGTTCCTTGTTGAGGAATGCATCCTGAATATGTGTTTCCAGCTGAACCAGATGGTTCAGTGTGGAACGGTTGGAGCGAAAACCACATTGAAAATTACTTATCAATGAGTTTTCCTCCAAAAACCAGGTTAGACGCTTGTTGATCATGCGTTCCATCAACTTGCACACACACCTAGTTAAGGCAATAGGCCTATAACCCGAGGCTGCGGTGCGTTGTTTACCTGGTTTCAGGATGGGAACAATAATAGCTTCTTTCCAGGAAGTGGGGAAAGAGTCCTCCAACCAAAGCCTGTTGAATACCGTCAGAAGGAAATTTCTTGCTCCAATGGGCAGATGACGAAGCATCTCATAGTGGATCTTGTCCACTCCAGGAGCTGTATTCTTAGAATCTCGAAGCGCCTGATCGAACTCCCGTTCAGTGAATGGAGAGTTGTATGGCTCGGTGTTATGACTTCGAAAAACTAGAGGTCGTCGTTCCTGACGTTCCTTCTCATGAAGGAAACGTGATGCATAATTTTCCGAGCTACACGCATAAGAAAACTGTGTGGGCAAGATATTAGCAATGTCTCCGGAATCTGTGTACAACGTCCCATCGTGCTCCAGAACGCTCAGAGGAGTAGATGCACCCCCTGGATGCGACGTACTTTGGTCCAAACGGCTTTCGACGAAGCCTGCTTCGTCAGAGAAGACACGTATTGGACCCAGCACGCCTTCTTACTGGCTCGAATGAGCCGACGGGCACGGACACGTTTAATGCGGAACTGCTCGAGGTTTGCGGCAGTGTGGTTCCTATTAAATCGATCTAGGGCATGATTGCGGTCTTTAATGGCTGCACTGATCTCCGCAGTGGAATGGAGGTGCGTGCAGCATCATGCACTCTTGACACAAATATATCTAAGGCGTCGATTGGTGGTAAAGTCGACGCTAGATCGACTTCAAGGTCCACTGCACGCTCAAATGCAACCCAGTCGGCCCGACTGAGATGCCAGTGAGGGTGTTGTTCATGTGATTGCTGAAGATGTTCGAAAGTTAGAAGCAGTGGGAAGTGATCACTCCCACAGAGATCAGGGTGAACGCTCCAAGATGTGGTAGGAGCAAGGCTGGGACTGAAGAAGGTCAAGTCCAACGCACAGTGTGTGCCTGAGGAAGGACTGAAATATGTGGGAGTCCCATCATTCAGCAACGTCAAACCTGATGCCTCACGGAATTGATCTATAATTTGACCCCGGGGCTCTGTACGAACGGAGCCCCACAAACGATGGTAGGAATTGAAATCGCCCAAAAGAACTACAGGAGACGGAAGATGTTCGAATATAGAAAGGAGGTCCTCAAGAGAGAATCGCTCCTCCCTTGTGATGTAGACACTGCAAACGGATATTGGCTGTGGTAGGTGGACCCGCACGGCGACAGCTTGGAGAGGGGTGGTGAGAAAGATTGGCGTTGAGTGGATGTTATCTCGAACACCGATTGCAACACCACCGTGTGCACGACGACCCTCAGGAAGCTTGTCGGTGCGGTAAAGCGTGTACCCGTTCAAAATCACGGATTCATTTGGACGAAAAAGTGTCTCTTGGAGACATATGATGGCAGGGGCAAATTCAGATATAAGAATTTGCAGTTCCTCGAGATGCGTTCGGAAACCGTTAAGGTTCCACTGGAGACAATAAGTCATATCTGTAGGTAAGATTGTTACCTTTTAAGGCGTACTTTATTTCTAGGCCCTGTCACCTTGATAAATTCTTCATCCGCGGCTTCGTCCTGTATCATGTCCTCGGGTAAGGACACAGAGGGCGAAGGGGATGAAGGGGGAGTGTGGGCGGGTGCCTTCAGCGCCCGCCGGGCAGCTTTCAGCTGCGCTTTAAGTTTCAGGGTGGTCGATGCCGCCCTGACTGGAGCGCTACTGGATTTGAGAAAGTATTCTTTTCTGTGTACCTGCTTGATCTTCTTCTCTGTGGAGCGAGGCGTGGTTGCTGGTTTCCTCGAAGCAGGGCGAGCCTCTACGGGAAGCGTTGTAGTTTGAGTGGACACGTCGCTGGTTTCTACACCCACACTGCGGCGGGTAAGAGCAGCTGCAGCAACTGTTGCGAATGGCACAGGTAAACTGGTGCGTATACTTTCGCGGAGACGTTGTTTTGCTTCACCAGCGGAGATTTTCTCTATAACGACCAACTCTCTGATTTTCTTCTCTTGTTGGAAAGAGGGGCAGTCACGATGCCAGACTGGGTGCTCGCCTTTGCAATTAATGCATTTGGGACCAGAAGAACAAGGTTCGGTCCCATGATCAGGCAAACTACACTTACCACAAAGGGCGGTAGTGGCCTTGCAGGAAGGCTGAGTGTGCCCAAAGTGCTGGCATTTGAAACATCGCATCGGGTTAGGGATGTATTGTCGGACTTTTAGTCTCAAATATCCATCATGTACAATATCTGGGAGAGTGGTCGTTTGGAAGGTCAAAATAATGGAAGCAGTTGGAACAAGTTCTCCGGACTTTCGTGTCTTGATTAGCTGCACTGCGGTGACATGTTGGTCTGAGAGTGCTTCAAGGATCTCTTCCTCCTCAGCGTTTAGCAGATCCCAGTGGCGAATCACACCTTTACTACTGTTAAGTTGACGGTGAGGTTCAACATTAACAGGGAAGTCGCCCAAAGATCTTAGCTTTAAAAGGTTGTTTGTCTGGCGATCTGTGCTGGTGTGGATCAGTAGACTCCCGTTTCGCAGCTCTTTATTTCTGGTACGTCTGAACCAGCGGCGTAGTCTAGCTGTTTCTTGATAAGGAACGGTGACAAGTCCTTTAATGTAGCAGCTCCATGTTTCTTGGTTGTTGCAGATTCATCGGTACTCTCGGTCTTCAGCACAATACTAATCACAAGATAACGTGGCACAGTAGTGTGGTTGGTGATATAACCAGGACCACTTACAAGTGTAGAAAAGAAGAGGTTATTTGATTGAACAATCTGATTTGCCTACACTTAAAACAATGCCAAGAGGAGCTTATACCCCAATTCTTCAAGTGTGATATGCTCTTAATTTTAAGAAATTTTGAATTCTAGTGTAGAAAAGATGAACCCCCCTCAGACAGATTTGTCTACACTTAAAACAATGCCAAGTTCCCATATCATCTTATTGTTTATAGTGTGTTTTTCTGTCAAAATCCCAGGAATCTTGAATTCAAGTGTAGAAAAGATGAGCCTCCCCTCAGATTGATTCTGCCATGTGTATATTGATATAAAGCTCATAGCTCCTGGGTTCTGAGACCCAGTAGAGTATAGTGCCTAGCCCCATGATTTTTATTCTCTTGTAATCAAGAGGCTTCTGGGTTTGAGTCCTGATAAAATGTGAGGCCTCCTCTGATTGCAAAATGTTAATATTGTTGCTTTGTAAACAAGAGGCTCTGGGTTTGAGTCCTGATAAAATATGTAAGATTGAAATACATGTGGCAAAATAATATCTCCACACGTGAGATTTTGAGAATAATTACTGCTAGTTGATATACAACTGATAGCTCCCAGATCTGAAACCTGGTAAAAAGTGTTATACAACAGCATAAAAGAGCAAAATTATTTTATATTGGGGATCACCAGAGCCTAGTTACTGCTGTTGTTTGGGTATAAAAGCACCAGCTCAGCCACTCACTGCTGTTATAATTGTTTTGGCTACACTTGAAATTAAGCAAAAAATACTTATATTTTTATGCAGGCAAAACTGCCCGATCAATACAATAGGAGAGGAGTGGGCAAACATAATTAATTGCTTGCATGTTCTTCTAATCTTTTGATCAGTCCCATGTCTCGGCCAGCAATAAATCATGCATGGCTGACAGATTTTATATGCTTGCATGCATAAGATAAAATCTACACTGTGCCCCTTTCAGAGAAAATTTGCCATGCCAGCAGATATAATCTCCAATTTACTGGAAGAGTACAGAACTTCACTTTTGCATGTCCGAGCCAATTCATTTTGCCTTCTTCTGTTAATATGTGCCTGAGAGAGGTACAAGAATATTTATTGCATATTTTCAAAGTCCCACTTTGAAATGTATTTAGCTGATATAGAACTCATAACTCCTGGGTTCTGATGCTCAATAGAATGTGGACATAGTTCCATGGCTTTTATTGCCTTGTAATCAAGGGGCTTCTGTGTTTGAGTCGGCCCTCTAGAATTGCTCTGTGACTCTCTCATTTCTTACATCATAAACATATGATTTTTCACCTATGAGAATAACACTACATATGGTGTCATCAGGTAATGCCTCATGGAATTCACAGATAATTTTAATGTTTGTCCTGTCATTAACCACAACTTGTTTTCTTTTTGAAGTATTGATGACAAACATGGGCCTCTGTGCTTTGAATTCATCTGGTGTGTAATACATGTCAGTATTGCCAGTAGTGACCCTTTTGTATGATGAAAATGCATCATATAATTTGAGGAAATCATCCTTGGACATGTTTAAATTATAATTTTCTCTAGGAAAGACCTCATTTCTGCCATTTTTAAGATATATGTTCTTGATGTTGCAGCTATCAAATTTACTTGAATTTTTTTCCTGATTATTGTGTCCTCCAGTCTGAAACAGTACCACCACAAAATCTGGCATGTCATATTGTATACTCGAGAATGAATTTGTAGCATCAAACTCATAATAGGTACCAGATGCGGGCTTCTGTACACATTGATATGTATAAAATTGTAGAGGAATCTGTGGATTTTTTATTATATCTGCTTTGTATTTAAGAGCATAACTGGCCTCATATTCAACAACAGGGATTCTTAGCTCCATAGTCTGAATAAAGCATTTGCCTGCATCTGGTAGGGTATTAGGCAGAGCTACCCCTGTAGAGTTTAATGTACTGTACCTCATCAAAGCATTGTTATCATTGGCAGCTCTTCTAAATGTAATTCTTAAACCACCCTTCCACATAATATATTTGTAATCTGAGAAGAATCCTGGCAACAGGCGCATCGGGAACAGCACTGTGTGGCTTTTAGATATAATTTTATCACCAGCCTCAAATCCACCTATTTTGTAGTAAGAAGCCTCGGTTTTGGATAATTTTAATGTGGCCAAAGCTGTGGAGGTAATTCCGGGATAATCTATTCTGTTTATAACAACACCATGCTTTCTGATCTCAATTTCAGAGAACAGATAACTAACTAACTAACTCTCTAGCCTTCTTAAACCCGAAGGTTCATGGCTGCAGCAACACAGGCCTTCCATCTGTCCCTATCTTGAGCAAGATCTATATACTCTTTTCCATCCCTACCGATTTCCCTTAGGTCCATCTCGACGTTGTCCCTCCATCTTCGTCTTGGCCTTCCTACTGGTCTCTTACCATCAGGTTTCCCAACAAGAATCCTGTAAACTCCTCTTTCCTCTCCCATTCGTGCCACATGGCCTGCCCACCTAAGTCTTCTTGATTTAATTATTCTAATAATGTCTGGACATGAATACAAAATATGTAGTTCTAAATTATGTAACCTTCTACACTCACCTGTCTCCTCATCCCTTTTAGGTCCAAATATTTTCCTAAGGATCCTATTTTCAAATACTCTCAATTTGTGTTCCTCTTTTAATGTAAGGGACCAAGTTTCACACCCATATAATACTACAGGCAATATTACTGTTTTGTATATTTTAACTTTTAGTTTCTTAGATATTAAACGAGAAGACAAAAGATTATGAAGAGAGAAGTAACATGCATTTCCTGAATTAAGCCTACTTTTTATTTCCTCTTTAATATAATTTTCATTTGTTAATATTACTCCTAAGTATTTGAATTTGGAAACTGTTTCAAACGATTTGTTATCAATAATTAGATTTTGATTATTACCTAACACTTGGTTTCGGCCTGTAAGCATATATTTAGTTTTCTGTTTGTTAACTTCCAAACCTATCTCTTTAGCAGTTTTGAAAAATATTTTAGCATTATTCTTAATTGTATTCACATCATCCCCCAGTAAGTCTACATCATCTGCATATGCTAACAACTGAGTCACACCATTTAATTTTAGTCCTTCTTTAGTTTCGTTTACCTTCCTAACAGCATATTCTAAGGCAAAATTAAAGAGCAATGGAGATAATGCATCTCCTTGTTTTAACCCATCATGAATTGTAAATTTGTCAGACATATTAATACCTACACGAATTTTACTTTCTGTTTCACTGGTGCATATTTTTATCATACTAACAAGCTTCTTAGGTATTCCAAACTCTACTAATATATTATATAATTTATCTCTTTTGACCGAATCATATGCTTTTTTGAAATCAATGAATAGCTGATGGACATTTTGATTATATTCCCATTTTTTCTCAAGTGTCTGTCTGATGTGAAAAATTTGATCTGTAGTTGATCTGTTACGTTTAAATCCACATTGATAATCACCTATAATTTCATTAGCATATGTGGTTAGTCTTGTTAAAAGAATGTTAGATAATATTTTATATGTTGTTGAGAGTAGAGAAATTCCACGGTAATTATTGCAGTTCATTTTATCACCTTTTTTAAACACAGGAACAATTATGGATTCTTTCCACTGTTGAGGGATTTCTTCTTTATTCCATATTAAACACATTAATTTATGAATTTGACATATTAATGAATTTCCACCATATTTAATTAACTCAGCTGGTATTAAATCAATGCCAGGTGCTTTGTTATTCTTTAGCCTTTTAATAGCATCTTTAACTTCAGTCAAGTTAGGTTCTGGAACTAAAGGTTCTGCTGTGTGGACTTCATTTACTTCTGATTTATCTCCTACATGGACATTTAAAAGGTCATTAAAGTAGTTCTTCCATCTATTTAGAATATCGCTTGGGTCAGCTAGAAAATCACCGTCTTTATCTTTTATCAAGTTTACTTTAGGTTGCCACCCCTTTCTAAACTCATTTACACCTTTATATAAATCTCTGATATTTTTATTTTTGCTGTTTATTTCAATTTCGTTAATTTTGCTTTTCAAGTAATCTCTTTTTTTACTTCTAAACGTGTGGTTAACTTCTCGCTTTATTCTATTATACTTGTTTAGATTTGTAACATCAGAGTTATTTAACCACCAAAGTCTAGCCTGATTTCTTATTTCTATTAGATTATGACATTCATTATCAAACCATGGCTTACTTTTTCTCGGTTTATGGTATCCTATACTTTCTTTAGCTGCTGATTCTATTGCATTACGTATGTGCTCCCAATTCTTATTTACGTCTGTTTCATTTATATTCTCATCATCATTTAAATCCTGCAAAACATCAAATCTATTTGACAGTTTAATTTGGTAGTCTTTCTTAATTCTTTCATCAGTAAACTTTCCTGTATCAAATTTTAGAACTTTTAGATTTTGTTGCTTATGATTTATCACTGAGAGTCTTTCTCTTAATTTAGCAATTACTAAATAATGGTCACTGGCACAGTCAGCACCTCTATGTGTACGAACGTCAATTATACTAGTATGCCTTCTCTTATCAATGAGAATATGATCTATCTGATTATGAGTTTTACCATCTGGAGAAGACCAGGTATATTTATGGATATCTTTATGTTTAAAAGTGGTACTTTTCACAATTAAATTCTTTGAGGTTGCAAAAGTAATCAATCTTATACCATTATCATTACTTAATTCATGAAGACTTTCTTTACCAATTGTGGGTTTAAATGTCTCTTCTTTGCCAATCTGTGCATTACAGTCACCTAACAGAATTTTCATATCATACTGAGAAAATTTATCAAAGACCTGTTCTAACTCTGTATAAAAATCATCTTTAGTATTATCATATTTATCTTCCGTTGGTGCATGTATGTTTATTAAAATAATTTTACACCACCTACCCTGTAAAACTGCATCAGAGAACAGATGCGGCACAAAATTGTCCACCAATCTTATATTTGAATTTGCCGGATAATCTGTACCATCGAGCTTTACAACATCAAATTTGATGTATAGATCTGCTCTGTGGGGGTGTATAAAGCCATCCCCTACATCAAGATCAACCTCAATCTCTGTGTTGGGTTGATTTAAATTTGCAAATGTCCTCCTGTTTGGGGGGAATGATTGTAGCTCATAACTCTCAATATTTTCCATTTTTTTTCTTGTATGTATTTTTATTTAAATATTAATTTCTATGATTGCAGTTGTTGTGGCTCCAGCAAAATCAACTAATTCTTCTTTTTCATTAGTGACCATCAATTCAATATTATCTATTCTATTATGACACACAGGAAAATATAATGTTGGGGATGGATTGTAGATGATTGGCTCCATAAATTCAGAGTTAGGCTTGAATGTTGCAATGATGCCAGTTTGTTTGTGAGTGCCTATGCCATTTTATTTGGTGATCATACCCTCTGCCACATTACAGTGAATATTCAGAGTCTCTATGGCTAAGAATTTGGGTATATTAATAGCAGTGTGTTTAATGGCCGGTTCAAGTTTTGTGTTGTTCTCAAAGCCTAACAGCTCTTCTATAGTACCCAGATCCACTGTTTCTGTAGCAGATACAATCTCTACTCTGTGAGTGACAGAATTTTGACTAAACACTACACCTCTGGGTAATTCAGCATTTAGAGTGGATAGATTATATTGCCCTGGAGTGATGACAATTTTTTGATCCCCAACTGCAATTTTGTTGTTGTGGTGTGTAATATTAGGGATCAAGTACATGCCATAAAATGCTCTGAGAGGTATTGTTTTGGGATATACTATGTCATCATGTAATCTCAGTTTCAATATTGAATTTTGGCTGGTGAGATGGAATACCCCCATGATGTTTCAGATACCACAAGGCTTTTTGAAAATCTTCAATTGATGGTTTATTTATTTGAGACATATATCTAAGAACAGATAAACACAAATGTCCGCAATTAACATCTTTGAAATTTTGAACACGGGCATTATTGTAATAAAGATTAGCTGAATTTAGATATTTTATTAAATTTTCAGGTGGAACACCTCCAAATGAATCAAACACAAATGCCTCATTTTTTAAATATTTAAGATAACAGATCCAGTGAGTGCCCTGATTTTTGTACTTTTCCAAATTAACAATGCCACACTCTTTGTTGAGTGGTTGTTCTGGCAAAGAATCAGACATGTACACACCTCTAAAATGTTTGATGCCCAGTGGCTTGATTAAAGCTTCAATATCTTGGTTTGTAAGCGGCTCTTGTTTTTTTTAAAACTTATTCATGGCTCTCTTAACACCTTTGCCTTGTTTCTCAATGGCCAGGTTATGGCGCTTCAATTCATCTAATTCTGCCTTATTCTTCTTGGCATCTATTACTGTTTTTGCTATGGCAGCTGATCCCCCAGCCAAGCTCCCAACAGCCCCAAGTGCTGCTAAGATGGCCGGGATAGTAAATATAAATCCCCCCACATGTGATTTTTTTCTAGATTGTTGTAATTTTTTTAATTGGGGGGTACTAAGCAACAATTTCATACCATGGCCCTTTGCAAGACACGAATTTTTTTTCTTGCGCTGCTTTTTGGTTAAAAGGCTATCAATAGTTTTAAGAGATTTAAGACCTGCATAAGGTATTTGATACATAACACCCTTGGCCTTCATTGTAGGTTTATTATATACATATTCACAACCTCCACCCCAGTTTTTGTTTGGTGCTCATAGCTATGGTGGTCCCCAATGCTGCTATTTTTTCACTTAAAGAAGCATCTTTGCTTACAAATCTACCAAATGCAGCCTCTTCTAATTTCTTGTTTGCAACATGTCTCTTGTCAAGATCAGAATGTGTGTTATATGCTATGTCATGGTCTCTACAAGCAGCATCTAGGGGATTAACACCAGGATCACCTCTGTTTAATCTAAGGTCCAATTTTGTGCCTGGACCACAATACTGATAGCCTGGAATATGTAGTTCAAATGGCAGCTTGTTTATAATGTTATTAACAAGCCCCCGACCCTCAGAAATATTCCAAAATTTAGGTGGTAGAGTATTAATAATTTTTAAAAGATATCCAATCCCCTTAGTGTCATTCACTATAAAATTAGACAATTTGGTGCTTATCATGTCCATAATTCCAAACTTTTCATTGTAAAAATTGTGGTTGCAAGCATTTTCCTCCCCATCTATCACCAATAACCTATCTACAAGTTTCCTGACATCATCAACCCAGACAAATTCTTTAGGCAGGGTGTTGTATTGTTTGATTCCACTGCCAGTCTTGATCTGTGACCATATGGGCTTGATTAAATTGTTGTATTTTGCTCCACTGCTAGACTTGACTCTTTTTTTGTGTGGGATCATTGTACTGGTATAGAGCATCTGATTTTATTAATATTTCTTTGTAATATTCATAATCTTGATCTGTATAGCTGCCAGGTCTCTTCCTAGTCATCAGTTCCCACAATCCAGGTGTTTCGGGATACTTAACAAAAGCACCTTTTTCTCCGAGACGAGATTCTGAATAAACAATCAGATCATCTCCCATAAATGTTACTCTGAAATTGCCAATTCTATGTATGATGATACCATCACGCTCTGTGTCAGCATATAAGCCAAAAACCTCATCTTTGTTGTCTTTAGGTGTGCTTAAATATTTTTGAGCAAGAAGACCCAATTCAATAGGATCCTGAGTAGCTTCAATTCTTCTAGGAGCAACAGGACTAGGTGTATGAATACTGGAAAGTGGGGTGAATGGATAATCTAATATGTTTCTTGCAGCTACAGGTACAAGCTCTGTGATCAAATTTTGATTTTGTTCTGTAACAGTTTTGATATTTTTACCTAATTCACTAATAGCATCAATAACAGGCTGCTCTGTTTGTTTGTGTTTTTCATAAATTCCTCGGTTCTCTGATTTCCATCCCTTAAATCTTTTTACAAGATAATCTCTTAATTTAAGATCATCAATGATTGGCCTTTTCATGGTTATTTATTTATGTTTCAATGTCTAGAAAATTGTTGATTTTATTTCTGTATTTGCCACTATTAGGTGTTCTTGTCATATCAATTGTGACAAACCCATAACTGTCCTGGTTCCAGCACCTACTGCAAAACTTGGAAAAATCATTGTAGCTCAAGTCCCCACCTACATATTCATCATGTATGTGTTTGAGGTTGGTATGATCTTGATGAAACACACATATAAAATTGCTGTTGTCTCGGATCAGCTGCTTGGGTATTTTTGAAAAAGTCTGTGCAAGGTAGAAGCAATCAATGTTTTTGTGCCGGCCCTGTGTAAAGAAATTCCTAACCTTGTTTTGATTATCCAGTATAATGTCATCAAACACAACAACAGAATTATCGAGACATTCATGGAGTGGCTTAACATCTGGTTCAAAAGTGGCAATATCCAATCCATCATATAGCTTCATCAGCTGCTGATATTTTAATTGTTCCAAGCTCTTAGAGAAGAAATACAAGTGCCTGTTTTTCCAGTCTAACCAGTTGGGTGCCAATAAAAAATTATCAATCATTAGTGTAGTTTTACCACAAGCCGATGGCCCAACAATAAGACACCTAATATTATCAGGCAGCAATTTTCCATTTCTCTTATTCTGCTGTTCAGGTTCTGGCAGCCTTTTTATAACATCCCAGGTGTTCATATTATTATTTTGTTTGCATCGATCCAGCTGTGTTCTGGAAGTCCTAGCCATTTGACAAGTAACTTGTTGCCTTTTCTGCGGATGATTTTTTCTATGAGATATGTGTCAGGCTGTTTAGTTTTGCTGAGCTCTTGTTCATAGAACCGGCCTTTGAGAATTTCTCCTCGGTGGTCTTTTATTATATATGTGGTAAAGGTCCCAGGTTTAACCTGAACCACTGTAAATAATTCAGTGCTCCAGTTTCTTGTAAAGCCTCTTTTGAATAAGTGCTTATATTTGCTGATTCTTACTTGATCACCCACCCTGTATTTGGCTTTCATTTTTGTTGGCTGATATCTAGGATAATAAACAGTACTGATCAATTTTTGCTCATCAGATGAAGTTACTTCAGAGGGTTTCATGTTGATTGTGGAATGGACAGAGTTGTTATATTTATGTAGAAGTTCTGGAAGAATATTAACCCATTTAATTACCTTCAAGTGTAAATTGTTTATACATAAGATTTTTTAGGGTTTTGTTGAATCTCTCTACAATTGAGGCCTTGAGATCACTGTAACTCGAATAATGTTGTATTGACTGGCTTTTAATAAATTGTTGAAACACTGAATTATAAAATTCTTTGCCATTATCTGTTTGCAAATAGCGCGGTGATCTTCCACTCTGATTGATGATTGTTCTGATGGCTTCTGTAACACATTTTCCAGTCTTGGATTTGAGTGGCACAGCCCAGGCAAATTTTGAAAATGTATCTATGATAGTGAGTAGATATTTGTAGCCCTTGTTGATTTTGTCTAAGTTTTTCAGCTGTCCACTTGCCATTTCAATCAAGTCGCTCTGCCATAAATCATCTATGCCTTTTGTGACTACTGGGAGTCTCTTAAAATTATGTCTGGCTTGTCTGTGTAATTCATCAACAATAATTTGTCTAGACATAATATGTAAACAAGAATATTGCAACTATGGGGTGTTCAGCAGCTGATACTACAGGATTTTCTAAATATAATTTGTCCCCTATTTGTATTTTAAATTCCAGAGAGCCATCATCTTCAGCATAAGATGTTTCTAATGTATTGGGGTCTGTAAAATCCTCTAATTCTACACTGGTGATTTTCACTTTGTTATCAGCATTTGTTATTGATAAGGTAGGGTAGTGGTGTGCCTGTGGCTGTAGCCAATATTTGATCTTGATTGGTCTAAGTGTGCCCCCAACAAAAAACTGGTAATAAAATTGTGCAGGGGACAGCATATATATTTTACCACCTGGTGTAAATGGAGAATCATATTCTTTGTTGGGGATGCTGTACAATTCAAGAATTACTGTATGTTTAGGATTTTCAATTATGCCTGTTATTTCTTTTTCTGCTGTAAGCAATCTGCTTGTTACAGATTCAAGGTGCTCATTGATGGTCCTAACAATCTCATCGTGCCCCGGCTTGATTCTTATGTCCACAGCAATTTTCTTGTATTGTTGCACAATTTCTTGTAGCTGGGTGTCAAAAACAGACAGACCATTTGCTTCATTGGATTCCATGGTTCCTAGCTGTTGCTTGATATTGGCTACAATTTGCTGTAAATTTTCAACAACTGCCAATTTTGAATTTTGAGCAGTAAGATCATGGACCTGTCTTCTGATATCCTCAAACAGGGCATGCAGTTCATTAATATGTTGATTGGTTGGAAGAGTGGCCACTGTCTGAGTGAGTTGTTTGATCTCTGTCTGGATATTCTTGATATCTTCTGATTTCAATATGCGATTCACTGCTCTCTTAATATTTTTAAGTTCCTGTGATGTAGGCAGATTTGATACTGTATTTTGCAAAAATTCAAGTGCTAATTTCACATTGTTTAATTCAGAAGCATCAGCCACATTTTGCATAGCATTTTGGAGCAGGGCTATATCTGCCTGAGTGGGTGTGGATTGTTGTAAAATTTCAAGCTTTGTTTGGATATCATCAATCAAGTGATGAAAATGAGATAGCTCAGATTCAGTGTTGAGGTTTTCAAGTTTTGTGATTTGTTGCTGGACACTGACAAGTGTGTCTACAATACCGGGCAGGCGGGATTCTAGAGATTCTTGTACATTTGTCAAATCACTTTGCACTGCTGCTATTGTACCCTCAAGATGGGTTATGGTACTTTGAATTTTTCCAAAATCTTCATATGTTTCAAGTTGCAGCTTGATGTTTGCAACACTCCGAGTTATAGCACTCAAAGCATCAGAAGATGGCAAGTTGTTCATAAAATTTTCAAGTGTCTCAATTTTTTCTCTAACCTCGGCTATGGCATTGTTCAAGGGGTCCAGATTAGGTATCTGTAATGATTGAATCTGTTGTTTTAGAGTGGAAATCACTAGATCAAAATCTTCTTGTGATTTTATGCTTTTGACAATTGTTTGGAGCTGTGTCTGGACATTATTTATCTGCTCTTCCAATTGTTGTTTGAATTGCTCAGAGTTGGTGGCCTGGGTCTTAAATTTGGCTTGAAGAGCTGCTACAGCTTCTTCTAAACTTTGAAAATTATCCAATGTGGCCAAATCAGTATATTTCTGAAGCAGCAATTTGAGTTCTGAGTCAATTTTAAGAAGAGGGTCCATGCATTGTGATTGCAAATTTGTAATTTCTAATTGAAGACTGGCATTGAGTGTAGTTTGTAAAGCTTGTAAATCACTTCTTAATTTCTTGACTCTGACATCAAGCATCAGAATCTCATCACTGTGATCTTCATGTCTTGTATGGCCAAATATATCATTAGGCATTTTTGTTTTAGCGGTTATTTATTATTGAATATCTAATTCATAATTCTATAAAATAGGGTATAAGCTTGTCATAGGATCCCGGGACCTCAATATATAAGCAGTCACCAGCAGAAACAGTATAAACAGTGCCAGAAACCATGTTTGAGTGCTTAATTCTATAGATATTTCTCCCTATTGAAATTTTGACATCACCCTCAGGGGTTGTAATAAATTGCAATTGACCACCTACAGGTAATTGGTAATGATTTAAATTATTGTTAAATATGTACAATGTTTTACCTGTTTCATCATCAATATCTGTAAGTATGCTGTTCAGATGAATAATTAACAAAGCACTCAGTTTAGATATTATATCAGAAGAGGGTTGTAGTGTTGGCAGCTCCATAACAGCCTGTTTTTTGAACCCAAATAAGTTCATAGGCATGTTTATTTATTTCAAATAATGCTCTGTGATTGGGCATTGATTACCACTTCTCAAATAACAATGACCCCATGGTAAAGTATGTATGCCACATGATAAAATGCATCTCTTATCATCATGTGTGTCCAGAGCCACTTTTCTTACAATATTTGTAGTCAACAAATGATCCACACTCTCAATTCTATTTTCTGATGTTCTTATTAAATTCTGGGTCTTGAGGCAATTTTTGTAATCTTCAAATTCAAGCTCTTTGTCTACAGTCATTCTGCCAATGCCCTTGGCCTTTTTGGCAACAGCACCACTACATGTTTCAAAGCTATACATCTTGGCTCTTAACCCAGCAAATGCCACAATAACATCACCAAGTGTCTCATCTTTTAACTTGCCAGGCACCTTTTTGTTGTGGGGTTGAATCTTTGTATGTTCACTGGTATCAAAATATTCAAGCAATTCAGGCTGGGACATATCTTGATAAACATCTTCTGTTTGAATATCAAGAACAAAACTATCTGTGTCCATGTACATCAATTTTACACAATCACCATAAAAAGGTTTCAACACATCATAATACAATTTTAACATGTGTAATTTGCCCAATTCGAATATTACAGCCCCTACATAAATAGGTTTATCAAACTTAATCTTTGTTTTTTCATGTTGAAAAGTGCCATATTTTCATCATAAATTCTTCTATAATTGAAATTAGGCTTTGCAACCAATTTTTTGCTCAGGCTGGGGTCAGTAATTATTTTAACATCGGTATGTTTTCTGACATTTTCAATAGTTTTGCCATACACAGAATTGACCATCAATTTAAACAAGGCCTTATCAAATTGGCCTATTGCAGATGTTCGAAGCTCTGTGTTTGTATTAATATATGGCTTCAACCATTTTAAGTGCCTGAACCTCAAAACTTTGCCAACTTTGCTCACTTGAACACCATGATGCATCAGGAACTGGAGGTTTTTGTAATATATGACATAACCCTGTTTTGGCTCCAGAGTCATCATCAATTTCTTTTGTTTAGAGCCAGGTGAGCACTTAACCTCAGGAATTGGGGGCAGATCAGAAAATGTGTTGTGTAAATCATCAGGAATTGTCAGATCAACCTCTAAGAAGAGGCCATAGTCACTGTCATCAAAATCCTTAAGATCTTCAATATTGAAATCTTCAACCCACTCAAGCCCTGCATATGGCAGTTTATCCATCATAGCATAACCATAGAGGCTGTTTGCATCTACATACAGTATATAATTTGATGGCAGTGCTGGATCATAATCAGGAATATATTTGTTATTTGCTCTGGCATATCTCTGAGAGCATTGCACCATGCCTCCTCTTATACATTGCTCCATAAACAAGTACATATCTTGATCTTGGATCAGATCCAATTGCATTTCAATGTTTAAAAACATTGCAGACCATGCTAGCCCCGGAGCACTGTAAAAATACATTGGATCCAGGTTATAATTTTGCATGGAAGATTTTCTGAATGCCTGCAATATATCAGCTAAGAGGGTCACATCAAGTTTCAAATATGCCATGTGATAATCACCAAATGTCTGGCATTTTAAATTGTTCCACATCAATTGGGCATGGTGATAATCATCATCAGTGATTCCAGATCCTCTGATTTTGCTGTAAAATGCTTGTTGTGGTGGCAGAGCACACTCATCAAATTTAGAAAAATCTGTAACATAGTCATATGGATATACACCCTTCCGCCTAATTAATTTCAGGTCCTGATTTGGAAACAAAGCACATGTGATTTTGAATTGATCATCAGATAATTGAGTGGCCAGTGTAGCCAGGCTAGCCGATAAAATTCTGTATGAATCAAGAAATCTTAAGTGAATAGGAACACCATTAACTTTAATTATTTTGCTAATAGCAATATATTTCTCATTATTTTCTGCTAAAATATTTAAATTCTGCTTGTCAAACACATCGTACCTGATCAGATGATGGAAATCATAATTGGATGCACCATGGCAAAATATTGGGACAAATCTTGGTCTCTGGATCTTAATATTACAGCTATTACACAGAGCCATTTTGAATTTACCATCTGTATGAGAATGGTGATGTACCTTGATTTTTGTATCTGAAAATTCAGAATCACATACCGGGCATTTTTCTGCATTGTTGAAATCTTCAATCTGTTTCTCTGTTAAAGGCAACATAGGTTTTGTTTTTAATACGATATTAGATGCTATGTCATAGCACTCATTTTCTATTCTATGTGCAAATTTTTTGATGGCATCTGCTCCCATGTATGAATCTGTTTTACTAACAACACCATCCTGTACAATCACATAATAAAAGCTGGAAGGTTCATGTAATTGATATGCTGTAATTGAAGATTCCTCAGGGTCTGGGCTACAGAATGCAAGAGGTTTGAGATTTGATTCAAAATCACAGACTATATATGCTGGGTGTTCCAACAAGGCTTCAAACTTTTTGAATTTTGCATTTTCTCTTGGATTGGGCATTACCATATGAACAGGTTTTAGTTGCCACAGTATTTCAGATGCTCAATTAACTTGTTTTTAGCAAATTCTGCATTCTCTTCCCGAACCCCATTCACCATTTTTCTACCATCAAATACAGTTAAACATCTTCTGCACAACTTAAATATTCTATTAGATTTGTCTAGTTGTGTTCTCACTAAAGCTTCAAGATTATGTATCAGAGTGTAATGGTGTGTATCATTCCCTTCAATTAAGAGCAGATCAATCGGAACAGCAGAATCATCATCAAATGTACTGATTCTGAGAGGTGCTATCAAGCAATTGCCACGGCCAGTGGAACAAATAAATACATTAATAGATAATTGTTTACCATTAATATCCCTGGCTTTTTTTTTCAAATTTATCAATATTCTGAACAGACATTGGATATTCTAAGCCCTTCATTGCTTCATCGAAATTGTGTTCATATTGTTTATAATAAGTTATTCTCTCAGGATGCCTTGAAACTGGATACAAAGCAGCTAAAATACACCACAAAAAGCATTTCTCATCATTATTTTTTATATTAACCACGCCTTCTTTGTTTTTAATATTGGCAGGTAATGGCAAATATGTAGAACCTTGTAATGGGTTGAATTCAGAAATATTAACATATAACTTGTGTGGAGATCCGCATAGGCTCCATCCTGATTCTTTTGCAGCAAATTCAGAGTGTTTAATATTCAATTGATCTATCAAACTGCTTATTATTTTGTCTGAATTTGAATTTGAATATACAGGTACAGTTTCTGTTATGTGGGGCTGTGTAAATTTTGTGCCATTTGGTTTCTTATATTGTGTAAACAATTTGAGGGACAGCTTATAAGAGCCATTTTGTGCATTTAGAATTGCCTGCACATCAGGATTTACACTGTTCAAAAAATTCTTAATACCGCATCTTGGCTCTGATACAAACCGGTAATCCCTTAATTGGCCATTAAAACTGCTATGGATGGGTTCATAGCGTGGCTGCTTTGCCGGTCTAGCATTAACAGGTGTTTCAAACTTTCTTTTCAGACCAGATGTAGATGGTTGTGAGGGCAATGTTGATGACTGTACATAGGAATTACACTTATGCCATTTGTAATATGCCTTGCTTAATATTTTTTGGCATCTTGGACACATTTTTGTGGTTTTTCTGCATTTCTTACGGTCACAAATATGGCAATGCCTAGCCCAATTAGAACTAGATATATTTTTATTACACTGATTGCAATATTTTTGATTTGGCATTTTTGTTGTTTATTTATATAAAATTTCTTTGTCCAAAAAAACAGAACTATGGACAATATGTCAAAACAATTATAACAGCAGTGAGTGGCTGAGCTGGTGCTTTTATACCCAAACAACAGCAATAACCAGGCTCTGGTGATCCCCAATATAAAATAATTTTGTTCTTTTATGCTGTTGTATAACACTTTTTACCAGGTTTCAGATCTGGGAGCTATCAGTTGTATATCAACTAGCAGTAATTATTCTCAAAATCTCACGTGTGGAGATATTATTTTGCCACATGTATTTCAATCTTACATATTTTATCAGGACTCAAACCCAGAGCGTCTTGTTTACAAAGCAACAATATTAACATTTTGCGAACAGAGGAGGCCTCACATTTTATCAGGACTCAAACCCAGAAGCCTCTTGATTACAAGAGAATAAAAATCATGGGGCTAGGCACTATACTCTACTGGGTCTCAGAACCCAGGAGCTATGAGCTTTATATCAATATACACATGGCAGAATCAATCTGAGGGGAGGCTCATCTTTTCTACACTTGAATTCAAGATTCCTGGGATTTTGACAGAAAAACACACTATAAACAATAAGATGATATGGGAACTTGGCATTGTTTTAAGTGTAGGCAAATCTGTCTGAGGGGGGTTCATCTTTTCTACACTAGAATTCAAAATTTCTTAAAATTAAGAGCATATCACACTTGAAGAATTGGGGTATAAGCCCCTCTTGGCATTGTTTTAAGTGTAGGCAAATCAGATTGTTCAATCAAATAACCTCTTCTTTTCTACACTTGTAAGTGGTCCTGGTTATATCACCAACCCCACTACTTGGCACGTTACTTGTCTTTTCCACTAATTGAAGCGGGCTCGAAGGCCGCGCTCGTTTAGGGGGTTTCCCCCCGTTTGAGTTGTTTTTTGTACCCATATACAAAAAGATTTATTGTGGAGGGTCCATAAATTGTCGCCTCGACGTGCCCTCTATGCCGAGGAAGGCCTACCCCCAATAATGGAGGCTACTCGAGGACCAAACCGAAATCCCCGAGGCCACGTTCGCGACTGCACCTACCCCTGCAGCCAACACTGTCCCATCGGCACGTGCAAATCACACCTTGGGATAGGGTTTTTTTGTCGAGGTTGTCTCCTCAAGCAGGACCCTTAGTTATAGGGAGGTCAAAGATATGGAGATGAATGACGTGATGGAATGGTGAAAACGTGAGATATGGATGTGAAGAATGAGTGAAATGATGAGATGAAAATGACCTCCCTACCTTAGTTTCTTAGAGGGAAGCCAAAGATATGGAGATGAATGACGTGATGAAATGGTGAAAAACGTGAAATATGGATGTGAAGAATGGGTGAAATGATGAGATGAAAATGGCCTCCCTACTAAGCCCCCTCGCCCCGTCAAGGCAGTCCTACATGGAGGGGCTAATATGACTTAAATTTTAGTTTTAAAACCTCATTTGATAAAAATAATTTTTGTAATAAACTTGATAATTAATATTCTTTAGTTTTACCTCAATGAACGCTGCAACCTCCTTTGGGTGCAATCCTTTTAATATACCAAGGCTAAATATCTTCAGAGGGTAGGGTTCTTTTTAGAAAGGAAACCAGACAGCAAACCTTCCAATGCAGACAGTTAAAAAGATTATAATATCTTTCTTTTTACAGGAAGATTATAGTTGAGAACACATGAGAAAATATTCATATACAAGTAATCGGACTTTTACACAAACTTCAATTGCTCTATTCTTGATTCAAAATTCCAGTTCTTATTCGTTGTCTTCACTTTCACATTCAAAATTGATCGCCTAATTTCCCTTTATACACTTGTGTGGGCTTCCTTCGGGATCTGGGTGTTGACTTGGACTTCTTTCTGGCCTAGGACTTCCTTCTGAGTATGGACTTCCTTCTGGATCGGGACTTCCTTCTGGATTTGAATTCTCATATGTCCATTGATCGAGGATCTTTAGATTTACTAATTGTCCTATCCTAGTAGATAAGTGCCGACTTTTTACCAAGTCCCAGAAAGATTATCTTAGTTTGTACTTTTATACTTCCAATAAACACGTCCTACTTAGTAACCCACTTGGGGCGTCGATTAGAACGCGCCACCAACTATACTGTTCTCGACCACAAGTGTAAACTTGGTGGTGCGGTTGACAAAGCGCTCCCAAGTCGGTGCAGCGATCGTGACACGCAGCCAAAAAGTGCTGTGGGTCGAGACTGGAAAGTGTCACCACTGATGTAATCGAAAATTCCATAAAGAGGATCGTAGTAAGCCAACAGATCTGAGATTTGTTAGGATACACCCATTTATATTGGTATATTTCCTTCTTTAAATTTCTTCTCTATTTACATATGAGTACATTGTTAATTTCACAAGTATCTTTATTAATTAGTCATCTTCATATCTTTTATTTCTTCTTACATTGTATTTTATTATTGTTTATCTTTCTAATGAACGTTTACGGTTATTTACACTATCATTTATTTATAATACAGCGATCTTCTTTCTAGAAATTTTCAGCAAAAAATGCAGGCTCAACCAAGACTCAAACCCGGGTCTCTGGCATACCGTGTCATTCCTCTAACCACTAAGCTATCGAGCCGGCCTGGCCTCACCTGATCACCCGAGTTCGAGTCCTGGTCGAGCCTGCATTTTTCGCTCAAAATTTCTACGTAGTACATCTCCTGTGTTGGCCTAATCTACAAACAATCGTCTTGTTTACAAGCCTCGTGCTACCGTTTCTGTTTCACTTTAGCAACTATTTACAAGTATTAGGACTATTGGGTACGTAACACAATGTTCCCCTCGTTGGTCATAAAAAAAATTCTTCGTGATATATGGAGATAGAGAAATTTTTCTTCTTCCTAATTTACACGTACGTACATCTGTATTTAAATATTCCCTCTAAATTTCTGCTTTATTTCATCTATTCTTTGATCTACATCAGTCTTCACATTGGATTCACAAAACTACCTATGTATACACAGCCCTCCTTTTCGCAAACTCTATTTAGCATTCGCATCATCTTCGCTTGGCTTCTATTTCTTTCCTTTCTTTTCAGGAACTGGCCCGTCTTTACTCTTTTGTCTCTTCTAAGATGCTCTATTTCTATAGTTTCTGTAGCACTCAACTCTCTTCTTATCGGCAAATATCAGTCTTTTTCTGTACATAACGAACATACATTAAGGAGGTCTATGCGCTTAATAAATCAATTCCTACGTTTCAATAGCACATTTTTCGCTTGTTTTGTCTCTACTTCGGGGACATCCTTGCGTGCATCATTTTCGATTTGGTTTGATTTGGTGTTTTTAAGTCCACTTTATGCACAGTAAGGCTAATCGGGACTGGACCTACAGTTTAAAGTGGGATCCGAACCACTATGTGCCTCCACCGGGTATCGAACCCGGGACCCCTTGATTACAAGGCATCGACGCTACCACTGCGCCATCGGGGAGGCCCCTGAGTGCATCATTTTCATCTCGTGTATCATTGACATATGCATTATAATTATCTTTCATTTTCACTATTCATTTCTATAACTCATATTATACTCTTCGTCTTATACACAAGATTCTCATTGTAAATGCATAATTCCATTACTCCGCTTCACAATTTCATTTTCATAGGAATACGTAGCATATTCATTTACATTAATTGTCTTCTCGCCCTCCTTTCGTTAACCTAGATCATGTCCAGCCTACTTCTCTCAAAACGTTGTTCCACCTTTGGAATTACACATCCAGTTTTTTGGTAAGGTTCAGTCGTCATTAAAACGTATTCCTTGGAGATTCATATTCCCATCAACAGTTCCTATGATATTACGTTCCCTTTTCTACGGCGATGACTAATCTTATGCTCATCATTGTCTGATGTCTGAAGTGAGCTGATGAGTCTCTTATCTGAATAATCTTTTGGCTGCTATTTAACTTCTAAATATATAGTTTCTTCTTTAAACGAAATCTGTTTTATCTACAGGGGAAGTCAAAAGTCCAAGGACTTCCTTTTAATTCGTAAACGACTTGACGGAGGGCGATGAAATTTCGGATATGAGGAATTGGGTTGGGGGCTAGTGTCTATCATGGCGGCAATCTTGAAAGCCGCTATCTTGGAATTACATCCAGATTTTCAAATGGGAAGGGGACTTGTAGCATATCATTTTACATGTGCGTTTTCTTATAAATAAGAATATGCAGTTATTTTTTCCCTAACTTTATTTAGTGAGGATATTTTCACAGTTGAAGTTCCCATTTGGCATAATGTAATGGGTTGATATTTATTTGTTCTAGGTGATCGAACATGGCTCTAACCCTCCAAAAACGGATCGAAATTATTGTTATAAATGAGGGGCGCAGTGTCAGGGTCATTGCAGAAGATTCAAATTCCCGGCATCCAGCGAGAGACGACATCTCATATAACACAGTGTTGCGTGTAATGCAGAAGTTTAAGCAGACGGGATCCATGTGCGACAGAGAACGTAGTGGACGACCGAGAACAGCTACCGACGAAGAAACAGCAACGGCAATCGTGGCATCCTTGGTCGAGAGCCCGAAACGCAGTACCCGGCGTTTGGCTTCAGTGTCAGGAGTCAGTCACAGATCCATACTCCGTATGTTGCATACTAACAAGTGGCATGCCTACAAAATTCAGATGCAGCAGTTCTTAACTGAGGATGACCCAGACAGGCGGTTACAGTTTGCAGACTAGTTTTGGCTCGTTGCAACGAGGATCCGCAGTTCCCGAAAAGTGTTCTGTTTAGCGATGAGGCCATATTCTTCTTGAACGGTGAGGTAAATAAGCAGAATCATCGTTATTGTTTAGATACCTACCCATAGTGAACAGATCCTCGTAAGGAAGTCAGTGCGCAAAGATAATGGTGTGGTGTGGGATATGGGACACCCGAATTGTGTTACCTGTCTTCATCCATGGCAACCTGAATAAGGAGAGGTATCTGAATATTCTCCACGAAGATGTGTTCCCTTCACTGATGATCCCAGACGGTGAATTACCAGCCGATTTCCAACAGAACGGCGCGCCTCCGTACTACGCGTTATGTGTCAGGCAGTGGCTGGATGTACAGCTTCAGGGTCACTGGACTGGTAGAAGAACGCCCACTGAGTGGCTACCCCGTTCTCCGGACCTTACGCCTCTTGACTTTTACCTTTGGCGTCATCTTAGAGCCATAGTTTATCAAGAGAAAATCGCTGATCTCCGACATCTCCAGCACCGGATTAAACACGCATGTGACTCTGTCGACCCAGCAGTGTTATTGCGTGTCCAAGGGGACTGGCTGAAACGTCTTACGTTGTGTATAGCACAGAACGGGCAACGCATAGAGCACATCTAGTAGGATGTCAAATGCGAACTTTAACTGTGAAAATATCCTCACCAAATAAAGTTAGGGAAAAATAACTGCATATTCTTATTTCCGAGAAAACGCACATGTAAAATGATATGCTAAATGACCCTTTCCCATTTGAATATTTGGATGTAATTCCAAGATGGCGAATTTCAAGTTGGCCGCCATGATAGACACTCGCCCCACCTGCTGTGCTCCCACCCCAGTTACCCATATCAGAAATTTTATCGCACTCCGTCAAGTCGATTTCGAATTAAAAGGGTGTCCTGGGACTTTTGACTCACCCTGTATATTAGATTCTTTGATTAACTATAATTTCTTCTATTTACATAGAGAATACTTCTATTTATAGTTTGACGATATTACTACATTTTCATCTGTTTGCCATTCTATCTTGTGAGTTTCGGTGATCTTCTTCCTGCAATCTTTCCGAAAACCTTCCCTCAGCGTTAAAGTTGCAATAAGTCAAATAAGTCACTGGAAAGACATGTGTGGTTGCATCTTGATACGCCTAGTTTATTTTGGCCATATGTTATATTTTATATGTTTTCTGTTAATTTCACAGAAATCTGTTTGATTTATTTGTTAGTTTCAATATTGTTTTCCGTGTTGATTTAAATTTGTAATTTTTGCTGGATATTTGTTACACGCAATATCGGAAGCGGAAGTCATTTCCGGTTTATAAACCCTAGTAGAACTGTCCAATCTTTTATTGATTCGGTAGCCAGGACAGTGCGTAAAAAGACGAAAAGTAAGTTGAGTTGCGTGATATCATGTTAAATTTGTGAAAAAACACTGTTATATAGGAAAATCAGCAGCTTAATTGAAATGTGAATGTATTTGTGAGTATAGCTGTTATATTTTGAAGTGATTGTTTAAAGGTAAAATGTGTCATCAAATGTGTAAAATCGCAAGAAGCTATTTCTTTTTCAAATCGTTACATCCTGACAATGCTCATTGTAGCATAACATTAAGGAGAGTCTCATAACTCCGCCGCACAAGGAGATTGGGTAGCTACCGTGACGTAGTGATCCAGTGGGGAACACCAAAAAGGAACGTCACAATTTATAAATAAATAATAAGCCGTCGTTCGACAGCCCTGGAAGGGCCTTGGCCTATTTCCCGACTGCCAGTCTCCCTCCCGCACTCCTACCTAGAGGTGTGGAGATCTTTAACCAGTATTGGGGTGATGTGAGGTCAGCACGTCGAACCCACAACCGTTATAGGGGATATCCGTAAAGAATAATTATATTCATGTGGTAAGGAGTCGTTGTCATTTAACAAACTTTATTGATTCATTCAGGTTGTAAAAAGACCTGCACGAGACAAACAGAACACATTAAAAAGTCAGAACAAACAAACTAAAAACCTCCTTACAGACGGTGAAAGAGTCCAGCTCTTCGTAAAAAACTAAAAACATTTGATAAAATGCTGCTGTCATCACCCAACAGGGATGACAAACAGCCGGAAAGGTTAAAAGTCTGCCGGAGGTAAGCAAGATCGACACATTCAACGACAATGTGTCTAATGCTTAAAATAACATTACAAACACGACATAACGGAGGGTCCAGACCTTGTAGCAAGTGACTATGCGTAAGACGGCTGTGTCCTAGACGCATGCGGGTTAGAATGACTTCTTTTCGCCGAGAGGGACGGGACGAGGAACACCAAGCACCTGTGGTGGGCTTAATAGCGTGAAGCTTGTTCCCCGTTTCCGTATCCCACTCGGCCTGCCAAGTGTTAAGAAGGCAACAACGGAACATATTCTGCAGGTCGCTAGCTGGCAAAAGGTGGACGAGAACATCGCCATCTGCATCAGCAGACTTGGCGACAGCGTCAGCTGCTTCGTTCTCCTGAATGCTAGGGTCCCAACAGATGTGTACATCCGCACTGGCTGATAAGGACACAAGCCGTCTAAATATGCGTTGCGCTACAGGATGCCGGGAATACGGCGAATCCAGAGACTGCAACACGCTGGTCAATCACTGCACACAAGGACTTTCTTCAGACCATTGACGTCTGCAAAGTCCAGTGCCTTTAGAATTGCGTACAACTCTGCCGTATAGATGGAACACGCAGGATGAAGCGAGTAACTGGAACTTTGAGAGTCTAGGACGGAGGCGCAACCAACTGATTCCACTGCCTTGGACCCATCCGTGTAAAACACATTAAAATTGGGGTGCTTCGCACGAAGTTCTAAAAACCGTTGCTGGTATACAACCATTGGTGTTTCTGCTTTTGGAAGAGCAGTCAGAGAAAAATCGATAGAAGGTGCAGGAAACTCCCACGTAGGGAGAGGCGGAATGAGTGGAGAGACGCCAGGAAGATCACTGTCAACACCAAAGGCTGACAGTATCTCGTCCGCACGAACACCAAATGGTCTAGCGACACTAGGGTGGAGCCGATACCTTTCCAGCCTATCCTCGTCTGAGATGGTGTGAAATGAAGGATGTGAAGGCATCGAGCGAAGATGGAGGAAGTAGTTCACTACCAGCCGCTGTCTTCGCAGAGAAAGCGACGGCTCAGATGCCTCTACATGCAAACTGGTGACTGGACTGGTCCGAAAGGCACCAGAGCAAACACGTATACCAGCATGGTGGACGGTGTCTAGGATGCGAAGTCCAGATGGGCGGGCAGAAGAATACACAACACATCCATAATCAAGCTTCGACCTGATGAGTGCACGGTACAGGTGAAGCAGTACCGTCCTGTTAGCACCCCAGGAAGTATGAGATAAAACACGTAGAAGGTTGAGAACTCGAAGACAAGAGAACTTTAACTGGCGAAGGTGAGGCAGCCATGTTAATTTCTTATCGAAAACGAGGCCCAGGAAGCGGACCTCATTCACGAAGCACAGGGGAGATTTCCCCATGTACAGGTCAGGATCTAAATGACATGTACGTTGACGACAAAAGTGAACACACACGTATTTCTCGGATGAGAAGGTGAAACCTGTTTGGGAGGACCACTCAACCAAACGGTTTATCGTCAGTGGAGTTGACGAGAATCTGACGCGAGATTCCGTGAGCGACAAAAGATCGTGAGGTCGTCTACATACAGAAGACCATGTACAGGGGCAACAATGCTTGCCATAACACTGTTCACTGCTATGGCAAACAGAGTCACACTTAATACGCTGCCCTGCGGGACACCGTTCTCTTGTTCGTGAAGATCCGAGAAGGAGTTCCCAACACGTACGCGGAAAAAACGATCTGATAGTTTTGAATGAAGTACGCCATATGGCCACGGACGCCCCAAGAATGGAGCTGCTTTATGATGCCAAAGCGCCACGTTGTGTCATATGCTTTTTGGAGGTCAAAGAAAACTGCAACTAAATGTTCCTTGTTGAGGAATGCATCCTGAATATGTGTTTCCAGCTGAACCAGATGGTCCAGTGTGGAACGGTTGGAGCGAAAACCACATTGAAAATTACTTATTAATGAGTTTTCCTCCAAAAACCAGGTGAGACGCTTGTTGATCATGCGTTCCATCAACTTGCACACACAGCTAGTTAAGGCAATAGGCCTATAACTCGAGGCTGCGGTGCGTTGTTTACCTTGTTTCAGGATGGGAACAATAATAGCTTCTTTCCAGGAAGTGGGGAAAGAGTCCTCCAACCAAAGCCTGTTGAATTCCGTCAAAAGGAAATTTCTTGCTCCAATGGGCAGATGACGAAGCATCTCATAGTGGATCATGTCCACTCCATGAGCTGTATTCTTAGAATTTAGAAGCTCCTGATCGAACTCCCGTTCAGTGAATGGAGAGTTGTATGGCTCGGTGTTATGACTTCGAAAAACTAGAGGGCGTCGTTCCTGACGGTGCTTCTCACGGCGGAAAGGTGGCTCATAATTTTCAGAGCTAGACGCATCAGAAAACTGCGTGGCCAAGATATCAGCTATGTCTCCGGAATCTGTGTACAACGTCCCATCGTGCTCTAGAGCACTCAGAGGAGTAGATTTACCCTCCTGGATGCGACGTTCTTTGGTCCAAACGGCTTTCGACGAAGCCTGCTTCGTCAGAGAAGACACGTATTGGACCTAGCACGCCTTCGTACTGGCTCGAATGAGCCGACGGGCACGGGCACGTTTAATGCGGAACTGCTCAAGGTTTGCGGAAGTGCGGTTCCTATTGAATCGATCTAGGGCATGATTGCGGTCCTTGATGGCTGCACCGATCTCCGCAGTCCACCAGGGGACTGGGCGTCGCCTCGCAGGTCCAATGGGATGTGGAATGGAGGTGCGTGCAGCATCATGCACTCGTGACACAAATATATCTAAGGCGTAGATGGCTGGCAAAGTCGACGCTAGATCGACTTCAAGGTCCACTGCACGCTCGAAAGCAACCCAGTCGGCCCGACTGAGATGCCAGTGAGGGTGTTGTTCACGTGATTGCTGAAGATGTTCGATAGTTAGAAGGAGTGGGAAGTGATCACTCCCACAGAGATCAGGGTGAAGGCTCCAAGATGTGGTAGGAGCAAGGCTGGGACTGCAGAAGGACAAGTCCAACGCAGAGTATGTGCCTGAGGAAGGACTGAAATATGTAGGAGTCCCATCATTTAGCAACGTTAAAACTGATGCCTCACGGAATTGATCTACAATTTGACCCCGGGGCTCTGTACGAACGGAGCCCCTTAAACGATGGTACGAATTAAAATCGCCCAAAAGAACTACAGGAGACGGAAATTGTTCGAATATACAAAGGAGGTCCTCAAGAGAGAATCGCTCCTCCCTTGTGATGTAGATACAGCACACAGATATTGGCTGTGGTAGATGGACCCGCTGGGCGACAGCTTGGAGGGGGGTGGTGAGAAAGATTGGTGTTGAGTGTATGGTAACTCGAACACAGATTGCAACACCAGCGTGTGCACGACGACCCTCAGGAAGCTTGTCGGTGCGGTAAAGCGTGTATCCGTTTAGAATCACTGATTCATTTGGACGAAAATGTGTCTCTTGGAGACATATGATGGCAGGGTCAGTAGTCCAATTAAGCCGGTTGACCAACCTCTTGTGGTGAGCTGAAGTGGTGAGCTCGCCTTAATGGATTTCTCTCGTAAGGCATGAGCTCTATTTGATGGCGCAGTGTTGCTAGCTCCTTACTTGAAAAAATCACCAAGGTTTTTGGGGTAACCTAACCTAAAACAAGGAGCTGGCAACCTTTTTCTCGCAGTGTTACCAGCTTCTCACTCAAAAAAATCACCAAGGTTTTTGGGGTAACCTAACTTAAAGCAAGGAGCAGGCAATTTTTTTCTCGCAGTGTTGGCAACACTACACCCGAAAGTAAAGCTCGGTGGGGCTTGCTTTAATGGTTTGCTCTTGTAAGGCATAACCCCCCCCTATTTTCGGACACAGTATTACCAACATCTTACTCGAAAAAAATCACCAAGGTTTTTGGTCTAACGTAACCTAAAGCAAGGTTGCCAACCTACTGGTATTTTTGCCATAGCCTTTTACAAAAAAGAGAGAGAAGAGAGAGAGGGAAGAGTTAAACAGCCGACAGCCTACCTACAGCTTTTTTTTGTCTAACCTAACCTAAAGCAAGGGGCTGGCAATTTTGCTTGAGGCTTGAGTTACAGTGCATAAAGCAATTTTTGTCAACCTACATATACTAAACAAAGAGAGCCGGCACTGCCGTAAAAGAGAGATGGATGGATGGGAACACTACACGGGTTCAACGTCATCAAATAAAAATCGCCTTAATGGTTTTTTCTTGTAAGGCATGATCTCTATTTTCTCGCGGTGTTACCAACTCCTACCTACATTTTTTTTACTTGGCAAGGGGCTAGAGAGAGAGAAAAACTTATAGCTGACAACAGTAATGAGCGAATGCGCCATATCGTAATTTTCCAACTCCCGGGGGCCAATGTTTGCATATCGTAACCTTTGTAAACCTCTCTCTCTCGGGGGAACGATGTGCCACATACATACACACACACACACACACACACACACGCACGCACGCGCGCACGCACGCGCGCGCGCATATGTATTGTAACACAAACAAACAAACAAAATAATAATTGTTGTTTTTAGGATGCCTGGCCCCTATAACCTCGCCAGGGTGCGTGGTGCCCAACCAAAAATGTAAAAGTTTTCTAATGGCTGCGGTTATAGATTACCGCACCTCTGTAGAGTTTCACGTGTTTTTTTTTTTCCCCAAACTTACATGAAACCCTACAGAGGACCTCCGTAATGCATGCAACGTGTACTAACGACTCTAGTGTTATTTGATATAGAGTTTTATTGTGAGATAGATAAAAATAATTATGTTTATTATAATATTTTCTTGATGAAGATGGAGAATGTATGTGTGTGTTACAAATAAAGTTGCATGCTTATTTTTTAGTGTGTGTGTATATGTTTTTGATGTTTCGACAGCATCTGAAACGATAAAAAAAAATTTTATTGTTAATTTTCACGTGTAAAAACAACAACAAATTTTTTTGTGCAAATTTTCTGATTGTCTCGTGCTATAGTGCAAAAAAGATATTGTAGCTGATAGCTAATGAAATTGACATTTGTAACTGATCTGAACTAGTGAAATTCGTATTGTGCCATTGTAACTGATTGTGCTAGTACAGAAAATTTCTTATTGTGCAAGAAAATAGATGTTAAAAAACTTGTTAAAACTGCTCTGTGACCCTCTCGTTCTTCACGTCGTAGGCGAAGGACTTCTCTGCAATCAGGATGACACTGCATAAGGTATCCTCGGGCAAGGCATCGTGGAACTCGCAGACGACCTTGATGTTGGTTCGATCGTTGACCACAACCTTCTTTCTCTTAGATGTGTTGATGACGGTCATGGGTCTCCGTGCTTTGAACTCGCTGGGCGTGTAGTACATGTCCACGCTTCCCTCGGTCACGCGTTTGTAAGCCGAAAACGCTTCGTAAAGTTTGAGGTAATCGTTTTTGGTCACGTCGAGGTTGTAATTCTCGCGCGGGAACACTTCGTTCCTACCGTTCTTCAGATAAACGTTCTTGATCTTGCAGTCGTCGAACTTGCTGGAATCTTTTTCCTGATTCTTGTCCCTCCCGGTCTGAAAAAGCACTACGACGAAATCTGGCATGTCGAACTGTATGTTGTTGAACTGCGTCGTCACGTCGAATTCCATGTGACTTCCCGACGCCATCTTCTGCACGCACTGGTAACCGTGAAAGTGAATCGACACCTGCGGACTTTTCAAGATCTCCGCTTTGTACTTGAGGGCGTAGTTCGTTTCGTATTCCACCACCGGCATTCTTAATTCCATGCTCCGGATGACGCACTTGGCTGCTTCGGGTAAAGTGTTGGCTATCGGTGTGGTGCCGTCCGGACCCAAAGTAGCGTATCGCATCAGTGCGTCGTTGTCGTTGGCCGCTCTTCGAAACGTAACGCGCAGTCCTCCCTTCCACATGATCTCCTTGTAGTCCGAGAAGAAACCAGGCAGCAGACGCATGGGAAAGAGCACCGTGTGACTTCTCGTCGATATTTTGGTCCCGGCTTCGAATCCCCCGGCCTGGTAGTACGCTGCGTTCGTTTTGGATAATTTCAACGTTCCCACTGCCGTCGACGTGATGCCTGGATAGTCTATTCTGTCGATGACGGTGTTGTGTTTCCTCACCTCCACCTGCGAGAACAGGTGAGGCACGAAGTTGTCTACGAGTATCAAGTTTGCTGCTGCAGGAAACGCGTCTCCGCTTTCCTTCTTTACCACGTCGAATTGAAGGTAGAGGTCCGCTCTGTGAGGATGAACGAACCCATCGCCTACGTCCACATCGTATTCGATCTCCCTGTTCGCCTCGTTGAGATTGGCGAACGTGCGACGGTTGGGAGGGAAAGATTGCAATTCGTAACTTTCGATTTGCTCCATTCTCACTATGTATGTTATTTATTATACGTTGATCTCCACGATGGCAGTAGTCGTTGCACCTGCGAAATCCACCACGTCTCCTTTCTCGTTCGTCACCACCAACTCTATGTCGTCTATGCGGTTGCGACATACTGGAAAATAGATCGGCGAAGAGGGCGTGTAGATGATCGGTTCCATGAACTCGGAACTTGGTTTGAAATTGGCTATGATTCCCGTCTGCTTGTGACTTCCTAATAATCCGTCCGAAGATTTCGTGATCATACCTTCGGCCACGTTACAGTGTACGTTCAAAGTCTCTATGGCCAAAAATTTAGGAATGTTGGTTGCCACGTGCTTGATACCAGCTTCGAGTTTGGTGTCGTTCTCGAAACCTAAAAGTTCTCCCATGGTGCCCAGGTCCACGGTCTCCGTCGCCGACAGGATTTCCACTCTGTGCGTGACCGAATTTTGAGAAAGGTATGTGCCTTTGGGTAATTGAGCTTGCAAAGTGGAAAGATTGTATTGTCCTGGCGTGACGACGATGTGTTCGCTTCCGACGCTAATTTTGTTGTTGTGCTGCGTAACATTGGGTATGAGGTACATGCTGTAGAATGCACGCAGAGCCACGGATTTAGGATAGACGATGTCGTCGTGCAGCGTGAGTTTCAAGATCGAAGATTCGCTCGTGAGATGGAACACGCCCATCCTAGTGATGCTGTTTGAGGTTCCACAATGCTTTCTGGAAATCCTCGATCGTAGGGTTATTTATTTTAGAGAGAAACGCGAGCACGGAGAGGCAGAGATGACCGCAGTTCACGTCTCCGAAATCTTGAATGCGTTCGTCGTTGTAGTATATAGAGGTTTTGTTCGTTTTCAGATAATGAATTAAATTTGCAGGTGGAACACCTCCGAAAGAATCGAAAACGAATGCTTTATCATCATTTTTGTGGTAACATATCCAATGCGTGCCTGGATTTTCTTGACCGTCCAAGTTGACTACTCCGCATTCTCTTCTTTTGACGGTTGAAGGTAACGAGTCGGACATGAAAACTCCTCTGAAGTGTTTGATTTGTAACGGTTCGATCAGAGATTCAATGTCTCGGTTGGTGAGTGCTTCTGTTTCTTTTTTTTAAACTTTCTCATCACGCCCATTCCCCTTCTTCTCCATGGCCAGGTTGTGACGTTTCTGTTCTTCCAACTCGGCCTTGTTTTTCTTTGAGTCGATGACGGTTTTCGCGATGGCGGCACTTCCGCCGGCCAAACTTCCAACGGCCCCCAATGCTGCCAGGATGGCCGGGATGCTGAATATGAAACCTCCGATCTTTTGCTGTTTCCGCGAACGCTGCAATCTTTTCAATTGAGGTGTGCTGAGAAGTAATTTCATTCCGTGTCCTTTCGACAAGCAAGAACGTTTCTTCTCGCGTTGTTTCTTGGTGAGTAACCCATCGAGGGCACCTAGATTTTTTAGATTGGAGTATGGTATCTGGTACACGACACCCTTGGGCTTCATGTTGATGCTCTATGTGTTATTTTCACGGTATGTTATTTATATATATATTCTGAGATTTTTTCTTGTGTAGTTTTTTTACGGTATGTTATTTATATATTTTCAAGGCCTCGCAGTCGTTACACAAATTCTATTACGTGCTTTGTTTTCTTGCCAAGAAGTTCCTTTGTCCCCTTGTACACGATTCGAGTTTTGTTCTCGATTAAAATAGATAGCTTCTCGTCGGATAACATGTTAGCGTATCGATCTGGTAAAAATAGACTGTATTGTGCGTTGAGCAACAGGCGTACCTTGGGACCATACTGGGTAGAAACGATTGAACCGGAAGTTATCGTGTAAGGTTTGTCGACTTCCAATTCCTGAATTTTTACATACTCGACTGACAAATTTAGCATTTGTTTTAATGCTTGGAGATCACTCATTTTTTCGGTCGTCATATCAAAAAAAATTTCAGAGTGTTAGAGAGAAATTTAATTGTTTTTCACGATGTGTGTTATTTATATATACCGAAGATTATTTTTTTCACGATGTGTGTTATTTATATATCAAGTTTTTTTGACACGTATATATATTATTATTTTTTTAACACAGGAAGAAAGTCCGTGCTTCGGAAAACGCGAGGATGTGCGTAGTGATATCTTCCGTCTCCTGCATAGACTTGTACCAATCATCAGTATACCGTCTTCTTCCCTGCATTGCCTCGTGCAATTCATCGAACCTATCGTTCAATTTCTCCCCTGCAGCCGAAAGCAGAATGTTGAGATCACCGCACCTCAGGCCGCTGATCTCCCGAAGAAGGTCCTTGAGAACCATTTCACAAGGGATGCGAAATTCCGGCGTCGTTCTTGCTATGATTACAAGTTTATTAACATCTCCGTTTACTACTTTCTTGAATATTTTAGATAGTAGTTCGTGCGGCAAATCAGTTATGCAAGCCATGTTGTTTTTTTTACTGTATGTTATTTATATACCCCACCCCAATTTTTGTTTCGTGTTCATGGCGATGGTGGTGCCTAGTGCGGCGACCCGTTCACCCAGCGATGCGTCTCTGCTCACGAACCTTTCGAAAGCTGCGTGCTCTAACTTTCTGTCTGCTTCGTGACGTGCATTCAGATCCGTCTGCGTGGTGTTGTAGGCGATGTCGTGATCTTTGCATGCGGCGTCCAACGGATTCACACCCTTGTCTCCTCTCTCCAATCTTTTCTCGAGTTTGGTACCCGGTCCGCAGTACTGGTAGCCAGGTAGATGCATCTCGAAAGGTAACTTGTTGATGATGTCGTTCACGAGTCTCTTTCCTTCGGCCACGTTCCAAAATTTCGGAGGCAGCGTGTTGATGATTTTGATCAGGTAACCTATGCCCTTGTCGTCGTTCACGATGAAGTTGGAAAGTTTCGTGCTGATCATGTCCACGATGCCAACCTTCTCGTTGTAGAAATTACGGTTGCCTGCATTCTCTTCGCCGGCTATCACCAACAATCGGTCCACGAGTTTCCTAACGTCGTCCACCCAAACGAATTCTTTGGGTAGCGTGTTGTAGCGTTTGACGCCGCTGCCTGTTTTGACCTGGTTCCAAATCGGTTTGATGAGATTCCTGTACTTCTCGCCGCTGCTCGATTTCACCCTATTCTGCGAGGCGTCGTTGTTCTGGTACAAGGCATCCGTCATGATCAGAATTTCCTTGTAACTCTGGTAATCTTCGTCGGTGTAATCTTTCGGCTGCTTTTTGGCGACGAGTTCCCACAGTCCCACCGTACCCGGATACCTGTTCCAACTATCCTTGTCGCCTAAATTGACTTTAATGTCGTTGCCTTCGAAGGTCACCTTCGATTTCCCAATCTTCCACACCACACCGCCGCCTTCGCTGGTTTCCATGCTGGGATACAATCCGAACACTTCATCCTTGTCGAATTTCCCCGTGCTCAGGTAGTCTCGTGCCAAAGGTCCCAACTCGATTTTATCCGAAGACGACGACGTGCTGCCTATGGCTCGACGTCGTGCCGGTGCATCCTTCAGTTCGAACGGCGTCGAAGGAATGCTCGAAATGGGCGTGGGTACGGCGTAACTTTTAGCTGCGAGCGGTACGAGTTCATTAATCAAATTTTTATTTTGTTCCGTGACACTTTTAATTTCTTTACCTAGACTGCTGATGGCATCGATCACAGGTTGATCCTGACGTTTCTTCTCTTCGTAGAATCCGCGATTCTCGGATTTCCAACCTTTGAAGCGTTTCGCGAGGTAATCGCGAAGCTTGAGATTTTCGTCTTCGATTTTTCGTTTCGTCATGACGTTATTTATACACGTCGTTTCTCACAACGTTGCAACGTTTAGAAAGTCGTTGATTTTGTTTCTGTATTTTCCGTCGTTGGGTTTCCTCGTCATGTCGATCGTCGCGAATCCGAAATCGTCACCGTTCCAGCAAGTAGAGCAGCAGCGTTCCGAAAATTGATTGTAGTTCATGTCTCCGCCTACGTAGTCATCGTACGCGTGCTTGAGGTTGGTGTGATCTTGACGAAACAAACATATGAAATTAGCGTTGTCGCGTACTAACTGTTTTGGAATTTTGGAAAACGTTTGAGCTAGGTAGAAACAATCCATTCCTTTGTGACGACCTTGCGTGAAAAAGTTGCGAATTTCATTTTGATTTTCCAGGATGGCGTCGTCGAACACAACGACTGAATTTTCACGACAATCGTCGAGTGGTTTTATTTCCGAGGCAAACGTTGCAATGTCCAGACCATCGTACAGTTTCATCAGTTGCTGGTATTTGGATTGCTCCAAACTTTTCGAGAACACGTACAGGTGCCTGTTCTTCCAATCTAACCAATTCGGTGCGAGGAGAAAATTGTCCACGAGCAGTGTCGTTTTCCCACACCCCGAAGGACCTACGATCAGACAGCGGATGCTGTCGGGAAGCAACTTGCCGTTCTTTTTCTTCGTTTGACTTTCCGGATCCGGTAGACGCTTCACCACGTTCCACGTACTCACAAGATCACTTCGTTCGCGTCGATCCAACTTTTTTCCGGAAGTCCCAGCCATTTGACAAACAGTTTGTCACCTTTCCTACGCAATACTTTCTCGATGAGGTACGTGTCGGGGTGTTTCGTTTTAGAGAGTTCCTCTTCGTAAAATCTTCCTTTCAAAATCTCGCCGCTACTATCTTTTATTATATACGTGTGTCGGTTTCCGGGTAGAACTCGAACCACCGTAAAGAGTTCCGTGCTCCAATTTTTTGTGAACCCCTTCTCGAAGGTGCGTTTGAATTTGCTGATCCTCACCTGGTCTCCAATTTTGTATTTAGCTTTTTTTGTCGTGGGTGTGTACTTTGGACAGTAAACTGTAGAAATTAAACGCTGCTCGTCGGACTTGGTAACGTCAACTGGCTTCATGCCTATCGTTCTGTGTACCGTATCATTATAGGTGTCGACGAGTTCCGGCAGGATGTCGACCCATTTGTAATTTCCCCGAAGCGTGAATCGTTTCCACATGTGTGTTTTCAAGGTTCGATTAAATCTTTCCACGATGCTGGCTTTGATGTGACTGAAGCTCGAATAATGTCGAATCTTGTGTTTTTGAATAAACTTTTGGAATACGGCGTTGTAAAATTCTTTACCGTTGTCCGTTTGCAGAAACCGTGGTCGTCTGCCACCGCTTTCGTGAAAAATTAATTTGAATGCTTCCGTGACGCATGTTCCTGTTTTCGCCTTCAAAGGTAGAGCCCATGCGAATTTCGAAAACGTGTCTATGACGGTGAGAAGGTACTTGTTGCCCTTGTTCAATTTATGCACGTTTTTCAAATTGCCGCTACTCATTTCGACGAGGTCACTTTGCCAGAGGTCGTCGATGCCCTTGGTTACCACAGCCAAACGTTCGTAGTTACGGCGTGCAGGTTTATGCAATTCTTCAACGATGGCTTGCCTAGACATTTTTTTAGAGATTACGTTTCAAGAGAAGCACAAGCGTGATGGGATTCAAAGAGGGTGGCACTTCGCTCGTGTTTTGAATGATCAGCTTATCGCCGGCACTCACGTCGAAAACGGTAAGATCTTCGTCTTCGTGTATTTCATATACGTTGCGCGTTTCGTTCCAACGTGCCAGAGGAATGTTTCCTGCTTTCTGAACACCACGATTCGATATCAAGGTCATGGTGGGAACGCTAGCTTTTCTGCCGTGAGACCAGTACGAAAATTCGTTTACCTGAATCGTGCCATCGAGGAGAAACTTGTAGTACGGATGATAAGGATGCAGCATGTACAGTTTGTTACCTTCGACGAAGGTGGAGATTCTCTGTTGATTGGGAACGCTGTTGATTTCGATGGCTTGCAGAGAATGCAGTTTAGCGAATTTAGTATCGACGCTAACGAGGTTGCTGTGAAGCTGACCCAGTGTGTTTTGTACGGGCACCAAATGCTCGACTATGGTATCCGTTACGGCAGAAAACGACGGTTTGATTTTCACTTCCACGTTCAACTGCTTGTAGTTTTCGTTGAGTTCTTGCAACTTGGCACCGAAAGAGGCCAGCGTCGATTCCTGCGTTGATTCCAGCACTCCAACTTGATCTCTGATGTTGACGACGATGTTCTGAAGGTTCTCGACTTGATTCAATTTCGAGCTCTTCTCGGTAAGATCGTTCACGATCCTTCGCATCTCTGTAAACTGCGTGTGAAGGTCGGCGACGCTCTGCGAAGTGGGCAGCGTCGACACCAGTGAACTAATTTCGTCCCGAATCTCTTCCACGTTCGCCGTTTCCGTTTCCAGTCGTTTCAGCATTCGAGATATGTTTCTTTTCAAAACGTGCAATTCTTTGGAGGTGGGGAGATTGGCCACTTTACTCTCGAGATCGCTCAATGAACTTTTGATGTCGCTCGATTCGGATAGTGCCGTCACCGCCGTTTTCAATTTTTCCAAATCTTCGCTCGAAGGCACGCTCGTCCGTAACGATTCCAAGTCACCCTGTATGTTGTCCAGTACGTGATGAAAATGAGCAAGATTGGATTCGACGTTCAAATTTTCTAAATATTCGATTTTATGCTGAACCGTGCTCAACGTGTCTTGAATGCTCGTCAACGCTCTCGCTTCAGCGTGAATATTTTTAATTTCTTCGTTGATCAATTCCAAGGACGCCTGAAGCGTAGCGATGGTGGTTTGAATGTGTTCGAAATCTTGATAGGCCTCCAATTGAATTTTTATGTTCGCGACGCTTTTACCGATGACCTGCAGTTCGTCCGACGATGGTAGGTTCGTCATGGTATCTTCCAAAGTCTGCAACTTGGATTTAATTTCTTCCAACGTGCTGGTGAATTCTTCTTGTAATTTGGAAACGACGACATGCAAGCGTTCTGCGTCTATATCGTTCACCACAGTTTGAAGTTCGGAGAAATTTTTTTCTATTGCGGAAGTTCGTTCTTCGATTTCGAGTTTCAATTTTTCCAAATCTTCATTTTTCGATTGAAATTGCTGTAATTTGGCCAAATCATTTTGAAGCGAATCCACGCTCAACTGTATATTTTGAACGTTGTCGTAAGAAGGTACGTCGACATAATTTTTTATCAGCGTCTTCAGTTCGGAATCGATTTTCAGAATGGGGTCGAGACATTGCGTTTGGAGCGTAGCGATTTCCGACTCTAAACTTTTGTTTAAGGTTTCCTGAAAAGCAATCAAATCGGTCCTCAACTTCTTAACTCGAATGTCCAACATGAGAATCTCTTCTGCGTGGTCTACACGCTTGGTGTTGCCGAAAATGTCGTTAGGCATTTTTGGTTAACGGTTATTTATAATAGGATAGACGATTCGTAATTCTACGAAGAGAGGAATGAGTTTGTCGTAATCTCCGAGGAGTTCTATGTAAAAATAATCTCCTGCGGACACATCGTACGTAATGTTAGAAAGCATCTTGTCGTGCTTGATTCGAAAAATGTTCTTGCCGGTAGAAATTTTGATTTCGCCTGCGTTTTCCGGATTCACGGTGATTTGAAGTTTCCCGTCGATCGGAATTTCGTAGAAATGTAAATTGTTATTAAAAACATAAAACATCTTGCCCACATCGTCATTCAGTTTCGTCCAAATGCTATTGAGATGAATAATCAACAGACCGTTGAGTTTAGGTAACACGGAAGGTAAGACTTCATGATCTGGTATGGTTTCCATAATGATCTGTTTTTTGAAACCGAACAAATTCATAGGCATGCTGGTTATTTAAGAATACGGTCAAAGTTTTTTGTAATGACAGTCAAAATGTTTTTTTTTTGTTTTGTTTTGTTTTATGAATCTTCTGTTGAAGATGGACATATGTTGCAGGTTTTGCTTTCTGCTAAGCGATAGTGCCCCCATGGCAGTGTGTGAATACCACACTCGAGAACGCACCTCTTGTCGTCGTTGGGATCCAGGGCAATTTTTCTAACTTTGTTTGTGGTGATGATATGGTCGACGCTCTGGATGCGCTGTTCTGCTCTTAGAACCGACGACCTGGTCTTGAGGCAATCGACAAAGTCCTCGAATGCGAGATGCCCCCGAACCACCTGTCTGCCGACACCCTTGGCCTTCTTGGTAACGCTGCCCTCGGCTTTGATGGCATAGGCCTTGGCGCGAAGACCTGCAAACTCGAGAATTACATCACCGTCCTTCTCGTCTTTGAGTTTGCCAGGCACTTTTTTGTTGCGGGGCAGGATGCCGTACTGGTTCGGCTGGGGATAGCCCGAGGTGTCGAAGAGGTTAAGCAAAGCTGGTACCGTGACTATATCCCTGTATGCATCGGCTGAGTGGACGTGGTACACCAAGCTGTCCGTGTCCGTGTAGAGAAGCGAGATGTTGTGGCTATAATGTGGACGTAATATGTCGTAGTACGTCTCGAACATGTGCAGCTTGCTCAGGTCTAATACTGAGGCACCAACATAAATTGGCTTGTCGAGCCTCACCTCACCCTTCCTCATATGCACCAGAGCAAGCTGCTCATTATAAATAGTCCTCGATTTAAATAATGGGTTTGCTACGAGCCTGCGACATTGTGCTTTCCTCGTTACCAATTTTATGTCCATGCGTTTCCGTACATTCTCCATAGTTTTGCCAAACACCGCATTATTCATTAACTTGAAGAAATCGCGATCTAAATCAGAAGTGGCTGCGGTGCGATGTTCGGTGTTGAGCTCGATGTATGGCTTCAACCATGGAGAATGCTCGAACTTGAGGATGTGGTGAACTGCGTGGACGGTAACCCCTCGCTTCATCAACCACCGGAGATTCTGGTAGTGTAGGACGTAATTCTTCTTGGGCTCGAAGTCCATGACGAGCTTCTTCTGGTTGGAATCGGGTGGACACTTGAGCTCGGGTGCAGGGGGAAGATCGCAGAACAAATCCTGCAGCTTCTCGGAGAACTCAAGGTCCACCTCGGCGAAGAACCCATGTTCCGAATCGTCGAAGCTTTCGATGTCGAAGTTGGAAGGGTCAGCCCACTCGAAGCCTCTAAAGGGGAGTGGCTGCATCATGGAGTGTCCGTAGAGGTTATTGACGTCCGTGTACATGATGTAGCTGGACGGTTGTGAGGGGTCGTAACCGGTGGCCATGTGGTGATTGTTGGCGTGCGAGTGTCGCTGCGACACCTGGACCATTCCACCCCGCACGGCACGTTCTACAAACAGCATCATGTCCACGTCCGAAAGAAGCTCCAGCTCGATCTTCGTCACCAGAAACATGGCTGACCACGCCAGTCCAGGAAGACTGTAGAAGTAGGCAGGGTCCAGCTGGTAGATGGTCTTCGCAGTCGCACGGAACGTCTGGAACACGTCGGCGAGGAGCGTCACATCAAGTCTGAGGTAGGCGTCGTGGTAGTCCCCGAGAGTTCGACAGCCCAGCTCGCGCCACATGGACTGGGCGTGGTGATATTCCTCGTCGGTGATGTTCGACCCTCGCAGCTGACTGTAGAAGTTTGCTCGAGGAGGTAGCGACGTCTCTGCGAACTTGGAAGGGTCTGTGATGTATTCGTAGGGATAGACTCCCTTACGCTTGAAGAGGCCGGCGTCCAAGTTCGGAAAATTTCCGGAGGTAATAAGCATTTGCTCGTCGCTAAGCTTCCCTGCGAGAGCATCGAGGCTGGCCGGGAGGAACCTCAGAGAGTCGAGGAAGCGAAGCTCGACAGTAGAGTGTGTTCCTGAGATTCGCACCCACTTGCTCACACTGATGTAACGCTCCTCGTTCTGGGCGAGAACGTTGATTCTCTCGTTGTCGTACCCAAGATGCTTGACGAGGTGGTGGAAGTCGTATCCCGAGCCATTGTGAAAAAACACAGGGATAAATCGCGGGTCCCGGGCCATGAGGTTGCATCCGTTGCACCAAGGACCAACATACCTACCGTCAAAGTGATCGTGGTGTTGGACTTTACGGTTGTTGGCGGTGTACTCCTTGACGCAGACAGGGCAAGCGATGGACTCGTCGTGTCTACGCTGATCGTCGGGGGGCAGTGGGAGCATAGACTTGGGGGCCAACAGTACCTTCCCTATCTCGTTGACCTCGACAACCATCCTCTCGAGGAAGTGTTTGGCTGCGTCGGGACCACGGTACACGTAGGGCTCGGGGGCGATGTGCTGGTCTCGTCGCACCACAACGTAGGCATAACTCGAAGCCTCGTGGAGTTGGTAAGGGGTGGTGGAAGAAACTTCGGGGTCTGGATCGCAAGTGGACAGGGGTTTGAGGAAGGCCTCGAAATCCGCGATGATGATAGCGGGATGCTCTACCATGGCACCGTGCATGTGGAAACGCTCCACGGTGCCAGGTTTGGGCAAGACTGCCAAACCCGGCTCGTTGTTACTACAGTAGATCTTGTGGCTGGCAAGCTTCTCTGCAGCGATGTTGGGACCTTTGATGTGCTGATAATCCTGCTGTTTTTGATTGTCAAAAGTTGACAAGCACCTGCGACAAACTTCTATGTGGTGTTCGTGTTTGCTTGTTTGGCTCGACACCAACCGGGAGAGGGAACGGATAAGGGTGTAGTGGTGATGGGTCTCGTCCTTGATGAGCAGAAGGTGAATTTCTCGAGCGCCATCAACGTTTACGTCGCTCACCCTGATGGGGTACACCGCATTTTCGTCAGTGAGACCGTAAACGTTGATGGCCAGCCGCGCACGAGCCTCAAACTTTCGAATGTCCGTGACCTCTACCGGGTAGTCGATCCCAGCCATCGCAACTTCCAGCTCTGCCTCATAGGGTAGGTAGTGGTTAACTCGGTGTGGTTGGTTTTTCCAGTGGACAGGGTGTAATGCTGCAAGCACTGACCAGAGAAAGCACTTGGCATCACTGTTCTGAATGTTCAGGACGGCCCTTTTTGCCGCAATGGTAGGTGGTAAGGGGACGTAGTTGGAGGCGGAGAGAGGTATGAACTTGCAAAATTTGACGCACAGTTCGTGAGGCTCGCCACACAGCGAACCCCCCGAGCCTTTAGCTTGATGTTCTTCTTGTTTTGCCACCAGCTCATCGGCAAACTGGTTGTAGATGACCTCGAGGTTGTCGACATCCGCCAGATGCAGCGTCTTCGCCTTGGTGTTGTGGCAGAAGCTGTAAATTTCGTCAGACGGCTTCTTGTACTGGCAACGTAGCGATGCGTAGAATTTAGTAGAGTGCGTTGCAAGCGCATCGCCGAGGATGGAAATGATTTTGGTTGGCACGTTCTCCAAAAAGCTACGTACGTCGCATGAGCCCTCCGAAGTGATGACAAAGTCCTCTAACAACCGCTCGAAAGCAGCCTGGTTCGCTTTCGCCACAGGCTTGACGCGTTTGGCGGATGGTAGCGAGTCGGCTTCCGCTTTCCTCTTGGTCGAGCTAGTCGACGGTTGGGGAACAGGTGCTCCGACGACAACTTTGCATGATGTTATATGCCTCTTCAAATTATTAATGGTAATATGTATACCGCACCTGGGACATGGTTTTTTAGCGGTTACACGCTTACCAGGTGCGCAGGTACGACAATGTCTTGCAAAATGTGCGCTTGATATGGTTATCTTGCACACAGGGCAACTTTTCTCAGATTGCATTTTGTTGAAAATATTTGTGGGGTATGTTATTATATATATATAGTGGAGTGCTACAAAATAAATACTGTGCAATAATTCACAATAGTGTTGGGTTTGGTGGGAGTGTGCTATTTATGCTACTTCTTGCTTCTTAATAAATCCTGTAAATAATTGAAAAAAAATAATTAAGCTTGTGTATAGAAAACACAAAAATATTATGTGTGCATAATTCTACCAAACAATCTTTTTTTTTCTAACCCTCAGCCCTTTTGGCGTATGAAGTATAAATTATAATTTCAGAAAACATAGTTATTTTCCGCTCGCCATTTTAAAAATCAAACCATAAGCATTATTTATGTTTATAGTATTCGTCGAGCGATAGCAGATAGAGCAAGAATCGTTTTCCTACAACCCATTGTTGATGAATTACAAAACATCTTAGAAATTGCATCTTGAAATTTTAATCCAAAATAACTCGAAAACAGCAGGCAGTAGTCATCACCCCTCCAATAAGTTGTAGAGTACTTCTAATTTTGTATCGAATGCTATTAAAATTTTCGAATTAGGGCAAAAACTAAGCCTGCAAATGAAGTTTCTCAAAAAAAATAAAAAATTGTCTGTATTTCCGAAACTTGAGGGGGTAGAATCGATTTTATTTGCTAGTCGAATAGTTCTCGTCGAATCCTATCCAACAAACCTAAAATCATCATCCTAGCTCAATTAGGAACCGAGAAAATCAATGTCTTGGAAAACGTCTTAAGATTTTTGTCTTAAGAAAATTTTCTTGACAGACCGGAAGTAACATCTTGAGATACCGGAAGTCGACTTTCTTAAAGATTAAGATATTTGTCTTAAGACATTTTCCAAGACATTGATTTTCTCGGTTCCTATGGGGCCTAGAACCATGTAACTTTGGTCTATGTATATATACCAACACTTGCCCGACCCTGTGGCCGAGTGGTTAGCACATCGCGCTGCGACGCCAAGGGTCCCGGGTTCGAATCCTGGTCGGGCTTGGTTGTTTGTGAATGTCCATTTCATCACTTATCCCCAATCTTCGCAAATTAGCCAAGAGGTACAAAACGTAAAATAAAATAAACTAAATCAATCATTAAGTTCCGTGTTGCAATCATGAAATTAAATTTTAATTAACTTTTTTTATATATCTCTCTCTCAAATCTATATAGCCTATTCATATTTGGCATGTCAGCCATTTTGTTTACGTAGCAAAAAAATCTCAATGCTCGTTGTAGCCATAAGTATAATTGGATATAATTGCCGGATTTTATTTAATTTTAGGTTTAAAATCAATAAGCGTGCATAAAAAAAAACTAAATATTTTAAATAAATAAGATTCGAATAACTATGTACTTCCACTAGTCTTTGTGATGGCGCAGCGGTAGCCTTGTATTCAAGGGTTCGATACCCGTGCAAGTGGTTCTTGAAACTGTAGGTCCGGTCCCGATTAGTTTTACTGTGCATAAAATAGACTTAAACAAAAAAAAAACGTTAACTCAATCAGTACTTCCACTAGCCTCTGCGTTAGCACAGCGGTAGGCTTGTATTCAAGGGTTCGGTACCCGTACAAGTGGTTCTTGAAACTGTAGGTCCGGTCCCGATTAGCCTTACTGTACATAAAATAGACTTAAACAAAAAAAAACGTTAACTCAATCAGTACTTCCACTAGTCTCTGCGTTAGCACAGCAGTAGGCTTGTATTCAAGGGTTCGATACCCGTACAAGTGGTTCTTGAAACTGTAGGTCCAGTCCCGATTAGCCTTACTGTACATCAAATCAATCAGTACTTCCACTAACCTTTGTGATAACGTAGCGATAACGTTGTTGTCTTGTAATCAAGGGTTCAATACCCGTATAAGTGGTTCTTGAAACTGTAGGTCCAGTCCCGATTAGCCTTACTGTGCATAAAATAGGCTTCAAAAAACGCCAACTCAATTAATTAATCAGTACTTCCACTAGATATCAAAAACACGCAACTCTTTTCTATTTTTTCTGTCTTTTTCTAACAATTTAACACATTTATTTTTTTGAAATATGCCCCGCACACATATTTCCTACCTACCAACAACAGCACACGGAAGAAAAAAAATATTCTAGCTACCAAGATGCATGCTTCAAATATATAAAAAGCAGAGAGAAACATGAAATACTTATAAATCAAAACCAACTTATGCGAGCTAAGAAACAAAATTACTTACTTTTAGAAATTCTGCAGAAATGCTCTTCACTAACACTGAAAATAAAACACAACTTTCTACACCAGCGCTTTAAGTTTTATACGGTTTTCTAATAACGTCAAAAATGATATGTTAGCCAACGCAACGTGGACCAATAGAAATCCAAGAACCAAATTCTCTAGAACATTCCTCCCTCTTTCTCCCCCTTCTTTCTTCTCTTTTCTTCTCTACATTTCAGCCACATTATTTCGCAACTATGCTTGGCGGCAGAGAAAAAATACAGTTCCGGTTATTTATTTCATAGCTCTTGACCTCGCCTCTGCACCCACGAGAGCGGACGCTACTTCGTGTTTTCATTTCGCCTGTTGAATACTGTTTTGAATCTATCTTCAATAGATGCTCATTGAAATTGGATTTAAACCGGACGTGTATTTCCTGTTTCGCGAACATACGAGAACCTTTCACAATGTCGCATCAGATAATATATTGCAAGAGCGAGTTGGTTGTGTACATGGAACTGTATTTTTTCTCTGCTGCCAAGCATAGTTGCGAAATACATGTGGCGATTTCTGGTTATTTGTATAGAAACAGAGCAACATATTTTCTGTCACCGGAAAACCCATTTCCGCCCTAGTCAGAGAGAGGGAACGAAATTGTCGTTTTTCTAGATATCCACAGGCAAAAGCGTAATATTTTTTCAAATACAATATGACAGTTGCTTTTCGATACCGAAAAACTAAATACAATAAGTATATATATATATTTACAATATTAATATTTATTTAACAATATCTACCTACGAATTTGCCTCGAACGAAAACATGTCATAGAAAAACATTTTTCCAACCGTAAATTCAAAAATTTTGGCCCCCGCGCGCGCGCGTGCGTGCGTGCGTGCGTGCGTGCGTGTGTGTGTGTATGTATGTGGCACATCGTTCCCCCGAGAGAGAGAGGTTTACAAAGGTTACGATATACAAACATTGGCCCCCGGGAGTTGGAAAATTACGATATGGCGCATTCGCTCATTACTGTTGTCAGCTATAAGTTTTTCTCTCTCTCTAGCCCCTTGCCAAGTAAAAAAAATGTAGGTAGGAGTTGGTAACACCGCGAGAAAATAGAGATCATGCCTTACAAGAAAAAACCATTAAGGCGATTTTTATTTGATGACGTTGAACCCGTGTAGTGTTCCCATCCATCCATCTCTCTTTTACGGCAGTGCCGGCTCTCTTTGTTTAGTATATGTAGGTTGACAAAAATTGCTTTATGCACTGTAACTCAAGCCTCAAGCAAAATTGCCAGCCCCTTGCTTTAGGTTAGGTTAGACAAAAAAAAGCTGTAGGTAGGCTGTCGGCTGTTTAACTCTTCCCTCTCTCTCTTCTCTCTCTTTTTTGTAAAAGGCTATGGCAAAAATACCAGTAGGTTGGCAACCTTGCTTTAGGTTACGTTAGACCAAAAACCTTGGTGATTTTTTTCGAGTAAGATGTTGGTAATACTGTGTCCGAAAATAGGGGGGGGGGTTATGCCTTACAAGAGCAAACCATTAAAGCAAGTCCCACCGAGCTTTACTTTCGGGTGTAGTGTTGCCAACACTGCGAGAAAAAAATTGCCTGCTCCTTGCTTTAAGTTAGGTTACCCCAAAAACCTTGGTGATTTTTTTGAGTGAGAAGCTGGTAACACTGCGAGAAAAAGGTTGCCAGCTCCTTGTTTTAGGTTAGGTTACCCCAAAAACCTTGGTGATTTTTTCAAGTAAGGAGCTAGCAACACTGCGCCATCAAATAGAGCTCATGCCTTACGAGAGAAATCCATTAAGGCGAGCTCACCACTTCAGCTCACCACAAGAGGTTGGTCAACCGGCTTAATTGGACTACTAGGGTCAAATTCAGATATTAGAATTTGCAGTTCTTCGAGATGTGTACGGAAACCGTTAAGGTTCCATTGGAGACAATAAGCCATAGCTGGAGGTATGGTTGTTACCTTTTAAGGCGTACTTTATTTCTAGGCCCTGTCACCTTGATAAATTCTTCATCCGCGGCTTCGTCCTGTATCATGTCCTCGGGTAAGGACACAGAGGGCGAAGGGGATGAAGAAGGGGGAGTGGGGGCGGGTGCTTTGAGCGCCCGCCGGGCAGCCTTCAGCTGCGCCTTAAGTTTCAGGGTGGTGGCTGCCACCCTGACTGGAGAGCTAGTAGACTTCAGAAAATATTCCCTTGTATGCACCTGCTTGAACTTCCTCTCTGTGGAGCGAGGAGTGGTTGCTGGTTTCCTCGAAGCAGGGCGGGCTACTACGGGAATCGTTGGTGTTTGAGTTGACACGTCGCTGGTTTGTACACCCACACTGCGGCGGGTAAGAGCAGCTGCAGCAACTGTAGCGAATGGCACAGGTAAAGTGGTGCGTGTACTTTCGCGGAGACGTTGTTTTGCTTCGCCAGCAGAGATTTTCTCTGTGACGACCAACTCTCTGATTTTCTTCTCTTGTTGGAAAGAGGGGCAGTCACGATGCCAGACTGGGTGCTCGCCTTGGCAATTAATGCATTTGGGACCAGAAGAACAAGGTTCGGTCCCATGATCAGGCAGACTACACTTACCACAAAGGGCGGTAGTGGCCTTGCAGGAAGGCTGAGTGTGCCCAAAGTGCTGGCATTTGAAACATCGCATCGGGTTAGGGATGTATGGTCGGACTTTTAGTCTCAAATATCCAGCCCGTACAATATCTGGGAGAGTGGTCGTTTGGAACGTTAATATAATAGAAGCAGTTGGCACAAGTTCTCCGGATTTTCGCGTCTTGATTCGCTGCACTGCGGTGACATGTTGGTCTGAGAGTGCTTCAAGGATCTCTTCCTCCTCAGCATTTAACAGATCCCAGTGGCGAATCACACCTTTACTACTGTTAAGTTGACGATGGTGTTCAACATTAACAGTGAAATGGCCCAAAAATCGTAACTTTAAAAGGTTGTTGGTCTGGCGATCTGTGCTGGTCTGGATAAGTAGACTCCCGTTTCTCAGCTTCTTTATTTCTGGAACATCGGAACCAGCGGCGTAGTCTAGCTGTTTCTTGATAAGGAATGGTGACAAGTCCTTCAATGTAGCAACTCCGTGTTTCTTTGTTGTTGCAGAAACATCGTTACTATCGGTCTTCTCAACAATACTGATAACAAGGTAACGTGGCACGTTACTTGTCTTTTCCACAAATTGGAGCGGGCTCGAAGGCCGCGCTCGTTTTGGGGGTTTCCCCCGTTTGAGATGTTTTTTGTACTGATATACAAAATGTGTTTATTGTGGAGGGTCCATAAATTGTCGCCTCGACATGCCCTCTATGCCGAGGAAGGCCTACCTCCAAAAATGGAGGCTACTCGAGGACCAAACCGAAATCCCTGAGGCCACGTTCGCGACTGCACCTACCCCTGCAGCCAACACTGTCCCATCGGCACGTGCAACTCACACCTTGGGATAGGGGTTTTTTATCGAGGTTGTCTCCTCTAGCAGGACCCTTAGTTATAGGGAGGTGAAAGATATGGAGATGAATGACGTGATGGAATGGTGAAAACGTGAGATATGGATGTAAGAAATGAGTGAAATGATGAGATGAAAATGACCTCCCCACCTTACTTAAAAGGGAAGTCAAAGATATGGAGATGAATGACGTGATGGAATGGTGAAAAACGTGAGATATGGATATGAAGAATGGGTGAAATGATGAGATGAAATTGGCCTCCCTACTAAGCCCCTCGCCCCGTCAAGGCAGTCCTACATGGAGGGGGTGTTAATGTTTTCATTAACATAATTGTACAACTAATGTTTTCTATTGTGTTCAGAATATTGCTACATGAAAACAATACATTATCAGTAGTGGAAAATTTCTTATCTATATAGCTGAAAATGCAGTGCAAAAATCACATAAAACAACAAAACATATGTATGGTAAATCATGTGGAATTTTCAACTTAGGAATACTTTCACTAAACAAAAAAAATTAATATAGTGAACACTTTTCTAAGTGTGTAGATTCATTGGGGTAATGCACTTTTAGAAATTTGAAAAACATTCTGTTTTGGACATAAATTGACATATTGTTTTTCTTATATTCACACGAAAACAGCAAAAAATTATTATAAACAAGGACGTGACCCTTAATGCTCGAAAAACAAAAAAACAACAAAAAACAAGCAAACACTGTTGAAAAAAGATAGCTCTTTTCTGCAATTGCATTACACAGACATAATAATAACCATGGAGATTCCATGCTGAAAAAGAAATCAACTGTACATGATCATGTATTCAAACTACTAGCTGCTTTAAGGTTGAATTATTTCTTAATAATGAGATGTAGTAACTTATTCATTAAGATATAAGTAGTGTAATTGGGCCGGTTCTAAGTCACACTTTGTAGGTATGCATTTGTAGCCTCTGTTTTTTACCAATCGAATATCAGTTTTGGACATATTTTGACAATTTTTTGTCGATGTTTTTGCGTTTAGCGATGTTTTAGTAAAATTTCCCTTTTTTCCCACTCACACTTGGTAGGTATGCATTTGTAGCCTCTTTTTTTTATCAATTGAATATCAGTTTACCGGAACGTTGAAACGTTTATACAGAAAGGTTGAAACGTATTGTCACGAATAGTCGAACGTGTTGTGAATGGCAAATAAAAATAAAAAATCTCAAATTCAAAATCGGTTAAACAAGACAGAACAAGATAAAAGTGGAATCTTCGGGCTCGCGTTTTTTTTTAACCGACCTACTCCTAGAAGTGCTATATAAAATTTTCAAGAATTGTATTGGACGAAGATGATGATATCCATTTGAGTGATCGATATTGCTGAAATTTATCCGGTGTTCTCTAGATGATCATGAAAAAAAAACTATATTTATAAAATTACAGGGAGAAAAAGTGATAATCTAGAAGTCGCGAATGTAATAACAGGAGAGATGGAAGCGATTCTGGACGAAAAACGACAAGGAGAAGAAGAAACGTAAGGAGACTAATCGACGCGAGCAAGACAAAAGATGATCTGATGTAATGATACTACAGCATTTTAAGTGCCATGCATTTCTTCTTCGTTCGTAAATGAAATCAACAAGTTATTCAAATTACGGAACTTGTCATTTGACCTCCCTAGCGAAGCATGTTCTAAAAAATAAAATATCATCGGAAGTTTTCATTTCGCAAGCCACGATGAACTTAGGAGGCACAGGCTTGTATGCATTCCGTCTTTCGTTCGGAGGGACAACGTAACCAACCATTCAATGATGGGGGCCTCCCCATGGCGCAGTGGTAGCGTTGTCGCCTTGTAATCAAAGGGTCCCAGGTTTGATACCTGGCGGAGGCACATCGTGGTTCGGATCCCACTTTAAACTGTAGGTCCAGTATCGATTAACCATACTGTGCATAAAGTGGACTTAAAACACCAACTCATCAACAACAACAACATTCAATGATGATAATGTTTATGAATTTGTTCAGATTGAGAAAGTAAAAATTATCATGGAAGAGCCACCTTCTTTTGAATATCCCCTTTCCTCTGTTCATATTTTCCGTCCTTGATTTCAATTATGTTTCCCGCTCGTCAGAGTCAAGCGTATTTCTTTTTGTTTTGTTTTTATCACAGCTCTTCGTTTTCATTTTTTCTTTCAACGTACAAATTCATGTTATCATGTCATGGAAATTCTTCTCCTTTTTTTGCATTGCATAATTGAAGATTTGAAATAACACAGGATGAAAAAAATGCTATTGGCAAACTTACGAAGAGAATGAATTTGTAAGAATTCCCTTGTCAATATGAATACTTTATTACTAACTTTGTTTTTGTTTAATACGTGAAAACATATTACATTGAATATTAACTAATTAATTAATTCTCTACCCTTCTTGTACCCGAAAGTTCGATTTGTCCTTATCCTGAGCAAGATCTATATATATATTTTTAATTTTTTAGTTCCTTAGATATGAAACGAGGAGACAAAAGTTTTATGAAGAGAAAAGTAACATGAATTAAGCCTTCTTTTCATTTCCTCTTTAATATCATTTTCATTTGTTAGTATTACTCCTAAGTATTTGGATTTTGGAAAAACTGGTTCAAACAAGTTGTTATCACTTGGTTTCGGCCTGTAAGCACATATCTTTTAGATTTCTCATTGCTAACTTCTAAAACCTATATCTTTAGCTGCTTTGAAAAAATATTTTAGCATTATTCTTAATTGTATTTACATCATTCCCCAGTAAGTCTACATCATCTGCATATGCTAACAGTACTTCGTTAGTTTCTTTTACCTTCCTAAAAGCATATTCTAAGGCAAAAAAATTAAAAAGAGCATCTTCTTTTTTTTTTAATCCATCATGAATTGTACATTTTTTTGTCAGACATATTAACGAGTTTCTTCTCGACTAATTTATCTCTTTGGCATCTTTAACTTCAATCAAGTTAGGTTCTGCTGTGCGTACTTAATTTATTTTCTGATTTATCTCCTACATGAACATTTAAAACGTCATTAAAGTAGTTCTTCCATCTATTTAAAATAGTCAGCCATTTTTTTTTCATCAAGTTTACTTTAGGTTGCCACCCCTTTCTCAATTCATTTGCACCTCTGATACTCTTTATTTCAATTTCGTTAATTTTACTTTTCAAGTAATCTTCTAAACATGGTGTTCCTTAACCACCTAAGTCTATTTCTATTAGGTTATGCGAACCATGGCTTACTTTTTCTTGATTTATACTTTATTTAACTGCTGATTCTATTACACCCTTAAAGTTAATACAACGAAGGGCATTAGATATGAGTCATCACAATGTTACGTAATAACTTGTTGCAAAAACGTTGTGCAATAGTATACCCTTATAAGTAATACAATTAAGAGGTGCTTAATATGAGCCATCACAATATTACGTAATAACTTGTGTTGTAGGCTCCACGTCATCGCCATGTTACGCTCGCCATTGTTTTTTTTTCCAAGTCCATTAATTGTTAGGTTAAGTTGTGTCACGTAAGATTGTGAGCCTCATTTATTAATTGCTAGGTTAAGTTGTGTCACGTAAGATCGTGTGCCTCGCCATAGTAAATCGAAGGGCTCATACTTTTCTGTTTAGAAACGCTCCAATTACCCTTCTACTCTAAAGCACGTAGAGGCTCTCGTGTAGTTTAGCACGTAATAAAAGAAAATGCAAAATACCCCGACAACGTTTCAGCTACTAGGACCTCATTACCATGAGCCTAATCCTAGTAAGCCACATACACACGTGTTCTTCGTATCGCAAGTAAGTCAGATGACATCATGGGAGAATCACATTTCCCCCAGTGAGCCCACCACAACAAACGTCGCACATGCTAGAAGAAACAGGATCAGGATATTTTATGCTAAATTTACGGCTGCCTGTATGCAGTTATAGGCAAATCATTAAAAGAGCGCTCTAATATACAATGATTTCTCCTACAATGTACCCTAACATACAATTTAACATAACAAGTAAAATTTCGATTCGTCTATATATACCCAACAAAACTCAGAAACTGTCATACGCGAGAGCTTATATTTTGCAACAACTATAATTAGCCAACACTAGCAACAAGAACAAAAAAATTATATCAATTACTTGTATACTATTAATTAGTAACTTTAGATAATATTAATTATTAGTTTTCAGTTGTAATTAATTTTAAAAAACAATTATATTGTTAGGTGATGATAACCAAGTGCAAAAAGCATTGCATTTTTTTTTACACACAAACAAAGCACCACTTAGTTCACAAAACCTCTAACAGATGGCAGATAGTTACATGGTTCTAGTTAGGATGATGATTTTTGGGTTGTTGGATTGGGGTTGAAGAAGACTATTTGTTGTAGTGACCACAGTATTGTTTTTTTTTTTGTGTGAGTTTTCTGTTCTCTTACGACAATTAATATAGGTTGTCATAGAACCCTCCAATTCATGACTTAGGAAAAATCTGTTTGGTGATTCATCATGTACACCTATATGTGAGAAAAAGTATGAATAGAACCTATGATCGGAAATCCAAAATGGCGACCGGAAGTGGGGTTATCTTGGAAACGGTAAGACTTAGGAAAAATCTGTTTGCGGATTCATCACGTACGCCTATATGTAAGTAAAATATGAATAGAACCTATGTTCGGAAATCCAAAATGGCGACCGGAAGTGGGGTTATCTTGGAAACGGTAAGACTTAGGAAAAATCTGTTTGGTGATTCATCATGTACACCTATATGTGAGAAAAAGTATGAATAGAAGCTATGATCGGAAATCCAAAATGGCGACCGGAAGTGGGGTTATCTTGGAAACGGTAAGACTTAAGAAAAATCTGTTTGCGGATTCATCACGTACGCCTATATGTAAGTAAAATATGAATAGAACCTATGCTCGGAAATCCAAAATGGCGACCGGAAGTGGGGTTATCTTGGAAACGGTAAGACTTAGGAGAAATCTGTTTGCGGATTCATCACATGCACCTATACGTGAGAAAAAGTATGAATAGAACCTATGCTCGGAAATCCAAAATACCGACCGAAAACAGAGTTATCTTATCGCTTTCGCGTTTGCCTTTACGATATTTTCCGTTAAGGTTGCAAGAAACGCATTATTTTCTGGCGTAGAACTGTCTTTTTACCCCTATCAACAATCGAACCAACATCAAGATCGTTTGCGAGTTCAACAGTCCATTGCCCGAGGATACCGTGTGCAGCGTCATCCTGGTCGCCGAGAAGTCCTTCGCGTACGACGTGAAGAACGAGAGGGTGACGGAGCAGTTTTAAAAAAAAATCGTAAAAAAAAATTGCCACATACTAAAAAAAAATCAACACATTTTTTTAGGTTATATAAAATATAATGTAAGTTAGTTCGATGCGCAAATAAAAAAAATGATAGGTCGCTGAAGATCGTAAGAAAAAAAATCGTAAGATAGGTTAAGTTATATCACGTAAGATCGTGATCGAGTAAGGTGTTGGCAACACTGCGAGTAAGATAGGTTAAGTTATATCACGTAAGATCGTGATCGATTAAGGTGTTGGCAACACTGCGAGAAAATGAGGCTTATGCCTTACAAGAGAAAACCATTAAGTCGAGCCTCACCGAGCCTCACTCCGAGCCTCATTTTCGGGCGCAGAACTGTCCATTTGGGTCTACTCTAAAGTAGGTCAAAGCATGTAGAGGCTCTCGTGTAGTTTAGCACGTAAAAAAAAAGGATAGGTTAAGTTATATCACGTAAGATCGTGATATACCTACCAAGTATGAGTGGGGAAAAAAAGGGAAATTTTACTAAAACATCGCTAAACGCTAAAACATCGACAAAAAATTGTCAAAATATATCAAAAACTGATATTCAATTGATAAAAAAAAAGAGGCTACAAATGCATACCTACCAAGTGTGAGTGGGAAAAAAGGGAAATTTTACTAAAACATCGCTAAACGCAAAAACATCTACAAAAAATTGTCAAAATATGTTCAAAACTGATATTCGATTGGTAAAAAACAGAGGCTACAAATGCATACCTACAAAGTGTGACTTAGAACCGCTCCAATTACACTACTGATATATCTGACTTCATTTATTAGAAAAACCATAGATATTCAGTTCATCTGCTGTTTTTTCAATGCATTCAAAATCATTGAAAATTTGGTGTAAATCAAGAATTACGACTATGTGCCTCCACCAAGTCTGGGTAGACGAGGGTTAGCATTAAGAGGCCATAGTGCAGGAGCAAAAGTGGGAATATTAGGGGGGGCAACTACCCATCATACCCCTTCAATCGCCGCCACTGCTGGTAGCGTTGCATCAATGGTAATACAACTAAATGTATTCAAAATCGCAGTCTGCAGACTTCCGGAGACTGCCTCTCTACACAACAAACAAAGACTATCATATTGGTCTTTTGCATAACTGAAATCATTGCTTGCATTACCTTTATCCAGTATGTTACCGTTTTTGTTTCTTGAATAAGAAAGGTGAATGATAATTGTCCTTCTTACAAATGGATGAACATTTAAATCAATATTACAATTTCATACATTACACAAACATAAATCCAGGACCTGATTTGGAGCAGATGGATCATAATATACATTCAGCTGATTTAAATTTACTGGGGCAGCTACTTCTACAATCTTTTCTGCTTTCTTTTTAATACAACCAGTGTAATTAATGTTGCCACTGCTCCAGTCAATACACCTACATTAAATCACCTATTAAAATAACTTTGGTATACTTCATGAATATATATTGGAAGACCCAATAAAGGTATTTACTAAACGTCTCATAGTTAAAATCTGTGGCAGAATAATGAAGACCAAATAAAATTGGGTTGGAATTAAATCTCAAGAAAAACTTTATCCAGATAATATCAAGGTATTGAAAAGGTACTTCATCCAGATAATATCAAGGTAATGAAAAGGTACTTCATCCAGATAATATCAAGGTATTGAAAAGGTACTTCATCCAGATAATATCAAGGTATTGAAAAGGTACTTCATCCAGATAATATCAAGGTATTGAAAAGGTACTTCATCCAGATAATATCAAGGTATTGAAAAGGTACTTCATCCAGATAATATCAAGGTATTGAAAAGGTACTTCATCCAGATAATATCAAGGTAATGAAAAGGTACTTCATCCAGATAATATCAAGGTATTGAAAAGGTACTTCATCCAGATAATATCAAGGTATTGAAAAGTTACCTTTTCAAGTTCAAGAGTTGTAAATGAAATTGTATTTTTCTACAAGTAAAACTCAGCCACCACCACATTTTCTATTGGTAAGTCTCTGTCTTTTCTGATCACCGTGTATATGAGAACATGATGAGTGAACTCATAACTTATGTTTGTGCAAATTACTCACTATTACAGAATAATATGTATTCTTAAATGATATTTAAAAATACAAAAAACTTATTGTACTTACGATTAGTGAGTATATATTATTTCCGAACAACGTTTCAGCAAACCACTGTTCCCTTCATCAGGTTCTATTTTGACTATCGGAAACACTCCATAGTCACGTCAAGTAGATTCAAAAGCCAGGAAAAATGATATAGGTTTGACGCTGGTAAAGGAGGAATTTAAAAAACTTGCCAAAACCTGTTGTAACTTCCATTTCCACACTGTTGTTTAATATCACAAAAGTTAAAAGAATCAATCTAAAGGACGCATTTCTCCTTAAAAAGTTAAAAAGGCGCACACTATTTCACTTCCGCCGTGTTGACTCCAGAATGGTTCCTCGCCGAATGCCCCGGAGTTTGCACAAAGGGGAATAACATAAAAATGTGATATTTATCAATTTTATCTTCTTAGCCCTTAAACGGAATGTTAGTTGGGAGAGGTTGGATGTTTGCTTGGACAGTGGGGATAGCTGGAGGTTGCTTCTAATGGTACAAATGGAGCGATGCTGTAAAGTTTTTCTGTTGTGAATGCTTCCCTGAAGACACAGTGAAATTTTCGTCACCTTGTAATCAAATGGCACCAGGTTCGATTCACGGCGGAGGCACATAGTGGTTCGAATCCAATCTCGATTAGCTTATGTATAATTAGCCAAAAGTGGCAAAAAGCGACTCTACATAAGAGAATTAGTAAATAAACCATTCATCCTCATTGTAAGGATTAGTGAAAGTTACAGAAAAGGGACATAAAAGTAGAAAAAAATATATGTGAATTTGGAATAACAAAAGAAAATTGTAATTTCTGCAGGAAAGTTAATAACTCGTACGTACTTTTTACAATATCATAAAATATATTGAGGAAACTGAGCTGTAAACCTGAGCGTTCTAAACATATTGTAATTTTAAAATTTGTGAACAAATATGATGAAAATAATTGTAATTCCAGAAAGTGTATGTCTATTGTTCTTGTAACAACAATAATTTCTTGCTGGTGAGATCCTATAAACTGACAATGATTAATGCTGTTAACGTTCTGAGCCATTGATTGCTTGCACTATTGCTTTGTCACTGTAGTGGAAAATGGATCACTCACTTATACACGGCAAGTAATTAATGACATTATCCTGTCTCTTACACCATAGATATCCACAGGATTTGTTCCGGGAGTGGCACAAATGAGACATTTTTACCAGAGGCATGTTTCTTCCCCACAATAGCGATGTAGCTCAAAAAACTTAGATGTTAGCTGGAATATATTAATATATGACAGTTATCTGGATATTAGTATTATTCAGATACTACTGGAATAAATTACGTGAATATCTATAATCAAGATACTTATAATCAGTGGCGTCGCGTGCGGTTCACATACGGGTGTTGACAATAATTTTTTTATACTGAATGGAGATTTGCTCCTCCCTTGTAACTTCATCTTCAATTGAAAAATTAAGAATAACAGTTCAACTTATTTTCAACTATTTCCCACAAAAATCACGCTCTATTTGAAGTAATACACTTTTTTTTATTCAATTAACACCCTTTTAATTACGCAATTTACAATTAGTAATGGTTAGTGCAAACTAATTAGTATAACATGCAATCTCAGGTATGTACAATGCAAGACTACCATACTTCGCAATCTACTTTCTATTACACCGACCATATGTTAACCAACCACATTCATTCAGCATTGAAAGCACGTGCATCGTTAGCGGGACAGAGGGGAGGACGCGTCCAGTCCAGAAAAAAAAATATTTTGTATGTAAGATATTTGGGAATTATACAGAATGACCTCGCCCCGCCCACAATAACTAGGTTGGGATGCTTATGATCAATGTGACATTCCATATGTTCCTTCTTCCTTCGTGTTTTGTATTTTCCCTCCTAGCATCATTTTGCATTGGTTCAGAGAGATTGATTTTTGACCATTTAATGCAAGGGTTCTCAAATTTCTTTGCTTCACGGTGCCCTTAGTGTTTCAAGATTTTTCCGCGGCGCCCAGAATGTAGCCCTCTCTAACACTTGCATCAGTCAGTTACTTGTAAGATTGCATGCCTAAAGTTAAAAATTAAACACGTATTTCAAATTCAGAAACATTTCATATGTAAAAATGTACTAAATAAGCACATATTTGAAACATCCATAGCATTGACTAACAATTCAGTGAAAATATTGGAACATTTTGCAGCGCCCCTGCGCCCCTCAGGATGCCGCGGCACACTCTTATTATTAACATATTTACCCGTCGTTGCCTTCTAATCGAGGGGTCCTCGGTTCGATACCCGCGGAGGAACTTAGTTATTCGAATCCCACTTAAAACTGTAGGTCCAGTCCTGATTAGTCTTACTGTGCATAAATTGGACTTAAAACACCAAAAAAATCAATCAAACATATTTACCATCCTTGATCTTATGAATGCACGAAACTAATCGTTCCAGAGGCAGTCTTTTTGTATAGCTATGTGCAAATGGTAACAAACGCCCAGAATGTGTCCTTTGCCCATCCATGCTTCGAGTAAATTGTTCAATTACAAGAACTGTCCGATGAAAAAGTAATAACAATTCTCTTTTAGATATATTAAAATATTTTTTAAATGTATCTATTACAAACAAGACTACTTACTGATTTGTCCGAATAAGTGGCTAAAGAACACACTCTAAATATGCACTTTCAATTATACATTTGCACATGAACTCCCTCCTGAAGGATAACCGGCCGAAGCCTATAATTGAGCTCTAGATATTACACAGAAAAAAATAAAATTCTCACTGTGGGTCGAGTAATTGAACGCCACACACCGACGCACAATGCACTTAATAATGATATCAAGAGAAACTAAATTCTACATTATGCTGGCACTTACCTTTATAGAGGATACAGTTCCTTTAGTAATTTCTGTTGCAACCACTGTGGTGAATTTTACTTGTAAAGGAAGTCCATCCGTCTTTCTTTTCTTCTGGAGAACTTCTCAATTACTTGGTGGTTAAAGTCTTTAATGCCCCTCACCAGCCTTTTCTCGATGGATAACATAGCTAAAGCCGACAGCCTATCCTGAGACATGGTGTTTCGTAGAAACGTTTTAACCCGTTTCAAAGTTGAGAAGCATCTCTCTGCCTCTGCAGTTGTCATCGGAGTCACTACGACTATTCTCAGAAGCTTCACAACTTCAGGAAACGATTCTTTCAATCCATTTTTTATGAATAGATGAAGAAGAGGTACTGCGCCTTGAGCACATCTGAATTCTTCCCTAGTGTACAGAACAGACAACTCGGTTGATAAACGTTTCTCTTCAAGTGTTGGGTATGTTCCATGAGTATCAAAATAGATACTCACTTGCTTTGCCAATTTTGCCACGAGTATCAAAGGTGATACTCACACATTGATGTTTATTTTCCACTGACAATCATTTCTGATACTCAGTTTTCGGTGTTTATTCACGTTAAACAGTTCTACAAATTTCAAGCTTTTAGACGATTGTTGTAGCGTTGCAGTATTACAATTCTACACTAAGATATATATAAATTTATATTACATTACTTTCTCATTAGTTTAACATTAAGGAGCAGAATTTTCAGCACAAATTAGACTTCTAACATTGCTCTCAGAAGCGTAATGGCTTGGCACCACTGTTGTGTTCTCTTTACTGTGGAAAGCACAGATTGACTTCGTTGGTAGTTTCTTGGGGGTTCCTTTCTCTGTATGATTATTGTAAATGAAGTGCTGAAAAATGGAAGACAAAGAAGCAGAAATACTTAGGCAAATGTTAGATGAAGAAAGTGACATTGAAGGATTTTCCAGTGACACACAAAGTGACGACGTAATAGAGTGTGGTGATGATTCCGATTTGGACCCAACATATGTAGCTACAAGTGGAAGCGAAGACAGTAGTGATAATAGCGCCAATAGTCCTTGCACTACAGGAGCAGTGTTGCAACCTCCAGTAAACATTTATAACTCTGATACTGAATCAGATGATAATGGTAACCCTAGTCACGGCGATATTTTGACTTGGCATCCAGTAGACCAGGTTAGTGCTGCACGGTTTCTTTACAATCCCAACAATGAATCTGTTGGGGTTAATCCAGATCTCTTTGAAATTCTCATTGACGGAACTCCAGCAGATTTCTATGGTTTATTTTTGGACAATGATCTGATTGATTTGCTAGTTGTTGAAACTAACAAATATGCAAGGCAAAAAATTTCAAGTTCTAACAATTTGCCAAGACATTCTCGCTTGACTAAATGGATCGACACAGATCGAGAAGAAATGAGAAACTTTTTAGGTTTAGTTATGTGGATGGGACTTGTGCAGATGCCTAGTATCGCTTCATATTGGAAAAAGTCATTTCTGTTTGATAACAATGTACCAAAAATAATGTCAAGAAATAGATTTGAAGCTTTGTTACAAATGTTTCATTGTGCAGATAATGCAACAGCACAGCCTGGGAACAGATTGCACAAAATTGAAGGGCTCATACAAACACTGGTACAAAAGTTTACTCAATGTGTTATACCTGAAGAATTTATGTGCATTGATGAGTCTATTGTGCCTTCCTTAGGTCGTATTGTGTTCCGCCAGTATATAAAAAACAAGAGGCACAGGTATGGTATCAAAATTTTCAAATTATGTTGTGCAGATGCTTATACTATTGCATACAAAATTTATGCGGGAAAAGAAGCCAAACCTGGAATGGCTGTATCATGTAAAGTTGTACTTGAGCTAGCCGAACCATATCTACATTTAGGTAGAACTCTGTATGCAGACAATTGGTACACTTCAATTGCACTGGCACATGAACTTTTACAAAAAAATACTCATTTGGTGGGAACTATGCGTTCCAATCGAAAGTTTGTGCCAAGAGCAGTGACAACTAAAAAAATACAAAAAGGTGAGGTTATTGCTCTGAGAAGTTCAACGAAGGTAACTGTTCTCAAATGGAAAGACAGAAGAGACGTCCTGATGATTACTACAAAGCACGGGGATGAAGTACACGAAGTGCAGCAAAGAAGAGGACCAGTTTTGAAGCCAGCTGCTGTAGCTGATTACAATAAAGGCAAAGCTTTGATTGACCTGGCCGATGAAATGAATTCATATTCAAGTGCATTACGAAGAAGCCTTAAATGGTATAGAAAAGTAGCATTTGATATAATAATGGGAACAAGTGTAACCAACTCACTTTCTTTGTTCAAGAAGGTGACTGGAAGGAAGATGGAAATAACTTTCTTCAAACAATGTATTGTGATGGAACTTATCAAGAAACACACAATTGTACCTTCTCCATCCCAGATGCAACAGAAGCAGCACAATCTTATTTCCTTAGCACCAAAACGCAGTAAATGCAATAATTGCTACAAGAAGTTGGTTGCTGCTTCTGGAAGGAAAGAAGCTCAGAAAAAGTGCAAGCAAGTGAACAAAAAATGTAACATTTGCAACATTTTTCTTTGTGCAGAGTGCTTCTTTGAGTTACATAAAGTGAAACAAAAGTAATATTTTTATGCTAACTGAAGACAACATTTTTTTGGTTTACATAACAATTATCTGTTGAGAATTCTTTGTAATTTCAACCAGCATTTGGAACTGAGTATCATTATAATTATATAAGCAAAAACAAATCTAATTTTTGTTACAGATTCTTGAAAAAAGTGATTGTTTATTTGTGAAATCGCATTTTTTATGTAAAAATCATTCTCCTGAAATATCTAAATTGTACTAAATGTGTAAACAGTTTTCATCATACCCAATTTTTGTGAGTATCAATTTTGATACTTATGGCAATACAGTAAAAATTTTATCTCGGTTGCCACGAATATCAAAATTGATACTCGCCAATTATTATGTAATTATAATTAGTAATAAAGTTACATTATAAGTTATTTGTTTCTAAGATTATTTTCAACAAAATAAAACAAAAAAAACATCGTGGCAAGGGTGAGTCAACACCTGATTTCATTGTGGCAGTCAACCTGTTAACTGCAGCATTTAGGAGATCAGCAGGGAATGTTCTCTGGTATGTAGGAAACATTTCCGGATTGAGAAGTTGGACTGCAACAAGGTGATTTTTGAAAGAAAGTATTTCTTCAGTCTGTACAATAATGACATCACATACTTCTTTCGCTGCATTATGTGTGTCAGGCTTCTTTCTCTTAACCAGATGTTCAGAATTTGTAGGCCCGATACTACACTGAATAGAATCAATCTGCTCCCTTACTTTTTGTATTTCCAACTTAAAATTTTTCACCTGATTCTCAACCTGAATTGGATCCGTATTTGTTTTCTGAAGTTGACGGAACAGAATTTCCACATGTGGCATTATGTAATGGAATGCAGTCAGCCAAAACACAAAGATTGGATCGTGCAGTATGCGCAACAAACCATCACACTCCCGAAGTGTAACTCCATCGACAGATGACATGTTACTTATTGTCTCCAAGCAATCGATTAACTCGTTTTTATGTTCGTAAATAACAGAAACGGTTCTGCTATTGTATGTCCACCGTGTCGGAACTCCTCTAGGCAGACGCTTCTGTACTTCTGCTTCAAGTACCTTTGTTCTCTTTGCTGACCGAGAAAAAAAAGCAGGGAAAGGAGACAAATTTGCAAAAAACAACTTGGCTTGTGTATCTGTTACAGCACGCTCCATCAGTAAATTTAGTTTGTGAGCATAGCAATGAACAAAGTAAGCTGTTGGATATTGTGCTCTGATCTTGGTTGAACACCATTCCCACGTCCGCTCATGACCGACCCCCCATCGAAACTCGTACCAATCAACTTTTGTGGTGAATTTTCCAGGTGTTTCTTTAGCTCAGATAGGAGTGTAATGGATGTTGCATCATTGCTCTGAGGGTTTAAGAAACCCCAAAATCTTTCAATGGGATTTCCTTCCATTTCATAACGGTAAATTAACACAAGCTGGGTGTGAGTTGTTACATCAGTTGTTTCATCTGCCTGGATTGCTACAAATTCAGAGTCTTTAATTTCTCTGGAAATCTGGTCCCTGCACACTTCTAGCATGCAATCCAACAGCTCATTTTGAATTGTTGCAGATGTTCCTTTGAATGTGGTTGCTGTGTCCAGATGCTCTTGCATTGCACTGTCAAGGTTCTTCACAAAGTCCACTAATCCACGGAACACTCCTGGATTATCCAAAGCTTCTGACTCGTCGTGACCACGCAAAGCGAGTTCGAGAGCACCACAAAATTTTATGCAATCAATCAGGCGAGTAGTGTATATTGATTGTTTCAACGCAATACTTTGTAGGTATGCATTTGTAGCCTCTTTTTTTATCAATTGAATATCAGTTTTTGACATATTTTGACAATTTTTTGTCTGTGTTTTAGCGTTTAGCGATGTTTTAGTAACATTTCCCTTTTTTTCCCTTTTTTCCCACTCGTACTTGGTAGGTATATCACGATCTTACGTGATATAACTTAACCTATCTTTTTTTCTTACGATTTTTTTAATTTTTTTTACGATCCTAAGTGATATAACTTAACCTATCATTTTTTTTTATTTACGCACCGAACTAACCTACAAGGGACTCTGTTTGTTTTAATATTTTAAAGTTTTTTTCACATATTTTATATAACCTTGTTGATTTTTTTTTTTTTAGTATGTGGCAATTTTTTTTTAAAACTGCTCCGTCACCCTCTCGTTCTTCACGTCGTGGACGAAGGACTTCTCTGGGACCAGGATGACGCTGCACACGGTGTCCTCGGGCAACGGACTGTTGAACTCGCAGACGATCTTGATGTTGGTTCGATCGTTGACCACCACCTGCTTCCTCTTCGTCGTGTTGATGACGAACATCTGCCTGCGGATTTTGAATTCGCTGGGAGTGTAGTACATGTCCACGTTTCCCTCGGTCACGCGTTTGTAAGCAGAATACGCTTCGTAAAGTTTGAGGTAATCGTCTTTGGCCATGTCCAGGTTGTAATTCTCGCGCGGGAACACTTCGTTCCTCCCGTTCTTGAGATAAACGTTCTTGATCTTGAAGTCGTCGAACTTGCTGGAATCTTTCTCCTGATTGTTATCGCGCCCGGTCTGAAAAAGTACAATGACGAAATCTGGCATGTCGAACTGTATGTTGTTGAACTGAGTCGTGACGTCGAATTCCATGTGACTTCCCGACGCCAACTTCTGCACGCACTGGTAACCGTGAAAGTGAATCGGCACCTGCGGACTTTTCAATATCTCGGCTTTGTACTTGAGGGCGTAGTTCGTTTCGTATTCCACGATCGGCATTCTCAACTCCATGCTCCGGATGACGCATTTCGCCGCTTCGGGTAATGTGTTGGCTATCGGCGTGCCGTCGGCGTTCAAGTTGGTGTATCGCATCAGTGCGTCGTTGTCGTTGGCCGCTCTTCGAAATATGACTCTCAGTCCTCCCTTCCACATGATCTCCTTGTAGTCCGAGAAGAAACCAGGCAGCAGACGCATGGGAAAGAGCACCGTGTGATTTCTCGTCGATATTTTGGTCTCCGCTTCGAACCCCCCCGCTTGATAGTATGCTGCGTCCGTTTTGGATAATTTCAACGTTCCCACTGCCGTCGACGTGTTGCCTGGATAATCGATTCTGTCGATGACGGTGTTGTGTTTCCTCACCTCCACCTGCGAGAACAGGTGAGGCACGAAGTTGTCCACGAGTTTCAAATTGGCATTAGGCGGAAACGCTTCTCCGCTTTCCTTCTTCACCACGTCGAATTGAAGGTAAAGGTCCGCTCTGTGAGGATGAACGAACCCGTCGCCTACGTCCACGTCGTATTCGATCTCCCGATTCGCTTCGTTCAGATTGGCGAACGTGCGACGGTTGGGAGGAAAAGATTGCAATTCGTAACTTTCGATTTGCTCCATGATGTATGGTTATTTATTATACGTTGATCTCCACTATGGCCGTGGTCGTTGCACCTGCGAAATCCACCACCTCTCCTTTCTCGTTCGTCACCACCAACTCTATGTCGTTTATGCGGTTGCGACATACTGGAAAATAGATCGGCGAAGAGGGTGTGTAGATGATCGGTTCCATGAACTCGGAACTTGGTTTGAACGTGGCTATGATTCCCGTCTGCTTGTGACTTCCTAACAATCCGTCCGAGTATTTCGTGATCATGCCTTCCGCCACGTTGCAGTGTACGTTCAGAGTCTCTATGGCCAAGAATTTAGGAATGTTTGTTGCCGTGTGCTTGATGCCAGCTTCGAGTTTTGTGTCGTTCTCGAAACCTAAAAGTTCTCCCATGGTGCCCAGGTCCACCGTCTCCGTCGCGGACACGATTTCTACTCTGTGCGTGACCGAATTTTGAGAAAGGTACATGCCTTTGGGTAACTGAGCTTGCAAAGTAGAAAGATTGTATTGGCCTGGCGTGACGACGATATGTTCGCTTCCGACGCTAATTTTGTTGTTGTGATGCGTGACGTTAGGTATGAGGTACATGCTGTAGAATACACGCAGAGCTACGGATTTAGGATAGACGATGTCGTCGTGCAGCGTGAGTTTCAAGATCGAAGATTCGCTCGTGAGATGGAACACGCCCATTGTCGTGATGCTTTAGATTCCACAATGCTTTCTGGAAATCTTCCACCTGCGGCTTATTTATTTTAGAGAGAAACGCGAGCATGGAGAGACAGAGATGACCGCAGTTCACGTCTCCGAAATTTTGAATGCGTTCGTCGTTGTAGTATATAGAGGTTTTGCTTGTTTTCAGATAATGGACTAAATTTGTAGGTGGAACGCCTCCGAAAGAATCGAAAACGAATGCTTTATCATCATCATTTTTGTGGTAACATATCCAATGCGTGAATGGATTTTCTTGACTGTCCAAGTTGACTACGCCGCATTCTCTTCTTTTAACGGTTGAAGGTAACGAGTCGGACATGAAAACGCCTCTGAAGTGTTTGATTTGTAATGGTTTGATCAGAGATTCAATGTCTCGGTTGGTGAGTGCTGTTTCTTTTTTTTAAACTTTTTCGTTACGCCCTTCCCCCCTTTCTTCTCCATGGCCAGGTTGTGACGTTTCTGTTCTTCCAACTCGGCCTTGTTCTTCTTCGAGTCGATGACGGTTTTCGCGATGGCGGCGCTACCCCCAGCCAAACTTCCCACGGCCCCCAATGCTGCCAGGATGGCCGGGATGCTGAATATGAAACCTCCGATCTTTTGCTGTTTCCGCGAACGCTGCAACCGTCTCAATTGAGGTGTGCTGAGAAGTAATTTCATTCCGTGTCCTTTGCTCAAGCAAGAACGTTTCTTCTCGCGTTGTTTCTTGGTGAGTAACCCATCGAGGGCACCCAGCGTTTTTAGATTCGAATATGGTATCTGGTACACGACACCCTTGGGCTTCATGTTGATGCTCTATATGTTATTTTTTCACGGTATGTTATTTATATATATAAATGTTCTGAGATTTTTTTTTGTTTCCCTCTCGTGTAACTTTTTTTTTCAAGGTTTGTTATTTATATATATATGTTCCGAGATTTTTTTGTTTCCTTCTCTCGTGTAATTTTTTTTTCAAGGTATGTTATTTATATATATGTATGTTCCGAGATTTTTTTCCCCTCTCTCGTGTAATTTTTTTTTTTTCAAGGTATGTTATTTTATATACTCCGCACAGCCGTTACACAAATTCTATTACGTGCTTCGTTTTCTTACCAAGAAGTTCCTTTGTCCCCTTGTACACGATTCGAGTTTTGTTCTCGATTAAAATAGATAGCTTCTCGTCGGATAACATGTTAGCATATCGATCTGGTAAAAATAGACTGTATTGTCCGTCGAGCAACAGACGCACCTTGGGACCATACTGGGTAGAAGCAATTGAACCGGAAGTTATCGTGTAAGGTTTGCCGACTTCCAATTCCTGAATTTTTACATACTCTACTGACAAATTTAGCATTTGTTTTAATGCTTGGAGGTCACTCATTTTTTCAGTCGAGTAGTAGTCAATATGTACCTTTGACAACAATTTTGATTTCTTGACCCCACGACCGCCAAACCCTCAAAAACTCACTTTCTCTCCACGTTCCACGCCTCATTTATTGCGCTGACGATGTTTCACAGCGCAAAAAAAGCCGTGATGAGTGAAAGATGAGCTCTCATCCTCTCATCCTCTCATCCTCTCATCCTTGAAGGATGAATGCATCTTATTGTAATTTTCCAAGTCCCGGTCAAATGTTTGTATATCGTGACCTTTGTAAACCTCTCTCTTTCGGGAACGATGTGCCACACACACGCACACACACGCGCGCGTGTGTATCACTTTCTCCCCACGTTCCGCGCCTTATTTATTGCGCTGACGATGTTTCACGGCGCAGAAAAGCAGTGATGAGTGAAAGATGCACTCTCATCTTCTCATCCCCTCATCTTCTCATCCTCTCATCCTCTCATCCTCTCATCTTCTCATTCTCTCATCCTCTCATTCTCTCATCCTCTCATCCTCTCATCCTTTGAAGGATGAATGCACCTTATCGTAATTTTCCAACCCCGGGGGGACCAAAAAATGTTTATATATCGTGACCTTTGTAAACCTCTCTCGGGGAACGATGTGCCACACGCGCGCGCCTGCCTCTTATTATTTCCGTATTGTGACACAAACAAACAAACAAATAATAATTGTTGTTTTTTAGGATTCCTGGCCCCTATAACCTCGCCAGGGTGCGTGGTGCCCAACCAAAAAAAGTAAAAGGTTTTCTAACGGCTGCGGTTCTAGATAACCACACCTCTGTAGAGTTTCACGTGTTTTTTTTTTCTCAAACTTCCATGAAACTCTACAGAGGACCTCCGTAATGCATGCAACGTGTGCTAACGACTCTAGTGTTATTTTGATGTTGTAATATTTTTGGATATAGAGTTTTATTGTGAGATATAGATAAAAATAATTATGTTTATTATAATATTTTCTTGATGAAGATGGAGAATATATGTGTGTGTTACAAATAAGGTTGCATGCTTTTTTTTTCTAGTGTGTGTGTATGTGTTTTTGATGTTTCGACAGCATCTGAAACGATAAAAAAAGAAAGAATTTTATTGTTAATTTTCTTGTGTAAAAACAACAACAAATTTTTTTGTGCAAATTTTCTGATTTGACTCTCGTGCTATAGTGCAAAAAAGATATTGTAACTGATAACTAATGAAATTGATATTTGTAACTGATCTGAACTAGTGAAATTCGTATTGTGCTATTGTAACTGATTGTGCTAGTACAAAAAATTTCTTATTTGTGCAAGAAAAGATGTTAAAAAACTTGTTAAAACTGCTCTGTGACCCTCTCGTTCTTCACGTCGTAGGCGAAGGACTTCTCTGCAATCAGGATGACACTGCATAGGGTATCCTCGGGCAAGGCATCGTGGAACTCGCAGACGACCTTGATGTTGGTTCGATCGTTGACCACCACCTGCTTTCTCTTAGATGTGTTGATGACGGTCATGGGTCTCCGTGCTTTGAATTCGCTGGGCGTGTAGTACATGTCCACGCTTCCCTCGGTCACGCGTTTGTAAGCCGAGAATGCTTCGTAAAGTTTGAGGTAATCGTTTTTTGTCATGTCGAGGTTGTAATTCTCGCGCGGGAACACTTCGTTGCGTCCATTCTTGAGATAAATGTTCTTGATCTTGCAGTCGTCGAACTTGCTGGAATCTTTTTCCTGATTCTTGTCCCTCCCGGTCTGAAAGAGCACTACGACGAAATCTGGCATATCGAACTGTATGTTGTTGAACTGCGTCGTCACGTCGAATTCCATGTGACTTCCCGATGCCACCTTCTGTACGCACTGGTAACCGTGAAAGTGAATCGGCACCTGCGGACTTTTCAAGATCTCCGCTTTGTACTTGAGGGCGTAATTCGTTTCGTATTCCACCACCGGCATTCTCAATTCCATGCTCCGGATAACGCATTTTGCTGCTTCGGGTAAAGTGTTGGCTATCGGCGTGGTGCCGTCCGGACCCAAAGTAGCGTATCGCATCAGTGCGTTGTTGTCGTTGGCCGCTCTTCGAAACGTGATCCTCAGTCCTCCCTTCCACATGATCTCCTTGTAGTCCGAGAAGAAACCAGGCAGCAGACGCATGGGAAAGAGCACCGTGTGACTTCTCGTCGATATTTTGGTCCCGGCTTCGAATCCCCCGGCCTGGTAGTACGCTGCGTCCGTTTTGGATAATTTCAACGTTCCCACTGCCGTCGACGTGATGCCTGGATAGTCTATTCTGTCGATGACGGTGTTGTGTTTCCTCACCTCCACCTGCGAGAACAGGTGAGGCACGAAGTTGTCCACGAGTATCAAGTTTGCTGCTGCGGGAAACGCGTCTCCGCTTTCCTTCTTCACCACGTCGAATTGAAGGTAGAGGTCCGCTCTGTGAGGATGAATGAACCCGTCGCCTACGTCCACGTCGTATTCGATCTCCCTTTTCGCTTCGTTCAGATTGGCGAACGTGCGACGGTTGGGAGGGAAAGATTGCAATTCGTAACTTTCGATTTGCTCCATTTTACATGTATGGTTATTTATTATATGTTGATCTCCACGATGGCCGTCGTAGTGGCACCTGCGAAATCCACCACGTCTCCTTTCTCGTTCGTCACCACCAACTCTATGTCGTCTATGCGGTTGCGACATACTGGAAAATAGATCGGCGAAGAGGGCGTGTAGATGATCGGTTCCATGAACTCGGAACTTGGTTTGAAAGTGGCTATGATTCCCGTCTGCTTGTGACTTCCTAATAATCCGTCCGAAGATTTCGTGATCATGCCTTCCGCCACGTTGCAGTGTACGTTCAGAGTCTCTATGGCCAAGAATTTAGGAATGTTGGTTGCTACGTGCTTGATGCCAGCTTCGAGTTTTGGGTGGTTGTTCTCGAAACCTAAAAGTTCTCCCATGGTGCCCAGGTCCACGGTCTCCGTCGCGGATAGGATTTCCACTCTGTGCGTGACCGAATTTTGAGAAAGGTACGTGCCTTTGGGTAATTGAGCTTGCAAAGTGGAGAGATTGCATTGGCCTGGCGTGACGACGATGTGTTCGCTTCCGACGCTAATTTTGTTGTTGTGCTGCGTGACGTTAGGTATGAGGTACATGCTCTAGAATGCACGCAGAGCCACGGATTTAGGATAGACGATGTCGTCGTGCAGCGTGAGTTTCAAGATTGAAGATTCGCTCGTGAGATGGAACACGCCCATCCTAGTGATGCTGTTTGAGGTTCCACAATGCTTTCTGGAAATCCTTGATCGTAGGGTTATTTATTTTAGAGAGAAACGCGAGCACGGAGAGGCAGAGATGGCTGCAGTTCACGTCTCCGAAATTTTGAATGCGTTCGTCGTTGTAGTATATAGAGGTTTTGTTCGTTTTCAGGTAATGAATTAAATTTGTAGGTGGAACACCTCCGAAAGAATCGAAAACGAATGATTTATCATTGTCGTTTTTGTGGTAACATATCCAATGCGTGCCTGGATTTTCTTGACCGTCCAAGTTGACTACTCCGCATTCTCTTCTTTTAACGCTTGAAGGTAACGAGTCGGACATGAAAACTCCTCTGAAGTGTTTGATTTGTAACGGTTCGATCAGAGATTCAATGCCTCGGTTGGTGAGTGCTGTTGTTTCTTTTTTTTAAACTTCTTCATCACGCCCTTCCCCCCTTTCTTCTCCATGGCCAGGTTGTGACGTTTCTGTTCTTCCAATTCCGCCTTGTTCTTTTTTCGAGTCGATGACGGTTTTCGCGATGGCGGCACTTCCGCCAGCCAAACTTCCCACGGCCCCCAATGCTGCTAGGATGGCCGGGATGCTGAATATGAAACCTCCGATCTTTTGCTGTTTCCGCGAACGCTGCAAGCGTCTCAATTGAGGTGTGCTGAGAAGTAATTTCATTCCGTGTCCTTTGCTCAAGCAAGAACGTTTCTTCTCGCGTTGTTTCTTGGTGAGTAACCCATCGAGGGCACCTAGATTTTTAAGATTGGAGTATGGTATCTGGTACACGACACCCTTGGGCTTCATGTTGATGCTCTATGTGTTATTTTCACGGTATGTTATTTATATATATATTCTGAGATTTTTTCTTGTGTAGTTTTTTTTTTTACGGTATGTTATTTATATATAAATGTTCTGAGATTTTTTTCAAGGCCTCGCAGTCGTTACACAAATTCTTTTACGTGCTTCGTTTTCTTGCCAAGAAGTTCCTTTGTCCCCTTGTACACGATTCGAGTTTTGTTCTCGATTAAAATAGATAGCTTCTCGTCGGATAACATGTTAGCGTATCGATCTGGTAAAAATAGACTGTATTGTGCGTTGAGCAACAGGCGTACCTTGGGACCATACTGGGTAGAAACGATTGAACCGGAAGTTATCGTGTAAGGTTTGTCGACTTCCAATTCCCGAATTTTTACATACTCGACTGACAAATTTAGCATTTGTTTTAATGCTTGGAGATCACTCATTTTTTCAGTCGTCATATCAAAAAAAAATTCAGAGTGTTAGAGAGAAATTTAATTGTTTTTTCACGATGTGTGTTATTTATATATACCGAAGATTATTTTTTTTCACGATGTGTGTTATTTATATATCAAGTTTTTTTTTTTGACACGTATATATATTATTATTTTTTTAACAGAGGAAGAAAGTCCGTGCTTCGGAAAACGCGATGATGTGCGTAATGATATCTTCCGTCTCCTGCTTAGACTTGCGCCAATCTACTGTGTACCGTCTTCTTCCCTGCCTTGCCTCGTGCAATTCATCTAACCTATCGTTTAATTTTTCCCCTGCAGCCAAAAGCAGAATTTTGAGATCACCGCACCTCAGGCCGCTGATCTCCCGAAGATGGTCCTTGAGAACTATTTCGCATCCCATGTGAAATGCCGGCGTCGTTTTAGCTATGATCACAAGTTTATTAACATCTCCGTTAACTACCTTTTCGAATATTTTAGATAGTAGTTCGTGCGGCAAATCAGTTATGCAAGCCATGTTGTTTTTTTTACTGTATGTTATTTATATACCCCACCCCAATTTTTGTTTTGTGTTCATGGTGATGGTGGTACCCAGTGCGGCGACCCGTTCACCCAGCGATGCGTCTCTGCTCACGAACCTTTCGAAAGCTGCGTGCTCTAACTTTCTGCCTGCTTCGTGACGTGCATCCAGATCCGTCTGCGTGGTGTTGTAAGCGATGTCGTGATCTTTGCATGCGGCGTCCAACGGATTCACACCCTTGTCTCCTCTCTCCAATCTTTTCTCGAGTTTGGTACCCGGTCCGCAGTACTGGTAGCCAGGTAAATGCATCTCGAAAGGTAACTTGTTGATGATGTCGTTCACGAGTCCTTTTCCTTCGGCCACGTTCCAGAATCTCGGAGGTAGCGTGTTGATGATTTTGATCAGGTAACCTATGCCCTTGTCGTCGTTCACGATGAAGTTGGAAAGTTTCGTGCTGATCATGTCCACGATGCCAACCTTCTCGTTGTAGAAATTACGGTTGCCTGCATTCTCTTCGCCGGCTATCACCAACAATCGGTCCACGAGCTTCCTCACGTCGTCCACCCAAACGAATTCTTTGGGTAACGTGTTGTAGCGTTTGACGACGCTGCCTGTTTTGACCTGGTTCCAAATCGGTTTGATGAGATTCCTGTACTTCTCGCCGCTGCTCGATTTCACCCTATTCTGCGAGGCATCGTTGTTCTGGTACAAGGCATCCGTCATGATCAAAATTTCCTTGTAACTCTGGTAATCTTCGTCGGTGTAATCTTTCGGCTGCTTTTTGGCAACGAGTTCCCACAGTCCCACCGTACCCCGATACCTGGTCCAACTATCCTTCTCGCCTAAATTAACTTTAATGTCGTTGCCTTCGAAGGTCACCTTCGATTTCCCAATCTTCCACACCACACCACCGCCTTCGTTGGTTTCCATGCTAGGATACAAACCGAACACTTCATCCTTGTCGAATTTCCCCGTACTCAGGTAGTCTCGTGCCAAAGGTCCCAACTCGATATTATCCGAAGAAGACGTGCTACCAATGGCTCGACGTCGTGCCGGTGCATCCTTCAGTTCGAACGGTGTCGAAGGAATGCTCGAAATGGGCGTGGGTACAGCGTAACTTTTAGCTGCGAGCGGTACGAGTTCGTTGATCAAATTTTTATTTTGTTCCGTGACACTTTTAATTTCTTTACCTAGACCGCTGATGGCATCGATCACAGGTTGATCCTGACGTTTCTTCTCTTCGTAGAATCCGCGATTCTCAGATTTCCAACCTTTGAAGCGTTTCGCGAGGTAATCGCGGAGCTTGAGATTTTCCTCTTCGATTTTTCGTTTCGTCATGACGTTTATTTATATACGTCGTTTCTCACAACGTTGCAACGTTTAGAAAGTCGTTGATTTTGTTTCTGTATTTTCCGTCGTTGGGTTTCCTCGTCATGTCGATCGTCGCGAATCCGAAATCGTCACCGTTCCAGCAAGTAGAGCAGCAGCGTTCCGAAAATTGATTGTAGTTCATGTCTCCGCCTACGTAGTCATCGTACGCGTGCTTGAGGTTGGTGTGATCTTGACGAAACAAACATATGAAATTAGCGTTGTCGCGTACTAACTGTTTTTGGAATTTTGGAAAACGTTTGAGCTAGGTAGAAACAATCCATTCCTTTGTGACGACCTTGCGTGAAAAAGTTGCGAATTTCATTTTGATTTTCCAGGATGGCGTCGTCGAACACGACGACTGAATTTTCACGACAATCGTCGAGTGGTTTTATTTCCGAAGCGAACGTTGCAATGTCCAGACCATCGTACACTTTCATCAGTTGCTGGTATTTGGATTGCTCCAAACTTTTCGAGAACACGTACAGGTGCCTGTTCTTCCAATCTAACCAATTCGGTGCGAGGAGAAAATTGTCCACGAGCAGTGTCGTTTTTTCACACCCCGAAGGACCTACGATCAGACAGCGGATGCTGTCGGGAAGCAACTCGCCGTTCTTTTTTTTTCTCGTTTGACTTTCCGGATCCGGTAGACGCTTCACCACGTTCCACGTACTCACAAGATCACTTCGTTCGCGTCGATCCAACTCTTTTCCGGAAGTCCCAGCCATTTGACAAACAGTTTGTCACCTTTCCTACGCAATACTTTCTCGATGAGGTACGTGTCGGGGTGTTTCGTTTTAGAGAGTTCCTCTTCGTAAAATCTTCCTTTCAAAATCTCGCCGCTACTATCTTTTATTATATACGTGTGTCGGTTTCCGGGTAAAACTCGAACCACCGTAAAAAGTTCCGTGCTCCAATTTTTTGTGAATCCCTTCTCGAAGGTGCGTTTGAATTTGCTGATCCTCACCTGGTCTCCAATTTTGTATTTAGCTTTTTTTGTCGTGGGTGTGTACTTTGGACAGTAAACTGTAGAAATTAAACGCTGCTCGTCGGACTTGGTAACGTCGGCTGGCTTCATGCCTATCGTTCTGTGTACCGTATCATTATAGGTGTCGACGAGTTCCGGCAGGATGTCGACCCATTTGTAATTTCCCCGAAGCGTGAATCGTTTCCACATGTGAGTTTTCAAGGTTCGATTGAATCTTTCCACGATGCTGGCTTTGATGTGACTGAAGGTCGAATAATGTTGAATGTCATGTTTTTGAATAAACTTTTGGAATACAGCGTTGTAAAATTCCTTCCCCTTGTCTGTTTGCAGAAACCGTGGTCGTCTGCCACCGCTTTCGCGAAAAATTGTCTTGAATGCTTCCGTGACGCATGTTCCCGTTTTCGCCTTCAAAGGTAGAGCCCATGCGAATTTCGAAAATGTGTCTATGACGGTGAGGAGGTACTTGTTGCACTTGTTCAATTTATGTACGTTTTTCAAATTGCCGCTACTCATCTCCACGAGGTCACTTTGCCAGAGGTCGTCGATGCCCTTGGTTACCACAGCCAAACGTTCGTAGTTGCGGCGTGCAGGTTTATGCAATTCTTCGACGATGGCTTGCCTAGACATTTTTTTAGAGATTACGTTTCAAGAGAAGCACAAGCGTGATGGGATTCAAAGAGGGTGGTACCTCGCTCGTGTTTTGAATGATCAGCTTATCGCCGGCACTCACGTCGAAAACGGTAAGATCTTCGTCTTCGTGTATTTCATATATGTTGCGCGTTTCGTTCCAACGTGCCAGAGGAGTGTTTCCTGCTTTCTGGACACCACGATTCGATATCAAAGTCATGGTAGGAACGCTAGCTTTTCTACCGTGAGACCAGTACGAAAATTCGTTTATCTGAATCGTGCCATCGAGGAGAAACTTGTAGTACGGATGATAAGGATGTAACATGTACAGTTTGTTACCTTCAACGAACGTGGAGATTCTCTGTTGATTGGGTACGCTGTTGATTTCGATGGCTTGCAGAGAATGCAGTTTAGCGAATTTAGTGTCGACGCCGAGCAGATTACTGTGAACGTGTCCGAGTTTATTTTCGATGGGCAGACAACGACGGTTTGATTTTCACTTCCACGTTCAACTGCTTGTAGTTTTCGTTGAGTTCTTGTAACTTGGCACCGAAAGAAGCCAACGTCGATTCCTGCGTGGATTCCAGCACTCCAACTTGATCTCTGATGTTGACGACGATGTTCTGAAGGTTCTCGACTTGATTCAATTTCGAGCTCTTCTCAGTAAGATCGTTCACGATGCTTCGCATCTCTGTAAACTGCGTGTGAAGGTCGGCGACGCTCTGCGAAGTGGGCAGCGTCGACACCAGCGAACTAATTTCGTCTCGAATCTGTTCCACGTTCGCCGTTTCCGTTTCTAGTCGTTTCAGCATTCGAGATATGTTTCTTTTCAAAGCGTGCAATTCTTTGGAGGTGGGGAGATTGGCCACCCTACTCTCGAGATCGCTCAATGAACTTTTGATGTCGCTCGAATCGGATAGTGCCGTCACCGCCGTTTTCAATTTTTCCAAATCTTCGCTCGAAGGCACGCTCGTCCGTAACGATTCCAAGTCACCAGTACGTGTTGTCCAGTACGTGATGAAAATGAGCAAGATTGGATTCGACGTTTAAATTTTCTAAATATTCGATTTTATGCTGAACCGTGCTCAACGTGTCTTGTATGCTCGTCAGCGCGCTCGCTTCAGCGTGAATATTTTTAATTTCTTCGTTGATCAACTCCAGTGACGCCTGAAGCGTAGCGATGGTGGTTTGAATGTGTTCGAAATCTTGATACGCCTCCAATTGAATTTTTATGTTCGCGACGCTTTTACCGATGACCTGCAGTTCGTCCGACGATGGTAGGTTCGTCATGGTATCTTCCAAAGTCTGTAACTTGGATTTGATTTCTTCCAACGTGCTGGTGAATTCTTCTTGTAATTTGGAAACGACGACATGCAAGCGTTCTGCTTCTATATCGTTCACGACGGTTTGAAGTTCAGAGAAATTCTTTTCTATTGCGGAAGTTCGTTCTTCGATTTCGAGTTTCAATTTTTCCAAATCTTCATTTTTCGATTGAAATTGCTGTAATTTGGCCAAATCATTTTGAAGCGAATCCACGCTCAACTGTATATTTTGAACGTTGTCGTAAGAAGATACGTCGACATAATTTTTTATCAGCGTCTTCAGTTCGGAATCGATTTTCAGAATGGGGTCGAGACATTGCGTTTGGAGCGTAGCGATTTCCGACTCTAAACTTTTGTTTAAGGTTTCCTGCAAAGCGATCAAATCGGTCCTCAACTTCTTAACTCGAATGTCCAACATGAGAATCTCTTCTGCGTGGTCTACACGCTTGGTGTTGCCGAAAATGTCGTTAGGCATTTTTGGTTAACGGTTATTTATAATAGGATAGACGATTCGTAATTCTACGAAGAGAGGAATAAGTTTGTCGTAATCTCCGAGGAGTTCTATGTAAAGATAATCTCATGCAGACACATCGTACGTAATGTTAGAAAGCATCTTCTCGTGCTTGATTCGAAAAATGTTCTTGCCAGTAGAAATTTTGATTTCGCCTACGTTTTCCGGATTCACGGTGATCCGAAGTTTCCCGTCGATCGGAATTTCGTAGAAATGTAAATTGTTATTGAAGACGTAAAACATCTTGCCCACGTCCTCGTCCAATTTCGTCCAAATACTGTTGAGGTGAACGATCAGTAGACCGTTGAGTTTGGATAACATGGAAGGTAAGAGGTTATTGGAATTTGGTGGTGCACTTTCCATGTTGATCTGTTTCCGGAAACCAAAAAGATTCATTGTCCTTGTTAGTTATTTAAATTTTCTATATGCTGTGCCCCTTTGTAGATCGAATAAAAAGAAGAGAAGATTTTATCTACGGCGATGCAATTCAAAAAACTCGAACGTGTAATTATGTCATTAGATCAGGATGAAGAAGAAAAAAATAAGAGTTGAATTTAATGAGGCCTCGTTTAGAGCGAGCTTAACAACATAATAACAACTTCCAACTTTTCATCCCCCGAGGGCTCCTCTTTTCCTCCATATGTTTTTGAAGAATGCCAAAAGACACAGCGGACTTCATGGCTATGGGGTTACGGTTAACACACGTCACATTTATCGCTTCCATTACAGTGGCCCCACTCTCTCGTGTGGATGTGACAATCGAGAACACGTAACTTATTGTCTCTGGCATCCAATGCGACCTTGGTTACGCGCGTCGTGTACAGTTCGTGTAATTTATTCGCAATGCGATGATCTGTGCTGAGTTGTCTTTTACCTTGAAACAGGCATTCTTTGTAGTCTTTCATGCTAAATTTGCTGGTACTTATTTTTCCTACCCCTTTCGCTTTCTTGATCTCTTTTTCTTCTGCAATCTTGACGCAGTACATTTTGGCACGAAGCCCCGCAAATTCGCTGATGTAATTACCAGCCGTTTCATCTTTGAACTTTCCTATGGTCATTTTATTTTCTGTCGAATGCAAGTGATGGCCTGATGGTAAGTTGCTAAAATCAAAACGATGCTTCATCGAACTCAGATCATGTTCGAGGCTTGGTGTTTGGATTAGAAAAATGAAGCTATCCGTATCAATGTAACATATTTGGATGTTATCTCCATAAAAATGTTGAAACTGATCGTAGTACGATTGGTACATGTGCAATTTTGATAGTTCAAGGACGGTGGCACCTATGGCAATCGGCTTGTTGAGCATCACTTGCTTCTTGTTCTTCTCGACGAATACTAGATTCTCGTCGAAAATGGTGAAGTTTTTGAAGTAGAGAGACGCGACAATCTTCTCAAATTTCTTTTCGTCCGTGACCAACGTTGCGTCGATGTAATTACGCACGTTCTCCATCGTCTTGCCGTAGATGGCGTTATTGAACAGTTTGTACAGATCCTTGTCTGCAGGCGATGTCGATTGCGCTCTGCGTCGCGTGTTCTCGGCTATGTACGGTTCGAGCCACCTACTCTGTCGGAACTTCAATCCTCTATGTACTTTCTTCAGCTGCAAGCCGTGACTCACGTAAAATTGGAGGAGTCGGTAGTGCAGAACGTAATTCCGCTTGTTCTCCATGCTTAGTATTAGTTTTGGCTCCGATCCTCCAGGTGGCTTCTCTTTGGTGGGGGCCAGGGCCAATCCGCGATGTTTCTCGTGAAGCGTTTCGGGATAATCGAGATCCACTTCCAAGAAACAGCCCCATTCGTTATCTTCGCTCCAGTTGAGAAAATCCTCGCAGGAGAGTTCCTCTTCGGTCATCCACGCGTAGTCGCTGATGGGAAGACACTGGGACATGGAGTGGCCATACAAGTTGTTGACATCCCAGTAGACGATGTAGGTGTTGGTCTTCGATGCATCGTAACCAGGTGTATGAGGGTTATTTGCCTGGGCATGGCGTCGAGGACATTGGACGATGCCACCGCGTATCGCACTCTCCATGAAGGCATACTGTTCCTTCTCTGCGATGAGTCCCAGTTCCACGTTGATGTATTTCATCATCGATTCCCAAGTCAATCCCGGCGTCGTGAAGAAATACGCAGGATCCAACTTGTAGATCGAGATGCATCTCTTGCGAAACGATTCGAAAATGTCCATGAGAAGAGTCACGTCCAATTTGAGATAGAGATCGTGATAATCACGAAAAGTTTGGCAATTGAAGGCCGTCCACACACTACGAGCGTGTTCGTAGTCCTCTTCGGAACAGACGTTCTCCGTGAGATGAGAATAAAATGCCTCCCGGGGTGGAAGTTCCGCCTCGTCAAATTTGTCGAAATCGTTGACGTACTCGTAGGGGTAGACGCCCTTGCGACGCAACAGATTCAAATTCTCATCTCTCCCCGAAAAACATTTTTGTTTGGTGGCCACAAGATCTTCGTCGCCAAGTTGAGCTGCAAGAGTAGCGAGGCTGGAGGACAGGAAATTGTAAGAGTCCAGGATTCTAACTTCCACACTTCCTCCTTCTTCGAGAGGGATCCACACTCTCACTGTAATATACTTCTCGCTCGTTCTCGGAATGATGCTGATTCGAGTTGTTATGTTGTAGAGCTCTTTGACGAACAGATGCGTATCGTATTTTTCCGTGTAATGCAGAAACACGGCAACAAAATGCGACTCCTTAATTTTAAGATTGCACGAGGTGTACGACCTTGTGATTTTCGGGGGTGAAAATCTGGTTACACTCCGCGCATCTTGTCGCCGTGTCATGTCTCCGCTGTTGTTCCGTCGTGAGAGCAGGTGGAGAAACGTAAGAGCCTTTCAGGCTGGGTGCAAGTTCTCTCGCGCATTCCGCTATCTTCTTAACAAAATGTTTTGCCGCATCGGGTCCGCAATACAAGATGACATCATTAAATTTTTCTCCGTAGATGGAGAAACTGCAAGGCTCGTGGTGAAAAATTTGGATTGTGCTTGAGGTAGAGGGATCAGGGTTGCAAGAGGTCATGGGAACTTGGAAGCTTTCAAAATCGGCATAAAAAACGACGGGATGGAGGAGAAGAGCCTGGTGTTTCTGAAATTTCATCTTGGTTCCGGGTTCCGGCATGACATCTTCGGGTTCTGCATTCACGGAACCAAAACACTTGTGCTGTTCTCTCATCTTCTTTCCCACGCGAAAAGTTCTCAAGCATCGATCGCAAATTTCGATCTTATCGTGATGCTTGCTGATCTGTCTTCCTACTAATCGTGAGAAATTCCGTATCAAACTGTAATGGCCATCTACAAGCAAGTTCGAATTACATTATTCTGGTTTCTCGCAGGTCTTAACACACGAATGTTGTCGCAATCGTCAACCCCAAACACAAAAATATCGATATCTTCTTTTTTTCCTCTCTATAGTTTTTTAAAAATTGATCGATCTCATTCACGGGCACAGGATAGGAAATTCCTCGCATGACATTCTTGTATTTCCCCTCGTATCGTCTGTAATTGGACAGGCGTTGGGGGTTAACATTATTAGCTGGGTGTAATGCGGCGATGACAGACCATAGGAAACTCTTCTCATCATTACTTTGTATGTTTAACACTGCATTTTGCTTTTTTTTGCTTGTTTTTTTGAGCGCTACGTAAGGGTTTAAAATTGCACACTCGAAGCTGTAACGTGTGGCTGCGACCGCAAAGGGTCCATCCACTTACTCTACCTTCAAACTCTTCTTGTTTTTGTATCAGGTGCTCAAATAGCCGTGTCACTATCTCGTCCAGATCCTTGTGATTGCCCTCATGCAAGTCTTCGCACCCTACGTAAAAGCTGAAAGTGCTTGTCTTGGATGAGACAACTTTCTCATACATGAGGGTCAAGACGAGATGAATTTTAATTGAAACATTGACGAGGCAATCACGTAATTGATCAACTACCAGAGATTTCACATTGTCGAGGAAGGTGCTCGAGTCACATTTTTCGTCACCTCCGGATTTATACGTCATGATGCGTGCACTTTTATTCAAAGCACCGCCTTCATGCGCATCAATGCGAGATTTCTTTGCCGGGGGGGCGACATCATGTTCAGGTAGACGACATTTTTTTCAAATGCCTGGCAATATTGGGTTTAGAAATTAATTTTCCACAGTTACGACATGCCACTTTCCCGCAAAAACCGGAGGGACCTGGTTGCGGTTCCATTTTTTTCTCTGTTATTTATATATACAGATAAATTTTTTGGGGGGGAGGGGTTGTGGTGGTGGTGGTAGGGGAAAGCGCACTGAAACAGAAGGAAAAAAAATAGATCAAAAAAGCTGAAAAGTGCTAGATATTTTTTCCTTACACAAAAATGCATATATATATTAGACGCGAACAGTGTGTGCACTGTTGTAGGAGGTGTGTGTCAATTTTTATGACGCCTCTCAATATGTGCGTGTGTGTGTGTGTCAGACGCAAAACAAAAGAAATATATATCGTGAAAACAAAATAAAACACACTTGAAAAAAACTTACCTTTCAAGAGAGATAGAGAGACTTCAAAAAAACTTGTAGCTCACTAAAACTTCCACGATGATATATGTATACTGTCAGACAAACAATTAAGAATACTGAACTGCCACAATTGACGTTCACCTTTCAAGGAAGATAGAGAGACTTCAAAATAAAACTTGTAGCTCACTAAAACTTCCACGATGATATATATGTATACTATCAGACAAACAATTAAGAATACTGAACTGCCACGATTGAGGTTCACTATGATAATGATGTACAAAAAGAGAAACTGGTGTGTTATATAGGAACGGGGAGTTTGTTGCCGTTTGTGGTTGCCGAGGGTGGAGTCGTCCACTGCGGAAGCGGATGGTAATAAACATCGTTGACAGTTCCACCTTATGTGTGTTTGTCATGGTATTTAATCATTTTTCCTCAACCAGATTCACTTCGGGCGGAAGCAGATGCGAGATGATTAGGTTCGGGGAGTTTGTTGCCGTTTGTGGTTGCCGAGGGTGGAGTCGTCCACTGCGGAAGCGGATGGTAATAAACATCGTTGACAGTTCCACCTTATGCGTGTTTGTCATGGTATTTAATCATTTTTCCTCAACCAGATTCACTTCGGGCGGAAGCAGATGCGAGATGATTAGGTTCGGGGAGTTTGTTGCCGTTTGTGGTTGCCGAGGGTGGAGTCGTCCACTGCGGAAGCGGATGGTAATAAACACCGTTGAGGTTTCGTATAGGATTATCAATTTATGTTTCATGGAATAATCTACGTAAGATTCGAGCATTGAGAACAAACAACGTTGATTGAATTTTTGGCAGCATTTGCAATACAAATCCAAACTCGTGACGATTTTCGCCGCCACGCACCCTGGCGAGGTTATAGGGGCCAGGAATCCTAAAAAACAACAATTATTATTTGTTTGTTTGTTTGTGTCACAATACGGAAATAATAAGAGGCAGGCGCGCGCGTGTGGCACATCGTTCCCCGAGAGAGGTTTACAAAGGTCACGATATATAAACATTTTTTGGTCCCCCCGGGGTTGGAAAATTACGATAAGGTGCATTCATCCTTCAAAGGATGAGAGGATGAGAGGATGAGAGGATGAGAGAATGAGAGGATGAGAGAATGAGAAGATGAGAGGATGAGAGGATGAGAGGATGAGAAGATGAGAGTGTATCTTTCACTCATCACTGCTTTTCTGCGCCGTGAAACATCGTCAGCGCAATAAATAAGGCGCGGAACGTGGGTAGAAAGTGATACACACGCGCGCGTGTGTGTGCGTGTGTGTGGCACATCGTTCCCGAAAGAGAGAGGTTTACAAAGGTCACGATATACAAACATTTGACCGGGACTTGGAAAATTACAATAAGATGCATTCATCCTTCAAGGATGAGAGGATGAGAGGATGAGAGGATGAGAGGATGAGAGCTCATCTTTCACTCATCACGGCTTTTTTTGCGCCGTGAAACATCGTCAGCGCAATAAATGAGGCGTGGAACGTGGAGAGAAAGTGAGTTTTTGAGGGTTTGGCGGTCGTGGGGTCAAGAAATCAAAATTGTTGTCAAAGGTACATATTGACTACTACTCAGTCGTCATATCGAAGAGAAATTCAGTGTGTTAGAGAATTTAAATTTTTTCACAATGTGTTATTTATATATACCGAAGATGTTTTTTTTGATCTCGTAGATTTTTTTTTCACGATGTGTTATTTAAATATCAAGGTTTTTTTTTTTACTTGTACATTTTTTTGGCACGTACATTTTTTTGTCTTGTACATTTTTTTTTGACAAGTATATTTTTTCTCATATTTTTTTGACGTACATTTTTTTTGGACACGTACATTTTTTTCGTTGCACATTTTTTTGACAACTTTTTTTCTGTCATATATTTTTTGAGACGTACAATTTTTTTTGACACGTATATTTTTTTACACCTACATTTTTTTCACATTTTTTTTGACAGGTACATTTTTTTAACACGTACTTTTTTTTCTTGCACATTTTTTGACAACTTTATTTTTACGACAATTTTTTTTTTGACGATAAAAAATTTTTACGATAAGGCAACTTTTTTTTCTGACGGTGATAATTTTTCCACGTCAACTTTTTTTGACGAGACAATTTTTTTTTGACGATAAAACATTTTTACGATAAGGCAACTTTTTTTTTCTGACGGTGATAATTTTTCCACGTCCTTTTTTTTTGGCGTGACAAATTTTTTTTGACGATAAAAAATTTTTACGATAAGGCAACTTTTTTTTTCAGACGGCGATAATTTTTCCACGTCAACTTTTTTGAAGAGAAATTTTTTTTGGCGAAAAAAAATTTTTACGATAAGGCAACTTTTTTCTGACGATGATAATTTTTCCACGTCAACTTTTTTTTGACGAGACAATTTTTTTTTGACGATAAAAAATTTTTACGATAAGGCAACTTTTTTTTCTGACGGTGATAATTTTTCCACGTCAACTTTTTTTGGCGTGACAAATTTTTTTTTGACGAAAAAAAATTTTTACGATAAGGCAACTTTTTTTCTGACGATGTCCACGTCAACTTTTTTTTTGACGAGACAAATTTTTTTTGACGATGAAAAAATTTTCCATTGCAATTTTTTTTGACATGTACATTTTTTTGACGTATATTTTTTCTCATATTTTTTGACACGTACATTTTTTTTACATGTATATTTTTTTTCACGATTTGTATCGAAGATTTTTTTGTGTGTGTGCGTTAGAGGAAGAAAGTCCGTGCTTCGGAAAACGCGATGATGTGCGTGATGATTTCTTCGGTCTCCTGTTTAGACTTGCGCCAATCATCCGTGTATCGTCTTCTTCCCTGCCTCGCCTCGTGAAGTTCATACAACCTATCGTTTAATTTTTTCCCTGCAGCCGAAAGAAGAGTGTCGAGATCACCGCACCTCATGCCACTGATCTCCCGAAGACGGTCCTTGACAGCCATTTCACAAGGGATGCGAAAATACGGCGTTGATCTCGCTACGATTAAAAGTTTATTAACATCTCCGTTTACTACCTGTTTGAAAATTTTACATAGCAGTTCGTGCGGCAAATCGGTTATACGAGACATGTTGTTTTTTTTTCTGTATGTTATTTATTTATACACCCCACCCAAATTTTTGTTTCGTGTTCATGGCGATGGTGGTGCCCAGTGCTGCAACTCTTTCACCCAGCGAAGCGTCTCTGCTGACGAACCTTTCGAAAGCTGCATGCTCCAATTTCTTGTCTGCTTCGTGACGTGCGTCCAGATCGGTGCGAGTGTTGTTGTAGGCCATGTCGTGATCTTTGCATGCGGCGTCCAACGGATTCACACCCTTGTCTCCTCTCTCCAATCTTTTCTCGAGTTTGGTACCCGGTCCACAGTACTGGTAGCCAGGTAAATGCATCTCCAAAGGTAACTTGTTGATGATGTCGTTCACGAGTCCCTTTCCTTCGGCCACGTTCCAGAATCTCGGAGGCAGCGTGTTGATGATTTTGATGAGGTAACCTATGCCCTTGTCGTCGTTCACGATGAAGTTGGAAAGTTTCGTGCTGATCATGTCCACGATGCCAACCTTCTCGTTGTAGAAATTACTATTGCCTGCATTCTCTTCACCGGCTATCACCAACAATCGGTCCACGAGCTTCCTCACGTCGCCCACCCAAACGAATTCTTTGGGTAACGTGTTGTAGCGTTTGACGCCGCTTCCACTCTTCACCTCGTTCCAAATAGGTTTGATGAGATTCCTGTACTTCTCACCGCTACTCGATTTCACCCTATTCTGCGAGGCGTCGTTGTTCTGGTACATGGCATCCGTCATGATCAAAATTTCTTTGTAACTCTAGTAATCTTCGTCGGTGTAATCTTTCGGCTGCTTTTTGGCAACGAGTTCCGACAGTCCCACCGTACTCGGATACCTGGTCCAACTGTTCTTATCGCCTAAATTAACTTTAATGTCGTTGCCTTCGAAGCTGACTTTCGATTTCCCAATCTTCCACACGACACCCTCGTTGGTTTCCATGCTCGGATACAATCCGAACACTTTATCTTTGTCGAACTTCCCCGTGCTCAGGTAGTCTCGTGCCAAAGGTCCCAACTCGATTTTATCCGAAGACGAAGAGGTACTGCTTATGGCTTGACGTCGTGGTACGTCCTTCAGTTCGAACGGCGTCGAAGGAATGCTCGAAATGGGCGTGGGTACAGCGTAACTTTTAGCTGCAAGTGGTACGAGTTCGTTGATCAAATTTTTATTTTGTTCCGTGACACCTTTAATTTCTTTACCTAGATCGCTGATGGCATCGATCACAGGTTGATCTTGACGTTTCTTCTCTTCGTAGAATCCATGATTCTCGGATTTGCAACCTTTGAAGCGTTTCGCGAGGTAATCGCGAAGCTTAAGATTTTCGTCTTCGATTTTTCGTTTCGTCATAACGTTATTTATACACGTCGTTTCTCACAACGTTGCAACGTTTAGAAAGTCGTTGATTTTGTTTCTGTATTTTCCGTCGTTGGGTTTCCTCGTCATGTCGATCGTCGCGAATCCGAAATCGTCACTGTTCCAAATTGATTGTAGTTCATGTCTCCGCCTACGTAGTCATCGTACGCGTGCTTGAGGTTGGTGTGATCTTGACGAAACAAACATATGAAATTAGCGTTGTCGCGTAGTAACTGTTTTGGAATTTTGGAAAACGTTTGAGCTAGGTAAAAGCAATCCATTCCTTTGTGACGACCTTGCGTGAAAAAGTTGCGAATTTCATTTTGATTTTCCAGGATGACGTCGTCGAACACAACGACTGAATTTTCACGACAATCGTCGAGTGGTTTTATTTCCGAAGCGAACGTTGCAATGTCCAGACCATCGTACAGTTTCATCAGTTGCTGGTATTTGGATTGCTCCAAAATTTTCGAGAACACGTACAGGTGCCTGTTCTTCCAATCTAACCAATTAGGTGCGAGGAGAAAATTGTCCACGAGCAGTGTCGTTTTTTCACACCCCGAAGGACCTACGATTAGACAGCGGATGCTGTCGGGAAGCAACTCGCCGTTCTTTTTTCTCGTTTGACTTTCCGGATCCGGTAGACGCTTCACCACGTTCCACGTACTCACAAGATCACCTCGTTCGCGTCGATCCAACTCTTTTCCGGAAGTCCCAGCCATTTGGCAAACAGTTTGTCACCTTTCCTACGCAATACTTTCTCGATGATGTACGTGTCGGGGTGTTTCGTTTTAGAGAGTTCCTCTTCGCAAAATCTTCCTTTCAAAATCTCGCCGCTACTATCTTTTATTATATACGTGTGTCGGTTTCCGGGTAAAACTCGAACCACCGTAAAAAGTTCCGTGCTCCAATTTTTTGTGAATCCCTTCTCGAAGGTGCGTTTGAATTTGCTGATCCTCACCTGGTCTCCAATTTTGAATTTTGATTTCTTGGTAGTCGTGGGAGTGTACTTTGGACAGTAAACTGTAGAAATTAAACGCTGCTCGTCAGATTTCGTAACGTCGGCTGGCTTCATGCCTATCGTTCTGTGTACCGTATCATTATAGGTGTCGACGAGTTCCGGCAGGATGTCGACCCATTTGTAATTTCCCCGAAGCGTGAATCGTTTCCACATGTGTGTTTTCAAGGTTCGATTAAATCTTTCCACGATGCTGACTTTGATGTGACTGAACGTCGAATAATGTCGAATGTCATGTTTTTGAATAAACTTTTGGAATAGGATGTTGTAAAATTCTTTACCGTTATCTGTTTGGAAAAACCGTGGTCGTCTGTCGCTTTCGCGAAAAATTAATTTGAATGCTTCCGTGACGCATGTTCCCGTTTTGGCTTTCAAAGGTACTGCCCATGCGAATTTCGAAAACGTGTCTATGACGGTGAGGAGGTACTTGTTGCCCTTGTTCAATTTATGTACATTTTTCAAATTGCCGCTGCTCATCTCCACGAGGTCACTTTGCCAGAGGTCATCGATGCCCTTGGTTACCACAGCTAAACGTTCGTAGTTGCGGCGTGCAGGTTTATGCAATTCTTGGACAATGGCTTGCCTAGACATTTTTTTTTTTAGAGATTACGTTTGAAGAGAAGCACCAGCGTGATGGGATTCAAAGAGGGTGGCACCTCGCTCGTGTTTTGAATGATCAGCTTATCGCCGGCACTCACGTCGAAAACGGTAAGATCTTCGTCTTCGTGTATTTCATATATGTTGCGCGTTTCGTTCCAACGTGCCAGAGGAATGTTTCCTGCTTTCTGGACACCACGATTCGATATTAAGGTCATGGTGGGAACGCTAGCTTTTCTGCCGTGAGACCAGTACGAAAATTCGTTTACCTGAATCGTGCCATCGAGGAGAAACTTGTAGTACGGATGATAAGGATGTAATATGTACAGTTTGTTACCTTCGACGAACGTGGAGATTCTCTGTTGATTGGGTACGCTGTTGATTTCGATGGCTTGCAGAGAATGTAGTTTAGCGAATTTAGTATCGACGCTAACGAGGTTGCTGTGAAGCTGTCCCAGTGTATTTTGTACGGGCAACAAATGCTCGACTATGGTATCCGTTACGGCAGAAAACGACGGTTTGATTTTCACTTCCACGTTCAACTGCTTGTAGTTTTCGTTCAGTTCTTGCAACTTGGCACCGAAAGAGGCCAGCGTCGATTCCTGCGTGGATTCCAGCACTCCAACTTGATCTCTGATGTTGACGACAATGTTCTGAAGGTTCTCGACTTGATTCAATTTCGAACTTTTCTCGGTAAGATCGTTCACGATGCTTCGCATCTCTGTAAACTGCGTGTGAAGGTCGGCGACGCTCTGCGAAGTGGGCAGCGTCGACACCAGCGAAGCAAGTTCGTCTCGAATCTGTTCCACGTTCGCCGTTTCCGCTTCCAGTCTTTTCAGCATTCGAGATATGTTCCTTTTCAAAGCGTGTAATTCTTTGGAGGTGGGGAGATTGGCCACCCTGCTCTCGAGATCGCTCAACGAACTTTTGATGTCGCTCGAATCGGATAGTGCCGTCACCGCCGTTTTCAATTTTTCCAAATCTTCGCTCGAAGGCACGCTCGTCCGTAACGATTCCAAGTCACCCTGTATGTTGTCCAGTACGTGATGAAAATGAGCAAGGTTCGTTTCGACGTTCAAATTTTCTAAATATTCGATCTTCTGCTGAACAGTGCTCAACGTGTCCTGAATGCTCGTCAACGCGCTTGCTTCAGCGTGAATATTTTTAATTTCTTCGTTGATCAACTCCAGAGACGCCTGAAGCGTAGCGATGGTGGTTTCAATGTGTTCGAAATCTTGATAAGCCTCCAATTGAATTTTTATGTTCGCGACGCTTTTACCGATGACCTGCAGTTCGTCTGACGATGGTAGGTTCGTCATGGTATCTTCCAAAGTCTGTAACTTGGATTTAATTTATTGCAACGTGCCGGTGAATTCCTCTTGTAATTTGGAAACGACGACGTGCAAGCGTTCTACGTCGATATCGTTCACGACGGTTTGAAGTTCAGAGAAATTCTTTTCTATTGCGGAAGTTCGTTCTTCGATTTCGAGTTTCAATTTTTCCAAATCTTCATTTTTCGATTGAAATTGCTGTAATTTGGCCAAATCATTTTGAAGCGAATCCACGCTCAACTGTATATTTTGAACGTTGTCGTAAGAAGGTACGTCAACATAATTTTTTATGAGCGTTTTCAGTTCGGAATCGATTTTCAGAATGGGGTCGAGACATTGCGTTTGGAGCGTAGCGATCTCGGACTCTAAACTTTTGTTTAAGGTCTCCTGCAAAGCGATCAAATCGCTCCTCAACTTTTTAATTCGGACATCCAACATGAGAATCTCTTCTGCGTGGTCTACACGCTTCGTGTTGCCGAAAATGTCGTTAGGCATTTTTGGTTAACGGTTATTTATAATAGGATAGACGATTCGTAATTCTACGAAGAGAGGAACGAGTTTGTCGTAATCTCCGAGGAGTTCCACGTACAGGTAATCTCCTGCAGAAACATCGTACGTAATGTTAGAAAGCATCTTGTCGTGCTTGATTCGAAAAATGTTCTTGCCGGTAGATATTTTGATTTCGCCTACGATTTCCGGATTCACGGTGATTTGAAGTTTCCCACCGATCGGAATTTCGTAAAAATGTAAATTGTTGTTGAAGACATAAAATGTCTTGCCCACGTCCTCGTCCAATTTCGTCCGAAAGCTGTTGAGGTGAATGATCAACAGACCGTTGAGTTTAGTTAACACGGAAGGTAGAAATTCATGATCTGTCGTCGTGCGGTGTACAGTCTCCATTGTTTGCTTTCGGAAACCAAAGAGATTCATTGTCCTTGCTATTTATTTATTGTGTATGTGAGACAGTTAAAGTTTTTTTTTTTTATTTTAGTTATAGTTATTTAAGTTTTTTTTTCATTTGCATTGCCTGCAATTTTTACTGATTTCTAAACGATAGTGCCCCCAAGGCAACGACTTGTTTTCGATCGTCGAACGTGGTTAGGCATGTCGGGCAATCTTCGATGTTGTTTGCATACTTGGTAGTTTGACTTCTGACCAAGCGTGATAGTGAACGAATAAGACAGTAATGGTGAACTTCCTCGTTGGAAATAAGAAGAAGATTAATCACACGAGCATCGTCATCGTCGATATCGCTTATCCTGACGGGATGCACGAGATATTTATCTGACGTGAAGGAATATACATTAATAGCGATGCGTTTTCCTGCACGATTTTCAAACTTTGTTATATACGACAATGTCACCGGGTATTCGATGCCAGACATTACACTTTCAAACTCGGACTCGTAATGTTTGTAATTAGAAACCTGTTCTGGATGATTTGACCAATGAACAGGATGCAGTACAGCCAATATACACCAAAGGAAACACTTTTTATCGCTGTTCTGTATATTTAACACAGCCCTCTTGTGTTGAATGTTCGGTGGAAGAGGAACGTAGCTGGAAGCGCGAAGAGGCGAGAATTGGTTCACGTAAACGGTTAACGTGTGAGGACTTCCACACAGAGACCATCCCGATCCTTTAGCCTCGAAATCGTCATGTTTCTTAACCAGCTCGTTGGAAACTTTATAATAGAAGTTGTCCAAATTTTCGACGTCAGCAAAATAAAGTGTCTGGTTTTTTGTACGATGATAAAAAATACTCGTTGTACCATCAACTTTCTCGTATTCATAAAACAGAACAACGTATACTTTTATAGAGTTGTTTTCAAGTTTATATTTCAAAATATTTAGTACAGATGTTTTCGTTTCGTTCAAGAAACTTAGAATGTCACGGCCTGGTTCTGACTTAATTGAAAAATCCTGGAGTTGGTCGTTGAACGCAGATCTAATTGGTTTGCGTTCATTAGATAATTTAATTTGCTTGGAATTGGAAGCTTCCGTTTCTGAATTATCGATTTTCCTTTTCAATGTTCCTTGTTCGATCGATGGTTTGCAAATTTTGAGGTGTTTACTTAAATTTGCAATGCTGATCATCTTTCCGCATCGAGCACAAGGCTTAGAAGGTAAGGAACGATTAATTCTCGAACCTGTTTCGCTACATCTTGCCCTGTGTACCGATAAATTGTTCCTTGAGATTAGCTTCCCACAAGTGACACATTCAGTTTTATCATTTTTACGATTGAAACTGGTGGTGGATGCCATTGCTTTTTCGAAAATCACAGAAATCAAAAAGTCTAGTATATAGCGATAAAATTTTCAGGTATGTTATTTATATAGAATTTCTTGGGGTGAATACAAAACTCAAAAAATTCAATCTACTGTGAATAGAATTTTCAGGTATGTTATTTATATAGAATTTCTTGGGGTGAATACAAAACTCAAAAAATTCAATCTACTGTGAATAGAATTTTCAGGTATGTTATTTATATAGAATTTCTTGGGTGCGAATACAAAAATCAAAATTCAACTTAACGTGAATATAATTTCCAGGTACGTTATTTTATATAGAATTTCTCGGGGTGATTACAAAAAATCAAAATTCAACTTAACGTGAATATAATTTCCAGGTATGTTATTTTATATAGAATTTTCTCGGGGGCGAATACAAAACTCAAAATCCGACACAGTTCAGTTTTAACATGTTCATATTTGAAAAAAAAAAAAATGCAAAATACGCCTTGGAAATTTCAACCAATCCACTTTACTAGATTGGAGAAACCTCTAACTATTGTCATTTCGAACTTTTAATTGCCCCCCTCCCCCTTGTTATTTTTGGATCAATTACCTTAACCAAATTAACAACAGGACTGAGGCGGTTCCTAAATGACAATAGTTAAAGACATATTTTAGCGAATTACGCCGGCATAAGCTAAGTACGTGTTGCTAGAAGGCCTTCGTCGTTGCAAGTCACCTAACCCATTCACTAAGAAATGAGAGAGAAAAATGTTGACGTACTGAAAAAAGTTGACTTGTTCACCGAGTTCAGATGTTTACTCATACATGGCTCTGTCGTTGTCGTCTATCAAAAACCTAAAATCACAAGTGGAAACAGTGAGAGATATCGAAAAATCTCTCCAAACACCACCTCCCCTTGTCGATTTTTTTTTTTGGAGACGTAGAGTACGCGTAGAGAGGTCGGGTTTAGTGTGTCGGTCAAGTCTCGGTGTCCTCTGTCCTCCCATACCAAAATAAACATAGGTTGTCATGGAACCAATTTTTCATCAATCGAAAATTTTCCAAGTCCTGTGTTAAAATATCTTAAATTTGCAAATATCTCGAAAATGGTAAGAGTTATCGAAAAAATATATCGAAAAACACCCCCATACTGCCCCCTGTCGATTTTGGAGGTGTAGAATACGTGTACCAAGTTTTGGTGGTCCTGGGGTCAAGGGGTAAGAAGTTAGCCCACCTCCCAAAACTTTGATCACTCGTAACTTTCGAACGAATAGTCGTAGAGAGGTCGGGTTTAGTGCGTTGGTCGAGTCTCGGTGTCCTCTGTCCACCCATACCAAAATGAACATAGGTCGTCATGGAACCAATTTTTTTTTTCAGCAATCGAAAATTTTCTAAGTCCAGCGTTAAAAAAAAATCTTAGGACAAAAAAAAACCTACAAAGACAGAGACATGGACATAGACATTACATATAGACATAGACATTACACATAGACATAGACATTAGACAACTTAACCTAACTTAACCGGGAACACGAGCCCGGGGACAGGGGTCCAGGGACAAGGGGTAGGACTCCCGGGAACACGAGCCCGGGGACAGGGATAGGACCCCGGGGACAGGGGTCCAGGGACAAGGGGAAGGAGACTCCCGGGAACACGAGCGCGGGGGACAGGGATAGGACCCCGGGGACAGGAGTCCAGGGACAGGGGGGACCCCCGGGGACAGGGGGGTCACTCCTCCGTAGCGATGATCGATATTTAGACAGTGAAACAACAAACCCGTCAAACTCGCTCACTCAGGACTCATGAGTTTCCTTTAATCCCAGCCTGCAGACCAGGAACACGAGCTAAAGTAAGGGGCCATTATTTACACTGAAAAACTACCGACCACAACCGGGTTCGAACCTATAGCACGCGCATGATGTCAAGAACGAATGAACGCCTTAACAAGCACGGCTACGGAGGAGGACCGAGAGAGGTCGTGTATAATTGTTCTTTTATGCATCCACGCAGTGTTGCCACATGCCGAGATTTTTAGCCAAAAAGGAAATTTCGATTAAAAATACCACAATACCGCAACTGCACCACCGCTAATAATGCTGCTTTTACTACCACAACTAATTATTATTCTATTATGTCATTTGCTTAGGTGAAAGGGAAAAGAATGGCCCAAAAAGGGAAATTTTGCCCCTTGGGAAGGCCCTCATAGTGTGGCAACACCGCGTCCACATCGCCGGTGGCGACATCTAGTAGCAAACACTAGAATTATTTCCTCAGGTATCGTCTTCATGTTCTAGTGTTTGCTACTAGATGTCGCCACCGGCGATGTGGACGCGGTATTCTACTAGAACTATTTCCTCAGGTATCGTCTTCATGTTCTAGTGTTTGCTACTAGATGTCGCCACCGGCGATGTGAACGCGGTGTTCTACTAGAACTATTTCCTCAGGTATCGTCTTCATGTTCTCTATTTTTCTCGACTGAAATATTAAAACAAACAGAGTCCCTTGTAGGTTAGTTCGGTGCGTAAATAAAAAAAAATGATAGGTTAAGTTATATCACTTAGGATCGTAAAAAAAATTAAAAAATCGTAAGAAAAAAAGATAGGTTAAGTTATATCACGTAAGATCGTGATATACCTACCAAGTATGAGTGGGAAAAAGGGAAAAAAAGGGAAATTTTACTAAAACATCGCTAAACGCTAAAACACAGACAAAAAATTGTCAAAATATGTCAAAAACTGATATTCAATTGATAAAAAAAGAGGCTACAAATGCATACCTACAAAGTATTGCGTTGAAACAATCAATATACACTACTCAGGCGAGAAAGTATGTGTCGATTTTTGTCGACTTTTTCGTTGTGACGGAGAATTCCTAAAGTATAACTTCTGTCAAGTTGTCTCATAATGTTGTCTTTCCCTACCGTCGATAAATTCAGAACGTTGCTTAAATGTTTTTTTGACAATTAATATTTTGTAATGTACTGGCTTAAGTGACTAAGGTCTTTCATCCCTGTTTTTGCCATAAATTGTCGCCTCCAAACAATAAACAAGGAAAACAAAAGAGCGCGTTCATAACGTTGCATCCACATAACCAATTGTACTTCGTGTACCAGTCATTTTTGAATTTTCTTTTAAACACGCGTTTGGGAGTACTTACCTCTTGTACAATGTAGAGGTCCGGCTGGTGAGGGCCCATCCTTTTTACTTCAGTTCGTTTGCTTCGCTCATTCGCGAAAATGGAGTTTCTTTCAAACTCCTAACAGTATTCATAGTGTACAAAACACAACACTACACTACACACACACACACACACACACGGCACAACACACACACACACACACACACGCACGCACGCACGTCTGAAAGCCAATGCACATAGGTCACCCAACCGCTTGCCAATAGATATCGCGCTCTCCAACAGTCGACACCGCTCTAACCGCGTTTTGCCGGTTGCCGCCAAAGAGCATAGGCTTTTTTATTGCCCCGCAAAAGGAAGGGAACTTGACCTTTCCAAAAATAACGTGTCCGTTGCAGGTCTCCCACAGCAACAGTGTTGCCAACAACTGAAACGCAGAAGTTGCTAAATTTCAACATGCGCTAAAAGTTGCTGAATCAAATTTACTGGTGAAAAATGCAAAATATATTTTTAAAAAGTGATGTAAAGAACAACTTACATCAGGTTTATTCCAACCAATAAATTAAATTTCAATGCGTGTGCGTTTATATGTACATTAAAAAAATACTTAATTTCAAATGAGAATTTATGCATATTTCATTTTAACTTTCTAACTTCAAAGAAGAAAATATTATGTGTAGCAAAAATGCATCTCTAGTATTCTGAAAGTTATATTTTGTTCTTCACAATAAGCATATTCCAATAACGTAGAGAATAGTAAAAATAATTTACTAACGTCAATTAAATATTTTTACGGTAACAGCTATTTAGGCCTAGGACTCCATAGTATTCTGAGTATAGTTACCAGAAAAATGCGCGTTCAATTGATGTAAATGTAGTCGGCACTTTCCTTTGCAATTTAATTCGGCGAGAGTTCTTTTTTTTGCATTAAAAACGTCGATTACTAAAAAAAAGTTGCACAGTCTGAATGGCCCTTAGCCGCACATGCGCAAATCATATAAACCTTGAAAGATATGTAACTCCTGCAGACTAGTTTCTAAAGAAAAGTCGCTCGTCACTATTCCGTGAACTTTAGCGCCCACTGGAATTTAAAATCAACCGGGTTTAGCAACTTCTCACTAAAGTTTGCAACTATGTAGTGCAGACCGTCTCGAGTCCCCCTAGACATGCCTTGTATATGCTGCACTCTGGTGCCGAATGGAAGAAGTACTGCCGCTTGAATCCGGGCTCCCAGCACCATATGTTCGCAGAGCCCAGTGAACATTTTCACGGTATAGTGGCCAACAGCCCGTTAGCTGCCAGTTCACAACACACAACACAGCAATTGTGTTCATCGCAACCGTGTAACACAGGAGTCAGTGTTACCAACTATCTAAAAAAGTTATCAGACGTGAAAGACGTCATCTCCGAGTAAATTGTGTGTATATATTCGAACATCAAAAAAGTATTTTTTTCAATTAAATATATGTGTGTGTGTGTGTGTGCATTTAATATGTACGTAATTTAAAACATATACACGAGTGTTCACGTGCTCATGCGAACACTATGTAGAAGAGACTTGTCAGCATTTGGAAGGTGCACAACAAAGGTAGCGCCGCAGGTAGGGCGATTCGGATTCATTGTAATTTTTTAATCTCTGGAAAGCGCGAGAGGGAACGTTCTTGAAAAAGAGAAGGAGTCGAACTACTGGCAATATTTACGAATCGTTTTATCTGCGAAACGTTCTAGAATATAATGAGGATATTAATACGCGGCTTCAATTTCCCGGTTGATCTGTACAACAGAATAGGTGGAGACTTCAGAGGTAAGTGTGACAATTCATACAGTCGATTAGTGATCAGTCAGTGTCCATTGGTTCCTTTATAAGATCTAGTGATTCGAAAATGAAATGGACTAAATACCGTAAAGTAACGAAGTCTACCACTAGTTCCAGTTCCGTCCCAAAGCTAAAGACATTGACGACAGCGGAACGTCGAGTAGTGCTACAAGTAGTTCGGGTCGAAAGACGAAGAGATCGAAGGTCTCTCTCTCTAAAGTGAATATTTCGGCAGTATCGGGCTGGGCATTGGAGCGATTTATTAAAAAAGAAATAAGCTGCACAGATCAACTGAAAATCAAAGTTTGAGTGATGATTTGTTTGTCAGGACCAAATTTTGTGTATGCAGTCCGAGAATTTCATGACATAAAAAATACTTTTGTTTAAGGCTACTGGGTTCGACACCCCCACAACAGACAATTTTGGACACTTGCGAGTGCTTAGGCATGAATATGAACAATTTGCTGGGTTTCGGCTTTTATAAGAGCTGCAAACATGGGAGGACAAGACACATTAGTAGTGTTCAGGCTCGAATGAGAGAGAAATATTCGTGAACGGTCTGATTCCAGTTCCCAGCACACAGTTTGAATCTTGTGTTGTCGAGTGGATTGTGCATTCCGTGCATGTGTAACACCTTCGTAAAAACACTTCTGGTACATAGATGTTTTGATGCCTGATGAGAAGAAATGGACAAACATACATACTGAGATGGTTCCGGCACACAATATTAATGCATGGAAACAGAGGAGTTGAGTGGTAGAAAATGTCCCGATTTCACGTTCTGATTAAAATGACAGCCTTAAACAGTGGCGACGATTTAGGAGATAGTTGCTCCCCATTATTTTGCCTCCACACTATCACACTATGGCCTCTTAATGCTTGTCTCCTTGTCCACCCCCGCCCCCCACATTTTGGAACCCAATTGCCACCACTGGCCTTAAACATGCAATTGTGATACCCCTTTAAAAAATGGTGTTCAGCCTCCCCCCCGAAAGGAATTCCTGGATACGTGCCTGCTGCTTCCCGTAAAATATCACTGCACTCTGCACGTTCCTCTTCTGTCTTTTCTTTGGCGCCCTCAATAGCTTCAACACGTTGTTTTATATATATATATATATATATATATATATATATATATATATATATATATATATATATATATATATACAGGGTGTTGCAAAATACCTGTTACAACGCTTGGGAGGTGGTTCGACAAGTAAAAACGAGGAAAAAATGTCATGTGAAAAAATTTCGAAATCGGCACCGTTTGCGAGTGACAGGCGTGCGAAAATCGCCTCACACCATGCGTAAAGTACAATAACTCAAGAAGGAAGAAAGATATCAATGTCGGAATAAAAGAATACAAACAAAATCGTGCCTGACGAATACAATGGTGCAGCAATTGAGGCCCAGTGTAAATTGCGCAAGGTGACTCTCAAAGAAAGTGGGGAATCCCGATGGAAAATATAGGAAATTTACTACTATTTTCTACATAATGTTGAGATCGGAATGTAGGCAGTAAAAAATGACGACGTATGTCCACATGTCCCACTACTGCTGGGACACCGTCCCACACTCGGGAAATAGGAAATTCACTCGAAAATGACGCTATGCCGTCAAATTACGCTCAGATTGATTTCAGCTAATTGGTACAGAAAGCTCCACTAGAGGCGCTGTGAGTGTAGGTCACCTGTTACGTATTAGTGTTGGTGGATACTACGTAGAGACTGTAGTCGACCGTTGTTTTTCCTGTCTTGTTCTGCGTCTCGCAGCGTGGAGTTTAGTCTGGCGTGTGTGTATGGTTGAATTGCGCTAAGGAATACTGTACGTAGAGTACGTATTCCCGTGTTCTTTCTCGGTTTGCAACAACTGCGTGGACACCTGTGTGACATTACGTGGGTGCTAATCACGGTAGTTGTGATCCGTCACTCGGAGGGAAAGTGCCACTGTTTCTGGGCAGTTCTCGAACAAGACAATGGTGGAGTACTCTACCCACGAGCTTGCTGATATGCATCTCGTTTATGGAGAGGCAAACCGAAACAGCCGTGAAGCACGTCGTTTGTATCACGAACGTTTTCCCAATAGGCGATTACCAGCACATGCACTCTTTCAAAGACTTGATGCTCGACTGCGTGAAACTGGATCTCTACTACCCCGTAGGTGGGATTGTGGAAGACCCCGCACTGTGCGCACTGTGCAATTTGAAGAGGACGTGTTGGACGCGATACGAGACCGTCCTGACACCAGCACACGTGTCATTGCTCGTACTCAACAAACCCACCATAGCAATGTGTTCCGCGTTCTTCGAGAGGAGGGATTGCACCCATACAAATTGCATAAGGTGCACCACATACTGCCCACGGACTTTCCCCTACGCATGGATTTCTGCCAATGGTACGTGCAACAAACTCTTTCCATTCCAGAGTTCCCAACAATAGTTTTGTGGACCGATGAGGCAATGTTCACCAGGGACGGCATGTTCAATAGCCACAACAGCCACGTCTGGGATATGGACAATCCGCATGCAATCATTGTGCGCCATCATCAACATAGGTTCGCAGTGAATGTGTGGTGTGGCGTAGTAGGTGACCACTTGATAGGCCCGTACATTTTGCCATCTACTTTGTGTGGTGGGAATTATCGGGTGTTTCTACATGACGTATTACCTGAACTTTTGGAAAACGTGCCACTGGCAGGTAGACAACGTATCTGGTTTCAACACGACGGCGCCCCCGCACATTTCGACCGGGGAGCCAGAGCCTTACTCAACGATATTTTCGGCGATCGTTGGATTGGCAGGGGTGGACCTTTACCGTGGCCACCTCGTTCCCCCGACCTCACACCACTGGATTTCTTTGTGTGGGGAGAAATGAAAAGGCTCGTGTATGAAACCCCTGTGGAAAGTGCTGAGGATCTCGTTGCTCGTGTTAGTGCCGCTGCTGGGACAATTGGTGACATGCCAGAGGTATTTGCACGTACCAGACAATCAGTGCTTCGCCGATGCCATCTTTGTCTTGAAGTCAATGGCGGACATTTTCAACAACGTCTCTGAGTATACCGGTGTTTGTGTGAGCCCCTATCAGCACCACATAGTGTCCTTTAGTGAAAGGTACGAGTGAAGATGCTGGATATCGCTGTACTTCATACCGTCGATCTGCATGTGCGGAGGTTGTGCGCTTCTCAGTGGAATCCCTTCCAGATGTGCTGTGCCTGGAAATTTTACATGCCATTGTGTGCGTTTTCTCGCCATTCTCCGTCTTCATTCCTTCGAGGATTACCCACTTTCTTTGGGGAGCTCTCTTGTAGTATATGTACAGCCTAACGACATGTGGCCATTGTTTAACTTTTGTTTTTCGTACTGCAAAGTAGTGTGTCAACATTAAGGGATTGAAAACTTTTTTTTATGATTTTCCAGTATTTTTTTCCATTTGGGATGGTGTCCCAGCAGTAGTGAGACGTGCGACAAATTGGTTTCTTTTCTTCGAACCGCAATGTGAACCGTGTACAACAGGAGATTTGCAGTTATTTTCCTATTTCCCGGGTGTGGGACGGTGTCCCAGCAGTAGTGGGACATGTGGACATACGTCGCCATTTTTTACTGGCTACATTCCGATCTCAACATTATGTAGAAGATAGTAGTAAATTTCTTGTATTTTCCATCAGGGGATTCCCCACTTTCTTTGAGAGTCCCCTTGCGCAATTTACACTGGGCCTCAATTGATGCACCATTGTATTCACCAGGTACGATTTTGTTTGTATTATTTTATTCCGACATTGATATATTTCTTCCTTCTTGAGTTATTGTACTTTACACATGGTGTGAGGCGATTTTCGCACGCCTGTCACTCGAAAACGGTGCCGATTTCGACATTTTTTCACATGACATTTTTTCCTTGTTTTTACTTGTAGAATCACCTCCCAAGCGTTGTAACAGGTATTTTGCAACACCCTGTATATATATATATATATATATATATATATATATATATATATATATATATATATATATATATATATATATGTCACATATTTGTTTTAATTAGTATTCTGCTCATTCCGCCACCTGAACGTAGCAGCTAAGGCTCAAAGGGCAGTGCAGTTACACCGGAAGAAGGCTCTGAAATGGCAGGCTTCAGAAGTTAACTCATCCAAATTAAATGTGCTCTCTCTAAATTTAAATCATAGTTCACAAATAATTTGATTAAAAGTTTTAAAAGTATCTGTTTTATTTAATAGCGTATTAATTGGTGCATTCTTCTCCAGCATAGCCATAGGCAGAGACCACACTACGGGGGGGGGGGGGGCAGGAACGCCCCCCAATTCTCGTTCGACAATTTCTCTCTCTCTCTCTCTTATCTGCCCCCAGTAAAACGACAAAATAAATAAATGAATGAATGCTCTTTTAGCCAAAATATGCATTTTTGTGTCGTATGTAACGGAATAATACAAATGATTGCCCCGGGAAAATATGATTTACCCCTCCATCTTTACTATTGCGCTGTCACTAGCTACAACTTTTTTTGATTTCTATTGTTCCCACATATTTATTTTAATTTTAGTATTGTGAATCATATTCCACTGTGTTACCTCACGTAGCCACCCCTCCCCCTCACACACGTACGACTTCAGTTGTAAGTTTTAGACTAAGCTTGTCAAATTTCCACTTATATCTTTGTATTCTAGAGCCATTTAAAAAAATAATTTCGCCCCTTCTTCTGGACTATTTCATAGGGATGTTTTCCCACTGGAAGCCCCTTTGCAGATCGAGATCCGGGGCTATAGCCTTCCCAAGCCACCGTCCCCTCCAAATACTCTCTTGGCCTCATGAAAGAAAAATATATGTATTTCTACGAAATATTAATTTGACTTGGCAGTTTCTCTTTTCGAACAGGAATAAGTTTAAATTTTAATAGCTTATAAATTTACACTAGCAATTTTGAGTAAAGGTTTTGCGTAACCCTAAAAGTACACTTAGAGACTGCAAGGTCAACTCTCGATATTTCAGATATATTAATAATTTTCATCACAACGTCTTGTAATAATTATTTGTTACTTCAATAACCTCCTCGCAAATGTTTCTCGCATATTAAAACATAGATGCCAATTTCTGTTTATTTCCTTGTAATGCTGACCTCCGTGGCGAAGTGGTTAGCACAACGCTTTACGATGCCAAGTGCCCGCAGGTTCGAATCCCCGCCCGGGCATGGGTCTACTTTCCTTTCTTCAATTTCATCATATCATCACGCATCCTCATCTTTGCGATTAGCCATATGTGACAGATAAGCGAAGTAAAATAAACTAAGTCTATTAATCAATTATTTTTTAAAACTCTTTAATTCTTCTTTAGCATGCCACGTTTTTGTTAAAATTATATTACGATTTGTAAAATGACGAAATTCTAAAGGAGAACACGCAACTTTCTTTGTAGCGCATCGGTCAGAAAGTTTCAGGAATATGGATTTTCAAAATACATTTTTTCACATGTACTTTGCCACCTTTTAAAAGTAGCGTGTTTTCAATTATGTTATTAATCATTAAAAGGATGCCTAAATACCATCTTGGAGGATGAAAATTATTATTTTCCCCCTCCTAAAAGTAATGATATACTTTCGCTCTCTGAATCTCCCATATAAATGCTATGGGCAGTCTGCTTCAGCCGAGCTCACTGCTTCTCCGGTGACGTCACTCGTTCGTGCGAGATCGGCAATCTTCGGATGGCTTTACCTAATCTCTATATTCCTTGGTGCTCCGCAGTGATCTGCGCATATCGGGACTTAACTTGTCAGGCTATAACGCTGATTTAACCTGGCTGGTAACCCAAGAACACTGGGGCCCGATTGTATAAAACAGTTGATCTTCGATTAGCCAGTAAAATTGATCTGCAATCACGCTAAACTCCGATTTTGCGTTGTATAAAAGTTAAACTGCGATTAAGACCTCGTGATCTAAGATCATAGTTGATCTTCGAATTTTCTCCGATTAACGCACTTGATCGTAGATTTGCCACGAACGAGCGAATGAAGGTTTCATTGTATGATAAAAGTTTTCAACAATTGTCCATTATCTTTGGGTTTCAAAAGGAAAAATATAATGTCAGGTAGGTGAAGATACTTTTCTCAGCTTGTAAACTATTGTTTTTCCGAATATGTAAATCGATTGCAAGTGAATTACTGCTGAAACAGGATATATGGAATCGTAGCTTTTTTGGTCCTGAAAACGTTGTTGTGTTAGTTTTCAGGTTTTCAGAAATTATTGTACGAAAATGTATCTTGCTTTTACCAGGAGTTAGATCGTAGGTGGTCGGATCCATCATACCCCGGACGGCCTCGAATTTTTTAATAGTTTTTCCTTTCCGAAAATTATTGTTTTTAAGGCTGTTAATGTGCAGCCGTGTAATTACATATTGAAAATGCCATAGTGTTTGCACGTAGAAATTGTCATGTTTCAAGCTTTATCACTGATGCATAACTGTAGAATCATAACTAAATAAAGGACTAACCGACTTGACACAATGGTGTATTGAAAATAAGATAATTTTGAATAGCCTAGATCAAAAACTGCGGTACTATTATCGTATGGGGGAAACACCTACGAATCATATATTTCGAACTTCTTTACATTGCTAACGTGTTGCGGAACATTTCTTAAGGCGAAATAATGCATTTCTAACTAAGATAATGTTTATTTTTTCTATTTACGAGTACTTACTGTTACTTGTTGTTTCGAATCTGTAACACATTATGGCCGTGATAGCATACTGGTCAGTGTTGCCACAATCTGTAAGCACAATTTCCCTTTCCAAGGGGTAAAATTTCCCTTTTTCGCCCATTTTTTCCCTTCATCTAAAGAATTATTATTATTATTATTATTATTATTATTAATAATAATAATTAAATATTATCGTTGACCCATGTTCGTATGTATATATAAAATGTTAATCAATTTCACTTTTAAATGCTACGACGCCAGGGGTACCGGGTTCGAATCCCGGCCTGGACATGGCTGTTTGTGAGTGTCCATTCATAAATTTCATCGTATCATCAGTCATTCCCATCTTTGCAATTAGCCAAAAGTGGCAGAAAAGCGAAGTAAAATAAAGCAAATCAATAAACAATAAAATCAATAACTTTTAAATGTTTTTTTTGGAAGATTTAGATTTTATTTCTAAACCAAGCTAAATTTTTTGTTTTGAGATGAAAGCTAAAACTATGTTATAGTTGGCAACTGAAGATTTTCATCAGTAAAAAGCAAAACACACAAACAGAGATTGGATTTAGGGACGCCAATGCCCCTTGTCTTCAACACACCATCAGAAGAGAATTAAAAATATTCTACACAAAATGCTGTTCTAGTAAGGCGCACATATGAAGAGTTTGTATGGAAAATCACATTTTTTCCTCCCCATAAAAATGTTAAGTTCGGCGCATGGATATATGCGTTTTATTAAAAAAGATATATAGTACGTACCTGAGCAAATGTTCTATTTTGGTAAATTTCACATATTAGCAAATTTTTTATTAAAATTTAATCCATTGTTGGTCACTTCTTGCCACTCTGCACGGAATGTTTTAACTTGTTTCCGCGGTATTTTTTTCATTTTCCGATAATTCACCAGAAGTTTTCTTCTATATTCTGGAGTTGCAGATAGTTTCCTTTGCTCCCCTTGTTCTCCCGTCGTCCAAGACAGGCACAGCCTTCCACCAAACACTCGCACACGACGAATAACCCATCCAGTGTCTAATGAGGACTGAAGTAAAGATAGGTTTGCGACAAAGATAACATTATGGTTTGCACGCGTAGTGTTTGAGGCAAAATTCAGAGAACCGGGGAAAGCTTAAATAAACAATACCCTCGTACTCCCACTTCCATAAGAGTGAATAGCCAAAGACCTCCGGCCCCTAACGGTAGCCAGATGTGGGTCAACCCAAATTCCACCCTTCCTCTCAGAACAAAGTATACGACAAAATTTTAAAAAAATAAGTTCTCATTTTCAAAACTGGAATCTGTTATAATGTTTAATATAATTAATGTTTAGTCTGTCTTAAAATTTCCCTGAAAATTAGCTATTTTTCATCGAATTTCCCTTTTCCCTTAAAATTAGCTCCAAATTTCCCTTCAAAAAGGGAAATTTCCCTTCATGTGGCAACACTGATACTGGTTTAGGGGGCGTTCTGAGAGTGTTTTGTCGATTTATGCAGTAGTGCAACCTCGTTCACCGGAAAATATCTACTTTCGTGCCCGTATTTGAAATTATGCTAATACGTCGCATTTACGTGTAGAACTTGTAAAAAAAACCTTGCGATTTACCACGTTCATTGTCCATACACAGCAATTCGGAACCATCTTTCTTTCGCAATTCGTTAATGCTCTTCCTTTACGCACAACACTCTTGCAACCTTGAATATTGACGTGGTTAGGTTAGGTTCCATTAGCATAAATACAAAGAAAAAACAATATTTTCGCTAAGAGAGGCGTTACCTTTGTATTGCCTAACATGAAAAAGGTGTCTCCTCTGACGTCAGAACACAAAGTTGCTAGAGTGTTGTGCGATAAGTGACACCCATTCGGGTCGGAACCATCTTTCTTTCGAAATTCGTTAATGCTCTTCCTTTACGCACAACAATCTTGCAACCTTGAATATTGACGTCAGACGAGGAATGCCTACGTGGTTAGGTTAGGCCTGTTAGGTTAGGTTCCATTAGCATAAATACAAAGAAAAATTAATATTTTCGCTAAGAGACGCGTTACCTTGTATTGCCTAACATGAAAAAGGTCTCTCCCGTGACGTCAGAACACAATGTTGCTACAGTGTTGTACGATAAGTGACACCCATTCGGGGAAAATGGCTTGTTCCGTGGAGCTTCTTATGGTACGGTTACGTCACGTTAAGAAAACATAGTTTATTTCGTTTTTTTTATCGATTTCCATACTTGACCGCCAATTATTACATGCAGATTCGTGATTAGGAGGTCTCAATTAGTGAGTGGGCGAAATTTCATAGCAATTGGAGAGTGTTCCGGTATTGTAAACGCGTTCCCAAAAAAATTTAAAAAACGTGGTTCTAGTGAAAACACGGCGAGGCTGAAACACTGGCTACGGGGTTGCATCATCTTAACACACAGAACATTGCACTCTCATGCAGAAAGCAAATGGCGGGAGTAAAAACAGCGTGTCGGACAGAGATTTTCGCAGAAAACAACACGCATTCACATTAAAATGGATCAAATCTATATTCGGGAACTTCCACAACGCTAAAGAAAATGATTTCCGTAAGTACTTTCTCCTGTAAATTTGAAGGAATCCGTTTCCCTCATACGATAATGTTACCAAAACTGCCTATATATTATTCCATATATCTAACTGGTACCATATATAAAAATGAAAAATCGTCCTAAACCTATACTAAAAATTAATAATGATATTATAAGTACAACATACAAAATTTTCACTCAAGATTGAGATGTGGAATGTTTTGGGGAAACACACCTGGTGAGAAATAGTTGTTCATTTTACAAAAAAAGAGTCGTTAGAAAAATAATTGGTGCCAATTATCGTGAATCGTGTTTAGAAGCCTAAAGATTTTACCATTACCATGTTTCTATATAATTACCGTATATGAAATATTAATATTTCCGAAGAGAAATATTTTCAACCTTAAACCAAATAGTAGTGTACATTCATATGGAACAAGGAAGAAAGATGACACAGTACATTTAATTTTAATACGAGTGTTTACTTTCATGGATATAAGTTATATATCAATTGTTATCTATATTTTGTATTAATAATGTATAAAATGTAATACATTGTAATGTAACATGACGTTTCGTATACCAATCTTGTAATTAGTGTTACATGTATGGTTCTTACAGGAAATAGATCTAATCTAAATAAAACACACCTATTCTGACAATAAGCTAGCAACTTTGAGATATAACAGCGCCAACCCTTACTTGCCTAACCTACTCACTCAGAAATAAACTTGTGAATAGGTTGGGCAGGTTAGGTTTCGTGCTGTAGGCATATATGTTTAATTTGTTATAGCTGTTGCTAGCTGCTCATCCTATCATGGGTTCTTATGTATGAACCTGTCACTTCGAGTTTTGCCACTACTGTCCTTTCGTGGATTCTTCACCCCCTCTCTAGATAAATAGCCTCTATCTATTAGTTAGCAGAAGGTTCCCTTATTCCTGAAACTGCTGTACCTGATGTCACATGGCATAATGTAAGTTGTATCCATCCATGCTATTGTGACAGGTAACACTTCTCCCATTTAAAAATACATGGGAAATTATAGGCCACAGTTGTTAATATACACCTAAAAAAACTATGGAATATTGTTATGATGGGGATTAGTTGATAGGTGCATCCTTGGAATACAACACCACATGGTGTTTGTCTCTGCTGGACATCCTTGTGTTTTCGCTGACATATGCCACAGTGCCTATTACCTGTTGCCTTATGTAATAATATTCCAATCTTGTGCCTAACATATCAATATTCCAAATTTTTTTCAGGAGTGTATATTAAATTTCATGTTTAATAAGATTTTAATCTTAGAAATGATGAGCACAATAGTAGAATGTATCAGTGCTGGTAAAATTTTAGTATCCGCAAAACGTATTTCTTCAATTTTACAGGAGAATGTACTTATCGAACAGACTTTCCGTACACTTTTGAAAGGTTGTGGAAGTGTTTTTTCCCATCGCTTAATTTATTTCGCCGGTAAATCATGTATTTTTGAATATTAATGTCTCTCCAATGCACGAAAGCTGTTGCCTCTATGTCCTCCTACAAATATGGCGTGCGTTCGATGATGTAACCCCCGGCCAGTGTTTCCAACCATGCCGTTGTTTTGCAAGAACATGACAATTTTAACTGTTTGCCTAACAGTGCCATGCATGGTTCGTGGGGCTATTTATGAATGGTTTGTGGGGTTTTCGAAAACACGGAAAAAAAATACAAAATCAGTAACACGAAAGTAGATATTTTTTGATTAAGAAGGTTGGAAACACTGCACACCACTGATCAGAGACAATAATTACTCGGTATGTAGAAAATTGATACTATTGTCGTGAAAAAAACTAAAATAAAGGAATTTCAGACGTTTGGCAGATACTAAAATTTTACCAACAAATAATTATTTTGAGAAGGATACCAAACTTTACAGCCTAACCTAACACACATTGCCATATAGCAAATTTATGAAATAACATAATTAAAAATTCCGAATGTTAAATATCAGCTATCATGAACAGCTGTGGGACGGGCACTACAAAAGGAAATATGAGGGAAAATATTTCTATGCATGCTTTTATGGCTACTTTCGGCCTCTCACTTTACACACCATTCTTCAGTATTAATTTGGAAACTTACATAAATCTGGCCTGTGGTGTACAATTACAGTTTTAAGGTATTAACATCATTAACATTATTGGACCTGAAAGATAGCTGACAGGACCACATTTTATAACTGTTACATTCGTTTTAGGTTTGGCTGTTTTGTTTCATATTATGTCTTTTTATTTTTTCAAATGAATATACTGCAGACACTATGATGCAGTGCAGACAGCCTACAAGTTTTAACATGAACATCTGCCACGATTTTATATATCTAGAAATCTTTGCACTTGTGATGTATTTAGGTGAAGGGGAAAATACAATTTAGAGTACTCTAGGAGCAGGAAGTAGAATATCAATATCTATATGTTAACATGGTATTCTGTAATGTTGGCTAAAGGTAGCAAAGAGAGTGATTATTTTTTTATTTTTGCTATTAACAGAATAATCCATTTCATCTCCACTGACGTCAGGGAAAGTGACAAAAATACTGAATATACTGATATATTATCAAAACTGATATTTCTTTTATCAATTTGCAGATGTCGGACTTCACTGATTATTCATCAGATGGGAGTGAAGAATTCCAAAGGGCTCCACGTGTATTCCAGCAGAGGCCAAATCCATTGAGGGAAATGAGTGATGAGCAATTTAGAATGAGATTTCGTCTCAGAAAAGATGTTGTAGAAAATCTGGAGATGACATTAAGAGAATCTCTGCAGCCTACGACTAGAAGAAATATGGCTTTGTCTCCCATGTGTATGGTGTTGCTAACACTGAGATTCTTCGCTACTGGCAGTTTTCAAATTGTGATTAGTGACTTGTTTAAAATAGACAAGGCAACTGCATGCAGGGCAATCCACAAAGTTACAGCAAAGATTGCTGCTTTGCGACAACAATATATTAGGATGCCAAACAACAGAGGTGAAAGAAGATGGGCCATGCGTAAATTTTATGAAATTGCCAATTTTCCATGTGTTTTAGGGGCAATAGATTGCACCCATATTCCAATCAAATCACCTGGAGGAGATAATGCGGAGATTTTCAGAAATCGCCATGGGTGGTTTTCACTGAATGTTCAAGCAATCTGCAATTCGGACCTGAGCTTTTGTATTGTTGTTTCCAGGTGGCCAGGATCATCGCACGACAGCAACGTTTTTCGGAATTCTAGGGTCCATGCACAGTTTGAGGCAGGGGAATTTCCTGAAGGTGTGTTGCTGGGAGATAGTGGATATTTCTGTTGCCACTATCTTCTTACTCCTGTTGTACATGAAACTACACCCGCACACAGAGCCTACAATAAAGCGCACAGGAAAACAAGGTCAGCAATAGAACGTGCCTTTGGAGTTCTTAAGAGGCGGTTTCCTTGCTTAAGTCTGGGACTTAGAGTCAATCTAGACCGAATCCCACCAATAATTGTTGCAACCTTTGTGTTGCACAATATTGCGTTAAATGTTGGAGATGATGTACCTGAAATTGATGATCATCTAATTGCAGAAAGACCTGTGTTTGCAGAGTTGCCAGAGCCAATACGTGAACAGGGAGACAGAAGGGAAAACACTGCTGTAAGAACTGCACTGATAACCAACAAGTTTTCATAAGAATTTTAACTTCAATGTAAGGTTGTTTGATTAGAGTGGATAGTGTCCTTATTTAACCATAGAGCTCCAGTCTTGATTGCTTTCACAATTGGCTCTGTTCATGATTACATTGCATTGTAAATAATACAATGTGTTTGTTTTGGCTCCAGGCCAAGATAGTGCATGAACAATATTTGACACTTCTTATAACACAGATTAGTACTCATCATGCAATATAAATATAATTGTCTACATGCTAAAAATATGTGCATAAATAAGTGAAACGTTACAGGATGAAAATGTCAGCATCTGCGCCATGCCATGCGCTATCTTGGTCCAGAGCCAAAACGAACATACTGTACTAACACCTTCATATAAAAAAAATACAGTTACATATTAAAAGAGAATAGAGGTAAAGCAAATATGTAGATATAAAAATTGGTACACTTCTTTTTAAATCCATAGCATGACTGAGCATATTATCGACTTACAAAATTTAGTTTAACTTGCTCATTCTGCTCTTTTTTTTTTAACCATATAATTTTAGTCTGGACTGAATTGAGTTGGTAAGAAGCATTGGAGTTTTTTCTCTTTTCATGTGATCAAAGTTATGTCCTGAAACTTCATCACTCCCCACTGCCTGTCCGTATCGCATCATTCCTTCCCTTCTAGTTTTCCCCAATATACTCCTTGAAAATTTCATCTCTGTATGTAATTATTGGCACATAGTATGTGTTATATATTACCTTCTTGCATTTCGTAGGAACATCCCTGTTCCATGCTAATCTTTAAATGTTTTGATATAGTCCACCACCCATTTGTCCTCTTCTGTTATGTTAAAATTTTTCACAAAGGAAACAACTTACCTATGCATACTTTTTATAAATAATTTTGAGAAAGTGGATACTATTGAAATTGGTCTGTAATTATGTACATTTTGTTTCTTTCTTTCTTTATTAGAATATCATTCGGCTCTAATAAGTTCTTATTTTTTTTAATTTTAATTGATACAAGTCTTATAAGCATTGTATTTGAATTAGATTTTATGCTTGGAATGACATGAGGGGAGTGATCTTCCTATGCTTTCAGGTATGATAATTGATAGATGCAATATTATTACTGAACAAGTTTGCAATATCTAGGGGATTTTCTTACATGTATTATTCCATCATAGTGATACAAAATATTTTTGTTCCAACTGCCCGAAAGTAAACACCCATTTAACAAGAAGCAACAAACTTTTTTATTTATAATGCAAGAATTATGTTTCCTTTTTGCTAATGATATTTGTTTGTTTATTTTTTGTATTAATTCTCAGATTCTATTCTATTGTGTTGTATTGTCTCCTTAATAATATAATCTTGCTACTAGTGATTTTGTTTCTTGCTGCTGTTTTTTTCCCAATGGAGAAGCCTTTTCAAAGATTTTTTGTTTTTCAAAACAAGTAAAAGGCTAGATTAACTTCATTCAAATTATACAATCTTCACTGCTGAGCAGGTATTTCTAGGAATCAAAATTGTCTTTGTTAAATGCTCTATTGTAGTAGTATGATAATTTCGTATTGCTCTTTTTCCAGGGAAGAGATTAGTTTTCATAATGAGAAGTTGAAATGACTGCAAAACGATAAGAAAAAAAAACAGTTTTTGGTATTTGGTATTTACATTTCTATGCTTTTTTATTCAACAATATTTGGTCAAATTACTTACCAGTGCACGTATCTGTTAAGCAGTGTAATGCATTCAGGGTGTTTATCTTTTAAGAAATCTATGCTGGTATCACCTTCGATTACAAATTCTTTTTTTGGTAGTGGGAAATGAGTCACACTTTTTTGCAGGTGATATGTAAATATTTATTATGTTGCTATGTGGTGTGTAATAGATAAGAGTACAAATAATGACTAGTTCCATTATGATAATATGGATCTAAAAACAATGTCAATATTGGGTAACACACCTTGTAAACCTTCAGGCATAAACTTTTTATTTCTTTCTTGTTTTATAGTTTTAGACCTTGTACATAATTATGATTTTTTCTTGTCACATAATAAATTGTTTTGTTTGATAAACTGATTTTAGTGTGTAAAAAGATGTGTTCTTTTCAATGAATGTTAGTATTTAATATTATCCTTAAATTGATTTCCTTTGTCGCACTAGAAGCAGGTTTGGGACGGATTTTGTAAACTGTCTTATTTGCAGTTTTCATATTTAGTTTACACATTATTTGAAACATTTTGTTTGCAAACAGTAGGACTCCCAGATGTGAAAAATACATCAGATGCTCTTAAGTAAGTAGGCTTGCCAACTTTAAACAATAAAAGTCTGGGAGATTTCTTTGCAGCCTCCAGACCAGGGTGTGAAATCACTGCAGATTGGTTGGGGGTTGGGAGTGGGGAGGAGCACGTGCACGCGCACACACACACACACAATTAAGTGAAGAGCCCGGATGTCATTTTGGTCATTTCTGACTTCATAGAAAAAAAGGTTATTAGAAGCTATACTGTAGATAAACTGTTTTCGTGTTTTGTTTACCAATTTGAAGGCTTTCACTAAGTTGAATGCAAATTATATGATATGCCTTTCACTCGAAAATTGGAAGGATTGCACATTTTACTTTGCAACTCAAAATTACCAAAATGTTTTACACCCGAGCCCGTGAATGATTAAATTATAAAATATATGTTTCACTGACGGTCCATTTCAAATAACATTGCAAATTGAAGATTTTAATGCTATCAATATGAACAATGATTTGCGTAACTAAGGGAAGGTTAAAAATTAAGAACTTACGTTTCCTGCATAAAATTCACATCTAAATGCTACTTATTAGTATATTATATACTTTGCAGTAGTTGACGAAAAGTGATGATAAATGGAGAAGAAATAACAAGTGAGACTAATTTCTGTAATCTTCTCCCCCCCCTCTTCTCTCTCACCGTTTTCTATGTTCCCGGAATTGCTGGGTTCAGTGGCCTTGGAGATGAGACTTTTTGTTGTCCGTTCTTTGGGAATGTTTTCGATATTATTCCAGTAAAGGGGGGTATATTCGACTCCCAAAGTAATTGTTTGTTTGCTTATAAAACAAAAATTCCCCACCAGGAAAAGTTTTGTGGGGGGAAGAGAGAGAGAGGGGCAGCGGGGTAGGGAGCAACCCCCCCCCCCAGGATTTTGTAGTTTCAAACCCTTTAGATTGAAATGTTCAGAAACACTAATTTCCTGAATATCAGTTGTTATCAGTTTGTAATCTTCATACTGTGAATACTAAATTGAATCAACTTGATCAAAACTATCTAGCAACCACAATTTGTAAACAAAGTACCATACTTGCCAGTATATAAGATGCAGTTTTTTCCCATAAAAGTAGGTCTCAAAAAACGGGGTGTGTCTTATATGCAGTTTTATATTAATTTCATTTCTGGAAATTTTCTCTTTGTTATATAATTTCTTTATTGCTTCCTTGCGATGTATGACGAACAAGATTAAAATGTATTCTTTCGTAGTTAGATTGGGTAAGTTATTTGCAGTGTTCAAAAGTAGCATGCTACTTGTAGCGGCGCTACGATAGCTAGCTACAAAATTTGTAGCGGAAGCAAAGCTACAAAATTCCTGCAGTTGTAGCAAAATTTCGCTACAGCTACTTTCTTCTCAGAAACCCTAGAACACTTGTTCGAATCACGTTGCCAGGAAAGCTACAATTCCTACCTTCTTCTCAGCATTTTCAGGTAAATTTTGAATGAGAAGATTACAAAAAAAAAAAAAAAAAAAAAAAAAAAAAAGACAATAATGATTACTTTTGCAGGAGGTTCATAAAGACAGTCTTCCACATGGAAATACAGATAATCTATATTATAAATATCTTGATATCACAGATTATAGATATCTGTGTAATTTATTTCATTGGTATCTGAATAATTATAATATACAGATAAATAACTGACATATATGAATATATTCCAGCTAACAGGAAGGTTTTTTTAACGGCATCGCTATTTTGGGGTGAAACATGCCTCCTTTAAGGCACCCGTGAAAAAAAAGCAAAAAAATAAAAAGGCCTCGTTTGCGCCACCTACAGAATAAATCCATGGTGCAAGAGGCCACAAAATGCCATTAATTACTATGTAAAACAAAACTTGCAGTGTAAAAACGAGTGATCCCTTTTCCACTACAAAGACATACCAATAGTGCCAGCCAGCATTTACCATTGTCAGGATATAGAATCACACCAGCAAGAAATAATTATTACAAGAATGGTGGAAACATTCGGGTTTACACGTCAGTTTTCTCAATTATCTTTGTTTCACTTTTCTGTTACTTCCACTGATCATGACAATGAGGATGAATGTTTTATTTAGTAATTTTCTCATCTAGAGTCACTTTTGGCTAATTGTGAGAATGAGGAAGAATGATAAGCAGTATAAGGATTGGAGGAGCAGGAAGAAGGATCCCATCCTCCAGGCGTGTTTCCTAGTTTTTATTTTGAGTTTACTTTATAAACAGATAAGCTAAAGTTTTTTCCTCGGAAATGTGTGCAAAAACGGGGTCTTATCAGGACCTACTCAGCTTTGCAATTAGCCAAAAGTAGCAGAAACATTGACCATGACAACATAAACATTGAAAAGCACTTAATTCCACAGTAACACGCAATGAATTGAATCTATGTAATGCAGTCTTGAATGTTTTCATCATCTGCAGCTCTTGTGTACTCGTTGGTGCAACAATGTGTTTTAACTTTATATTTCTCCCTCCTCCCACTTAAACAATGATTCACTTTTCAAGAGCTTTCAAAATAATATTGAGAGGTTTGTTGTTTGTAATATATTTCTCTGCTGAGCAAATGCATACCAAATTAAAGAAAAAACTAATGCCTGGGAGACAACCCCATCAGGAAGGTTGACAAGCTTGGCTGAAAGGAAATTGTGGAAATAAAAATAATGTTTAAATACATTACACTTTATTTTTTTTTCCAGTTACATGCACACGTGTTACGAATTCCGTAGTATTTCTTGTAATTCCATGTCTTTAATTTGATTTTCTTTTTTCAATATGTCCATTTTTGGCTCGTGTTCAATTCTCATGCACTTCATCTTAAATTCATGTTCTGCATCGAGACATTCCACTCTCCTTTTGTAGAACTCTTCCTTCAGATTTTTTTTGCGGGGTGTGGTGCATGTTGATTGCGATGATCCTTGGCATAGTTGACCAGGCTGAAAGTAGACATTGCAGTATAAATTAGTGCTTTAATGAAAGACACTTACTCAACTTATTCTTTATCATTTGTCATGCAAAAAGAAAAATGAAAGGTTGTGGATAAATTTCCACCCATAAAGAATACAGTGAAAGGAAATAAGCAAATTTAATGCATGACAATGATTAAGATTCACACTTTGTCCATGAATGGTTATTGTTTTATGTTGGATGATTTGGCGATAACTTCTATGTTGCTGGGAGCTAAGTTTACTGGCCATTTGGGTCACCAACTTCCAAACATGAATTGAAGGGATTTTCCAAACTTTGGCATTGAATTTAATAAGAGATTTAGTAGCAACAAATACTGTGAATTTTTAGGGTGTAGCATCGCACTGGCAGATGTTCATGGGATGGATAATATTAAAATGCAAATTGATTTTTTTGCTTTATCTAATATGCAGATCATATACAGAATAAAAATTTACAAGTTTCTTAGTCCTCACCTATGTATTTCATTTCATGATGGATGTGGCAAACACAGTTTAATTATTAGCTACAAAAAGTCTCATGTTTCCATGTTGAACAATTGCATAGTTTTTTCAGATTAATTTCGAAGACTCACTACCACTCCCCGGGAACAAACAAAGAAGTGAAGTGTTACCATATCCACTCCAGTACCCTTAGTGAATGAAGGCAGAGATCCTTCAAAATTAATTGGGAGAAAAAAACTATCCAATCGTGAAACACAGAAACATGAAACTACACATATCTGTCCACTGATCCTGTGGAACAAAGGATTTTTTTATCTTCTTGTGCATCATCATTAATTGATTGATTGAATTGCTTTATTTAACTTCGCTTCTTGTGCTACTTTTCGCTAATTTACAAAGATGAGGATGGGTGATGATATGATGAAATTGATAAATGGACACTCACAAACATCCATGGCCAGGATTCGAACCCGGGACCCCGGGCGTCGTAGTCATAATTATTCGCTTTGTATGGCTTTTCGAACGCATTATGTTGGAATGAATTTATATTCTGAGATCTCGATAGTTAATGAAATATATGGGAGAAACAGAATGTCAATACAGGATCCACGAGGGAAAAAAATTGTCCTAAAACAGGAGTTCTGGGGAAAAAAAACTAGAGAATTGGTCACCCTACGTGCAATTCTATTCTGTGACTCTTATTGATTGAACATTACAGAGTTCACCTGGTCAATAGTAGCTTCAATACTTCCTTCACATTGGAAGAAAAAATATACAGTCGTAATCTTACAGCTTTACTTTCAAAGCTTGCTTTATTAGCATTGAATTTAAAATATTAGGGCATATTTGTTTGCACAAGAAAAGGTTAATTCCGACACAAATCAATGAACTGAATACTTCAATAGTTGTTTGTTTTCTTTTGGAGTTTTTGTTTTAAGTCCACTTTATGCCCAAATAGCCTGGAATATTCAAATAAGAAAATAGCAGATTTCCAAACTTATAAATCATTATATAGGGTGAGGCAGTCAAACGGGAAGATTTGAAAAATTCACAAAAAATAGAGAGCAAATAATATTTATTTTATGAACGTGAATGTACTGTACATGGGTTGAAATTACTAGTGTACCTGAAAAAATGTTCATTTTTAGAATATGGTGTCAGTAAGATAGCATCCTTGGTGTTGCCCACATTATCGGAGTAAATCCGCCCATGACATTGCATAGCATCTCCAACGGAATGTTGTGGATCTCTTGCCGAATTCGCTCCTTCAAATCATCCCTGGTTCTTGTGGGGGTTGTCCTTGAATACTTTGGATTCGAGGTAACCCCAAAGGAAAAAGTCAGGAGCTGCCAAGTTGGGTGAACTGAATCTTACTGACACCATATTCAAAAAATGAACATTTTTCAGGTACACTAGTAATTTCAACTCATGTACAGTACATTCAAGTTAAAAAAATAAATAATATTTGCTCTCTATTTTTTGTGAATTTTTTAAATCTTCCCATTTAACTACCTCACCCTGTACATCTTAGCACAGGATAAAGAGTTACATACCTCCACAGTCTCCACATGCTGCTCATCATCTACAATTACTTGCTCCACTACTTCGTATTCCAGCTCTTCTGCATGGGTTTTCTTTTGGGAGTCATTTATCCTTATATCTGAATTTAAGATAAAAAAAAATATTATTTGAATAAAAAAGAATTACTAAGATAATTATTAAATAGGCATAATACAACCACAATCAATTTCATTTTGATGAGACTACAAATTTAAAAAAAAAAATCATATTCATGAGCTGTCAACTGAAAGAGAAATAAAAACAGAAGAATAAAGAATATGTGGTAACAGTTTCATAGATCGGAGACACATTAAAATCGGATATTTTGTGTTTCACATGGTCCATACTTACCAATTGTGTATTGTAGAACATTGCGGTGTCATTATGCTTTTTACATGAACAAATGCAATTTTTAACATTCTGAGTGCTTTATTTTATTCCTTTCTACGCTTCCGGAACACACAATATGGTGGGCACATCTTGACTCAGGTTGTGAGTATGCAGTGTTTCAACCTTGAGCACCGAAAAATGCCTACTAACATGTTTGTCACCGGTGGAAATTATGCATGGGTAGCTGATGTATAGCCCAGGTAACTGACGGATAGCCCCACAAACCATTATGTATGGTAGCTGACCGATAGCCCCACGAACCATTTCTGATAAGGTTTGGTTACGTTAGGCAAGCATTGTAAAAAAGAAAGGGGGTTGAACAGTGACAGGGGCTTACGTCAGTCATCAAACGTACACACCATCAGGTTGTCGTAGGGCAAGCAAGTGAAAGCAATGGCAATTGTGCGTCGGTGAGATATTTCTCTTGAAAAATACATGATTTCCCGGTCAAATATATTCCACAATGAAATAAAATACATTGACCTTGGAGAAACTCATTTCGGTAAGTAGTCTCTTGTGTAAAATTGAAGAAATATGTCTCCGATGTATGAAACGGAGCGATTTTACAATACAGGGAATTTCTCCATTTTGTTTGAAATTCGGCATACTCACTAATTTTGGCCCCCTAATCACGAATCTGCAGTCAAAATTTGGCGCTCACACGTGGAAATAGCAAAATAATCGAAATTAAGTTCTTATTTCCACACCCTCGATTTCCGAATTTCCCGCCGGTTCCGGGCTCCGCCCCTGGGGTAATCGACCTACCGCCCCCAACCGCTATCGAGGCCCCGCCTATATCTATAGACTCCCTGTTAAGGGCATGTTAGAAAGTGGCCGGATTCACCTACCCCCAAATAAGCGCCAAATTTATACGTGAGCGCCAAATTTTAAGTGCAGATTCGTGATTAGGAGACCCAAATTAGTAAGTAACCGAAAATTCAAACAAATTGGAGAAATTCCCTGTATTGTTAAATTATACCTATGAAACTCTTACTGAATATGTACCAAACAGCTTTGAGATTAGAAACAACATGTAAAAAAAAATACATACATTGTAATGTTAACTTTTTAAAGTTATATATATTTTTTTGTCTAAGTATTTCTTCCAGTTCTTAATTCACATGTGTAACTTAATTAAAATAACGATAAAAAATATCAAGTACATTTTTGCATTTCAGCTACTTGGTACTTGGTTTTCATTTGAGATTTCCTTTCCTTATAAAAATATTATTGGTAAATCAAAATTTATTTTTTCACTAAACCCTACCATTAGTGCTTCAAAATTTCCACAATGTTAATAAAAAACTTACCATAAACAACTTCAGGATGGAAACCAACATCATCATCAAACTGGTTTGCCAGTGGACAGAACTGGGGTTTCATAGCTGCTAGCAGCTTCTCGTCCGACTCATCTGTCCTTGGTGGAACAAACCCCCCACCACCAGTCTTGTAAATTTCCACCTGAAATGCAATTAATTTGTTTTAATAACACAAGAAAACAAACATAAATAAACTAATTTCCATCTGACATCATAAAAGCATGCAATAGTGTTATAATTTTCCCGTTACAAGCACGTACAATTTTTTTTCTGGAGTGACTACCTTCGTCAGGTTTTGAGGTACTTTCACTACGTTTTAAACTGTGCATGCAGATGATCTACGACCTGGTAGTTTGTGCATTTATTTTCATACGGCTGAAAAGTACCTTTTCCTGCACATCATGAAGTTAGAAAAAAATACTGGCTTGTGTTATGATATCAATTGTTCTTGCTAAATGTCATGTGATGTAGGTATGATGGGGTATAGCAATCCTAAATGCTTTTGTTATTAGGTTAGGCAGGCCAGGTTTAGAGTTAACATTAAAATTACTTTCAAAAATACTTCTAATACCTAATTATGTGATTTCTGGTCCATCAGTTTAAGCTATTCTCACCACCAAGTGAATCATGTACGAAAGCATACCTCTCACGACATAAATCTCGCCATACATCTATTCGAAACCAAATTAATCACATATTTGTAGCTAAAAATCCATTACAACCCCATAACCAATGGCACATTGGTGGTTCCCATAATTTTTCGTGGCTAATTGTCCTAAAAATACTTTGAAAAATTAACTTACCTTGTCATTTGCATACGACTCTTTTTGTCCTTTTCTTCAGATTTTCATAACAAAGTTTCAAACTTTTCCAGTCTCGCTCGTTCTCATCTGACGCAGAATTAAAGTCCACCCTCAGATTTTGCCACGCGGTCTCTTTCCTCTTTGAGGTGAAACTATCGGTCTTTTTATTGGTACTATTATCGTATGGTCAAAACACCTACGAATCATGTATTTCGGACTTCTTTACATTGCTAACGTGTTGCGGAACCAGGGGGGGCCACTCCGCGACTTGCACGTTATTGGCTAGAGCTTGTGACGTCACCAAGCGGACACGAGCGGTTGAAAGCTATGCGTAGAATGTAGCAGATGGCCCATGAAACGCTGTGTTTTCATGTATCTTTTGATATTATACACCAAAGCTGTTAATTTGATTTGACAGCAAGAGATCAAATACGCGATAGAAGAATACATTTATTCCAAAACAATGCATAGTTTATTTTTCATACATTATATGCGTGATATCTTGTCCCTGCAGGCTGTAGTCCACTGCCGGCTTTTCTTTCCAGCTAACCTATTGCATTTATTTTAAATGTCTCATTCTAAGGAAAGTTCTTGTCCGGGCATATTCTGATATGTCTTTTTACTGAATATCCTGGAATTTCCCTTTAATATTTTTACGCTACTTTTAACATTCTCCAGTTGATCGCCACGATGAGGATAAATTTGTTTTTGTAATTTAGCGTCTTCTTCCACTTTTGGCTAATCGCGACGAAGAGGATGAGTGATGATTAGTTTAAATTGATGAAGGGACACTCGTAGCAGGCACGTATCCAAGGGGGAGCTTAGGGGGCTCGAACCCCCCAAAAAGTTTTCTGTTTACAATAGATAAAATGAGGTATTTGGTTTCTTGTGGTCGGAAATAAAATAATGTGACGATAATTTAAGGAGAGGAATAATTATCGAGTCAAGCACGTATCCAAGGTGGGAATCAGGGGTCTCCAGCACCCCCTTCAGGAAATTACGCTACATAAAATTAGGTTCATGGCTTCTTAAATAATGTGATGATAATTTGAGAGAAATAATTATCGAGGCAAGACACAGAAGAATGTTCTATAACCCTGTTATTGTTAATAGCGCGCACCCAAGGTGGGATCAGGGGGCTGGAGTCCACCTTAATTTTTTTCAGTTTACACTACATAAAATTAGGTTTTTGTTTTCTTGAATAGTGTGCCGATGATATAAGGAGAGAAATACTTACCAAGGCAATACGGAGACTGTTCTATAACCCTGTTGTTGATAATATTGCATTAAAACTTTTTTTGAGCTTTCGGTGTTGTCGCTGCACTATGTAAAGACTTGTCAGCATTTGGAAGCTGCAAACGTAGCGCCACACGTAGGGCGATTCATGGTAATTTTTTAATCTCTGGAAAGCGCGAGAGGGAAAGTTCATGAATAAGAGAAGGAGTCGAAATACTGGTAACATTAACGAATCGTTTTATCTGCGGAACATTCTAGAATATAATGAGGTTAAAATACGTGGCTTCAATTTCCAAGTTGATCTGTACAACAGAATCTGTTAATGAGAATTCAAAGGTAAGTGTGACAGTTCATTCATACTGTCGATTAGTGATCAATCAGTGTCCATTGGTGGCTTTACAAGATCTAGTGATTCGAAGATGAAAAGAACTAAATACCGTAAAGTAACGAAGTCTACTACTAGTTCCAATTGGGGTCCAAAGTTGAAGACATTGACGACAGCGGATCTTCCGGAGCCTCAGTGTAGTGCTAGTTCGGGTCGAGGGCCGAAGGGATCAACAACAATCCAACAATCAACAACCAACAATCTGTGTATTACTCTGTGCTGTTTGTGATCCACATGGATTTGTGATCATCCCTTCATCCATTTCATCTACTCACCATTCATTTTCATCTTTGCGATTAGCCAAGAGGTAAATTATACTTGAAATAAAACAAAAGTAATACAAATACAAAAAAAAAATAATGGAACGATTATGCTGTTACGTTTTCCTGTATTTTAGGCACGTTGCATTTACCAGCCAACAGTCAGAGATTGCTTTTCGGTCGAATGATACTTCTAATAATCGGAGGTAAATGCAAGCTGAGAATTATAATTTGGTCTCTTATCCACCTGAGTTGAGGATCTAAATTTTTAAATTTTATTTGTAACAATATTTACTACTGCGAGGAATTAAAAAAAAAAAAGGAATTTTGGCACTGGCTTCCTATTCTGCAATAGTTACATTTGTTGTAAGAACATAATACATTAATTTACTTTGTATAAATATTACATTATCCATCGCTTTTCCTAATTAAATCTCATACCATATCCAACACACACATAAAATGTGTTTTACTAATAATACAGTGCGCAATTAGAAAATAAGTCTTGTGAAGCAACACAAATATGGCCTCCCCGATGGCCTAGTGGTAGCGCCGTCGCCTTGTAGTCAAGGGGGTCCCGGGTTCGATACCCGGTGTAGGCACATAGTGGTTCGGATCCAACTTTAAACTGTAGGTCCAGTCCCAATTAGCCTTTCTGTGCAAAAAGCGGACTTAAAACGCGAATTCAATCAATCAACACAAATATGAAATATTAAATCTATTTTTTTTATTTGGTTTATTTTACTTCACTTTTCTGCAACTTTTGGCTAATTGCGAAGATGGGGACGAGTCGTGATGATGAAATTTATGAATGGACATTCACAAACATCCATACCCAGGCCGGGATTCGAACCTGATTTCCTTGCCAGGGCATTTGCTTTTATACAAATTTAGCGATCTTAATTACACGTAGGCTAGATAATGAATACATGCTTTTATATCTCTATTCTTACACCGATTTTTACCTACAATATTAATTTAATATTTATTAATTAATATTATTTTAATTTAATATAATAATAATATAATTATTTTAATTTAAGCGTTTATATTATTATTATTATTTCTGAGACACTTGGTTCGCCCTCCCCGAAATAAATGTTTAAATACGTGCCTGACCAAAACTGTTAATTTAATTTGATAACAAGAGATGAAATACGCGATAGGAGAATACATTTATTCCAAAACAATGCATAGTTTTTATTTCATCATACATTATTTTGCGTGATTTCTTGTCGATGTAGTCCACTGCCGGCTTTTCTTTGCTGCTGACCTATTTATTGCATCTGTTTGGAGAGACTTATTTAAATGTCTAATTCTAATGAAAGTTCTTGTCCGGACATATTCTGATATAACTTTCTCGTGAATATCCTGGAATTTTTCCTTTAATATCTTGCACAACGAAGTCATAACGCTGGGAGCATTTGCATATCTTTCTCCGTGGAAAAGTGCAAATGCAATCTCAAACTGTTTTATGGTGTCCATCCATTGATCTGATGGAACTGTAAGCCCTCCACGAGATATAATGGCTATCCAATCACTGTCACTGGAACTTTCGTCAGGAATTGGAAATGTTGTGCCTGGCTTTCCCAAATGTTTGTTGATATGGCGACACTTGTGTGCGATATATCCACCAAGATAACGCAATGCATCCAAATTAACGTCTTGATCACATTGTAAAGTTGTCGAGTCTGCATGTAAGGTCTCATGTGAAAGTAAGTCTAGATCTACTGTAACCTGTGACGTGTTCTGAAAAGATGTTACATTTTTCTCATCAACAATTCCTATAAAAAGTTCATTAGTTATAAAATCTTTTAAGTTTTCTTCTTGATCTTCGGTAGTTTCTGCACATTCCTGGCGTTTTTCAGAAGCAGAAACTGGAGCACTTGTAGAGAGGGGAATGTCGTAAGCATTTCCTGTCATAATGAGCAACCGAATTCTATTGCGTACCTCGAAAGGTGACGGGCAATTATGAAAAATGCCAAGACCTCGGATTCGTGAAAACAAATTTTCTAAACAGTCCTGGTTCAGATGGGAGGTAAGAATATATGGTACGTTGAATGCTTTGACTTCTTCGAATAAACTAATCACAGATTTTATTGATATTAGGAAACCTTTTTGAAATGGAAGTATGCTACTTCTCTTTCCGACACGCAATTGTGAGCAAATTTCTGCAAACCTCTTTATGGTATTTTCTTGACTTTGGATATTAAGACCGTAACCACTACGCAATGGCGTTTTGTTGTCGTAAGGACGTCTAGAATTTAATACGTCGAAGGCATCATTTACTAGTTGGAAGAACTTTGCTTCACGATCTTTGTGTAACACATGTTGTATGGCGCATGCTGTGTGGCGAGATAATAATCTTGCAGCCATTTTTACATTTTGACGGGCACGACCTTTCACATTTATGTGAGCATCTGTTATGTGATGAGTTACTGTCAGTTCTGATGCCTGGCGTTCCAGAAGTTCTTCTATGAGACTTCTCTTTATTACTGTACCACTGGGTAAAATAAATTCCTCGTCTAAAAAATGGTTTCGCAAAAGCTTTAGAAGATGGGGGACGTCGTAGAAAAACCACACCTTCCTGTTAGAGTCAACAGGGTTCGAAAAAGAAGTTTTCGATGTATCAATACACAATTCCTTCGCCACCTTGGCATTCTTTCCCCCCATATCACACGTGACTGCTACAATTTTCAATCCTGATTTCTCACATTCTTCGATAATATTTTGAAGCAATTTACTTGTCATGGTTATATCAAAATCATAATACACAGGTTGCTTCCACTGAACGCACAAACCTCTAAGCATGACTACTTGGACATTATTATGTGGTCCTAATATTTTATCATCACACGAATCGTAGCAGATGCGACAGTCAATATTCATTTCGTCAAACGAAAGTACAGTAAGGCGTTCCATGTCGCTAAAATCACTTGTTTTAGCTTTCAATAAACATAATACTTCATTTAAAACTCCAGGTCTGCATTTAAATGATTTAGTCCACTTTTGAAGAGTTGAACGTCCAGGAAGTGGAACGTTACGTTTTCTCAAAAATGAATATGATTTTGTTGAGAGAGCCCTCAAAGCTAATGCATTTGCAATGTCTTCTGAATTCCACCTCACTCGTTTCCCTTCACTTAACAAGCACTTAACCTGCCCTTTTGTAAAACACCTGGACAATATTTTGTATACTTCCTTATTCACTACCTTGTTTTTATAAGTCTTTGTCAATAGCACTTTCCGTGCATTCTTCACAGAACCTAAATATTTTGCTTTCTTTAAAGCTGCATCGTATTTCTTTAACGCCGTGTCTTTCGCTGAATTAATCTTCTTTAAACGTTCGATTTCAGATCTTAATTTGTTAATTTCCTCACGAGCTTCAGTAACTTCCTGTAACTTTATGATAGGTTGAGTATTAGTCATTTGACTGCATTTTAGTTTAATTGGTGAGAGTCCCTTTAGCTTCGACATTGCCCTGATTCTTATCTCTCTTGATTGAAGGCGCTGTCTTCTTGCTTCAACCTAAAAAAAGACAATATTGTAAGTATCACAATAATTGCTAAGTTCATGGTGGGTGAGAAATAACTCTCTATTAAAACTTAAATGAAGTCATAGTCATGCAAGGTGGTGCCCTTTCGTATTTTGCACGCACTGTTCGTGACTGACTCGACATCAAATTACCGGGACGTTGGCTGGGTTGTCGCGGTCCACATGAATGGCCAGCAAGAAGCCCTGACCTCACCCTACGTGACTTTTAAGTGTTGAAGTGGGCGAAGGAAGAAGTTTATAAAACAAAGCCAAAGACTTTGGATCAGTTGGAGAATTGCATTCGGCATGTTCTGGCACATGTGGAATTTTAACAATTGTGCCTATGTGAACTTCTAGCACTTGTAAAGTTGTGCCATTCTACTGTGCGACGTATAACTGGTTCCATTAAAATCGATCAATTAATATTATGGTTATTAAATATTTCTAATTATGAGTTATTTTTCACCCACTCTGTAGTTTATTAACACTTTCATACAGATGGTATGTATTTGTATGTTAGCTATTTTACGTTACTCTTCAGATTCTCCAAGTTGATTGCGATTAGGATGATTTTGTAATTGTGTTTTTGTTATTTAGCATCTCTTTCCTTCCATTTTGGCTAACGATGAGGATAAGTGGTGATTATATTAAATTGATGAAGAGATACTCACAAAGAACACTCATGCCCACGCTGGAACTTGAACTCTGGAACTTCGGTATAAAGATGGAAAAACCGGGTCTTCAGCGTGGCAGTCAGACGCCTAACCGACTGGACCACTGTGGCTCATTTGAGCTTATATAAAATAAATTCAATTCAATCCAGAAACACAAAGTATTAGATTTTGTATGGTGTCTTTAAATTATATATTGATTTATGCTATGATAAATATATATTGTAATGTGACTGACTCTTTACGTTTTTGGTGCTTGTTCGCCTTCCCATGACAATATATTGTGTTATAATATTATAATTAAAATATCATTGATAGAACTTTATTCGTTTTGATACGTATGCATTACAATGATTCGCTTCTTTAGCTATTATCTACAACCTCAATGTTTGACGAGAATGTTCAAAGGATGTGCAAGGGCAAAACGTCTGTTTTATAAGTCGTATATTAAATTTTCTCAACTAATTGTATAATACAAATTTGTCTACAAACGAGCACAATGTGAATACAAGTGTAAATTAAAATTAGTGTTGGCTATCCACGGGATAATCAAAGTATTTATTTCTCGGTGATGTTTGAGCTTCAAAGCTGAAAGGGTCTATATTACTCTCAATATTTAGTAAATAAATAACCAGAAACTGAGTTTTGATCGTGTAGTGGTTTTTAGAAGTTACACATGTGATGATGTGGAGGGCGTTTGGAGTAATGTGGAAATAAGTCTGAAGTTTGGAGAAACAAATTGAACCTCTTTAATTTGAATAATTTATGAAAAGTTAATTGTGCAACTCGTAAGTTGCTGCTGTCTAAGGCATTTTAAAAGCGTGGATAATAATAAGGCTGTTAAACATAACATTTCCAACCCAGTATTAAGACCAACACTAAGTATGTAACAATAAAATTGTAATGACCATTCTTGACCTATCTCACACGGGTAAGGGCAAAGAACCATTACACAATCTAAACTTAACTTTACATTGATTTGATTTATAGAAATGCATTACTTACAGATTCTTGTGATGTGCTTGGCATTCCGTGCCAATTAGGAACGTGCTGATTTGGAACTGCTTCGGCTCGAAGTTCTTTTTTCAAAGGCAACCCTAATAATTCATTTTTCAGGTCTCTTTTGTAATCTTCAGGTAAAAAGTGAACTGAACATACACGTGAATTGTTAACGTTAAACTTCTCTCTTCGTTTGCAGCGATTCACCCATTCCTGCTGCAGCAACTTATTTTTTGGGAAGCAATGGTATTTTATTCCAGACGATTTCCTTCCATTATTTTTGCACGTGGCAACAGAACAGACAAGATGATTTGTACTCATTATACGGGCACTTCAAGAAAAGGTGCGTACACATAAAAATCAATACATTTATGGCAAGCTTCCGTGAACGCTAACGAAGTAAATTCCATTCTGTCCGCTTAATGACGTCATAGCGCGCACAGCATCATGGGAATAAATCTCGGAACCTCGGGAATGGCATACCTTATAAAGGTACCTTGTTGCGGAACATTTCTTAAGGCGAAATAATGCATTTCTAACTAAGATAATGTTTATTTTCTCTATTTACGAGTACTTACTGTTACTTGTTGTTTCGAATCTGTAACACATTATGGCCGTGATAGCATACTGGTTTAGGGGGCGTTCTGAGAGTGTTTTGTCGATTTATGCAGTGGTGCAACCTCGTTCACCGGAAAATATCTACTTTCGTGCCCCTATTTGAAATTATGCTAATACGTCGCATTTACGTGTAGAACTTGTGAAATAACCTTGCGATTTACCACGTTCATTGTCCATCTTCCTTTCGCAATTCGGAACCATCTTTCTTTCGCAATTCGTTAATGCTCTTCCTTTACGCACAACACTCTTGCAACCTTGAACATTGACGTCAGACGTGGAATGCCTACGTGGTTAGGTTAGGCCTGTTAGGTTAGGTTCCATTAGCATAAATACAAAGAAAAAATTATATTTTCGCTAAGAGACGCGTTACCTTTGTATTGCCTAACATGAAAACGGTCTCTCCTGTGACGTCAGAACACAATGTTGCTAGGGTGTTGTGCGATAAGTGACACCCATTCGGGTCGGAACCATCTTTCTTTCGAAATTTGTTAATGCTCTTCCTTTACGCACAACCATCTTGCAACCTTGAATATTGACGTCAGACGAGGAATGCCTACGTGGTTAGGTTAGGCCTGTTAGGTTAGGTTCCATTAGCATAAATACAAAGAAAAAATAATATTTTCGCTAAGAGACGCGTTACCTTTGTATTGCCTAACATGAAAAAGGTCTCTCCTGTGACGTCAGAACACAATGTTGCTAGGGTGTTGTGCGATAAGTGACACCCATTCGGGTCGGAACCATCTTTCTTTCGAAATTTGTTAATGCTCTTCCTTTACGCACAACCATCATGCAACCTTGAATATTGACGTCAGACGAGGAATGCCTACGTGGTTAGGTTAGGCCTGTTAGGTTAGGTTCCATTAGCATAAATACAAAGAAAAAATAATATTTTCGCTAACAGACGCGTTACCTTTGTATTGCCTAACATGAAAAAACTTTCCTGTGACGTCAGAACACAATGTTGCTACAGTGTTGTGCGATAAGTTACACCCATTCGGGTCGGAATCATCTTTCTTTCGTAATTCTCTTCCTTCCAACCTTGAATATTGACGTCAGACGTCAGACGTGAGACGATGAATGCCTACGTGGTTAGGTTAGGCCTGTTAGGTTAGGTCCCATTAGCATAATTACAAAGAAAAAATATTAAAAAACCTCTCTCCTGTGACGTCGGAACACAATGTTGCTACAATGTTGTGCGATAAGTGACACCAATTCGGAAAAAATGGCTTGTTCCGAACTCGACAGGTGGTTCTAGTGAAAACACGGCGAGGCTGAAACACTGGCTACGGGGTTGCATCGTCTTAACACACGGAACATTGCACTCTCATGCAAAAAGCAAATGGCGTGAGGAGAAACAGCGTGTCGGACAGAGATTTTCGCAGAAAACAACACGCATTCACATTAAAATGGATCAAATCTACATTCAGGATCTTCCAAAACGCTCAAGAAAATGATTTCCGTAAGTACTTTCTCCTGTAAATTTGAAGGAAATTTCAAGGAATCCGTTTTGACCATACGATAATGTTACCCAATGTCTATTAGTATATCTTTTTCCTTTTTGGAAAAATTTGCTGCTCTATATTTTTTCTTTTCCGCCATTGTTTCCAAAGAGACTGCGATTGTAATTCGACTTCTCTCTCTCTTTGATTGTTTACAGGTTAATCGCGAATTGACACACACCGTAATGACATTAACTAGTTTCAACTCCTACATTTTTTTTAGTTTAATCTCACCCCAAAAAAATATATTTTAGTCGGAGAATAATATTGTCTGAATTAAGAAAAAAAAAGTTTATTTTTTCACAAAAGTGGATTAATTGTTTTTCGGCACGATGCAGGACAATTCACATATATAACGAGCATACTTCCAATATATCGGAAAGAATCGATTTTTACCTCGCTTCGCCGTGTTGCCAAACGTATATACAGTATGTAACATTCTTATTCGTACACACGGATTTTCAAAGAAAATGCTTTAATATCTGAAAGGAAATACACTCTTTTGAAATTGTTTCTTTACAATTCAATAACTAATATCATTACGAACATAAAATCTTACCCAAATTCTGTATAACCAATGACAATAATAAATTAAATGAAACTGAAAGAGAAACCGGAGAAACATGCCATTTTTTATACAACTTTTCTATTCGTACACTTAATAATATAAAAGAAAAATGTGTATTCAGTTCAAATTGACTGACAGTTCTAATACTTTGATGCGTATCCTTTGGCTTTAATTACTGCTTGACACCTGTTCTTCATAGAATTAACCAGTTTCCGACATGTTTCAGAGCTTATTTTATTCCACTCGGCTTGCACAACAGTTTTCAACTGTTGTTTGGACTTGACGCCTGCTTTATGGACTCGCCTCTTCAAAGTTGCCCATAAAATGCTCAATGGGATTTAAGTCTTGACTTTGAGCTGGTGTTGTAGTAGTTTGGGCACATTCCATATTAGACAAATTCATTTTAACTCGCGCCTTATGCTTACTGTCATTGTCTTGTTGGAATCTGTTGATAAGCGGTACTCTGCTTTATATTGTTCTTCAATATGTCCAAATAGACATATGCTTCCATGATACCATCAATAAACTAGATGGTACCAACACCTTTGGACGACATACAGCCCCAAATCAATAATGACCCACCACCGTGTTTAACTGTTGGAACTGTGTTAATGTGATCATTGTCTTTATTTGATTTTCTTCAGACCCTATTTATCCCATCTGACCATATGACACTATCCCAAAATTCCTGGTCCTTGTGGATGTGCTCTATTGCGAATGAAAGTCTATTCCTGCGATTCACCTTATTTACATACGGCCTCTTTCGTGGTATTCTGCCATTATATCCATGCTTCCACAAGGCACGTCGGACATTTTGATCGGACATCATCTTGCCAGTAACATTTTCTACTAACGGTCGTAACTGTGGAACACTTAGTCGGGGGTTTTCTCAAACTCTTTTTAAAATAAAGTGTTCACCACGTTTATTCAGCCGTCTCTCTTTTGGTTTTCTCGGCACATTCTGTGCTGAACCTTCCTCTCTAAATTTGTTTACTATGTATTGAACTCTGGAGTGTGATTTATTGACTGTTTGTCCAATTTTTCTTAACGAATAACTTCTAAGGGCCAAATTTATAACAACATCCTTCAGATCGGAACTACGTTCCTTCACCTTGCCCATTTCGAACACGCTGATAGATAGACGATAGGCCTACAACAATACCTACGCCAGCATTCCACTTGACGGGGAGCGCGCCTACATGTTCAAACTTGTTACGAAGTTGCAAACTGCACGAAATCGCCCGAATAGCGGTGGCGCTCTATGCGAGGAAGATTGAAACTCTTGCCTGTACGAATAACAATGTTGCATGAAACAGTGTGCTTTTCTCTTTCCACACAAATTATACGATCTGTTTATACACTTTGAACATACATTTTTATTGACATTTGTTGGTGAAACCTTCATTAACATTAATTTCCAGTTACATATGAAAATGATTATATTTACTAGTAGATATGACATTTTTTCCTCGGAAATTCTATGTGTACGAATAACAATGTTACATACTGTATCTGACCTAAGATCAGATTTGATCCCTGATCTGTAAAACGGCAGTTAGCTTTATACAACAAAGCAGAGGTGTGAACTAAGATCATCTTCGAATCATGGATCAAATCTGATCTCCAGTTAGGGATGTTTATACAACCGGCCCCTGGTTGTTTTATTTGTTGTATGTGCTTTTTTTGGTTACACACGCTTAATACATTGTGCCAGTCTTTGATTATGCTCAACATCTGGAGGATATCTGCTAAATTAGAAAACCACAAATAGACATTAAATTATTTACAGATTTGTAAAGGAACTGAATGATGTAAGAAACTAGTGTTTTGTTGGTCATTCTCTGGATCAAATTGTATCTTTACAAATGTTAAGTAATGGTTTTAGGGTAATCAGTAGAGGCATGCATATTTCGTTTTTGACGAAAATACGAAATGTGAAATAACACAAATAATACATTGTAATGTTAATTTTTCCTGCTGCAAACGTTTGAGAAGCAAAAACAGACCCCATTATACAGGAATAAACTTAATATTCTGGTAATGATTTAATGTGCTATTAAAAGGGAGATGTTTATTTTGTGTAATAGACTAACTAACTAACTAACTCTCTAGCCTTCTTAAACCCGAAGGTTCATGGCTGCAGCAACACAGGCCTTCCATGTTTCCCTATCTTGAGCAAGATCTATATACTCTTTTCCATCCCTACCGATTTCCCTTAGGTCCATCTCAACGCTGTCCCTCCATCTTCGTCTTGGCCTTCCTACAGGTCTCTTACCATCAGGTTTCCCAACAAGAATCCTGTAAACTCCTCTTTCCTCTCCCATTCGTGCCACATGGCCTGCCCACCTAAGTCTTCTTGATTTAATCATTCTAATAATATCTGGACTTGAATACAAATTATGTAGTTCTAAATTATGTAACCTTCTCCACTCACCTGTCTCCTCATCCCTTTTAGGTCCAAATATTTTCCTAAGGATCTTATTTTCAAATACTCTCAAGTTATGTTCCTCTTTCAATGTAAGGGACCAAGTTTCACATCCATATAATACTACAGGCAAAATTACTGTTTTGTATATTTTAACTTTTAGTTTCTTAGATATTAAACGAGAAAACAAAAGTTTATGAAGAGAGAAGTAACATGCATTTCCTGAATTAAGCCTACTTTTTATTTCCTCTTTAATATAATTTTCATTTGTTAATATTACTCCTAAGTATTTGAATTTGGAAACTGGTTCAAACGAGTTGTTATCAATAATTAGATTTTGATTATTACCTAACACTTGGTTTCGGCCTGTAAGCATATATTTAGTTTTCTCTTTGTTAACTTCCAAACCTATCTCTTTAGCAGTTTTGAAAAATATTTTAGCATTATTCTTAATTGTATTCACATCATCCCCCAGTAAGTCTACATCATCTGCATATGCTAACAACTGAGTCACACCATTTAATTTTAGTCCTTCTTTAGTTTCTTTTACTTTCCTAACAGCATATTCTAAGGCAAAATTAAAGAGCAATGGAGATAATGCATCTCCTTGTTTTAACCCATCATGATCAGTGACGTGCGGTGACGTCGACACTTGGGGTAGCAGTCAGTGGCGTGCTCAAGGGGGGGGGTTGGTGTGAGTCACACCCCTCCTCCCTTTAGGGCCAGTATTCCTACAAAAAAGAAAAATGTCAATAACAGGAAAAGATTGCAAAATTATGAATGAGTACTAGAAAAAAGTACACGTAACCCCCACCCACATTCGAAAATAAAAAACTATTTGATTTGACTCTAAGCCAGAGATCCTGCGTTCGAATCTCGGATTGGCCATTTGTGTTCTTTGTGTGTGTTCCTTCATCTATTTTGTTGTACCAAAGGTGGCGGAAAAGCGAAGTAAAATAAACCAATGTGAGCAATCGATCAATGATTTGATTTCATTTTTGTTACTTAGCGTCGCTTTTTTGTCACATTTGGTTAATTGTGAAGATGATACGATGAAACTGATGAAGGGACGAGCACAGGGAACGCCCATGTCAGGGTCGGGGTTCGGACCCGGAACGCCTGGTGTCATAGCGCGTTGTGATAACCACTCCCCCGCGCTTGGTTGATTTGGTGACAGGAAACAAAACACAACACACTTTTTTGTAGTTTCTTCAATGATATTCATTTGACTTTTTGAGTTCTGAGATACATTTTTCATTCCAAATTATTTCATTATTCACTGCAACACATAGGACAAGAATGCGCACTCATCACGGGTTCGAATCCTGGCCTGGATTGTTCATATGAGGTCCCTTCACCAATTTCATCATATCATCACTCAATCCTCATTTTCGCGATAACCAAATGTGGCAGAAAAGCGAAGTAAAATAAACCAAACCAACAACAATATGAACACGCGTTCTCTTGCCCAAATAAATACATCCGTATTTATGACTGTTACAGGCCAATATATTAGTATATTTAAATAAAACACTACTAAAACGAGAGTCAGAGAAAGCCTGAGCACATATTTGTAATTTAATCATTATATATGCCGTATTTGAAAAAGAAAAAAAGAAAGAAAGCATAACATTATTGTCTGCACATAACACGTTCCCATTTTATAAATAATAAAACTACATCCCATATTATACATACACACATATTGTACAACGTGTAAAAGGTTGTGTAAATACAGAGAACATAAGTACTGCAGAAAATTTTACCCTGTGTTCTTTAGAGGATTTATAAAAAATTATGAGAAACCAATCCCCTATCTGTCCTATAGAAGATAGACTGGGGGACCTGAAAGCCTGGGCTTTCAACCATTGCAGCGGGGGGCGTGGGGGCAAGGGAAGTAGAGGTAGAAATCTTCCTTTTCCTTGGGCCGGCCGTTTCTACCTGGAAACTGGCCTGGCTGAAGAAGACCGAGCTAGGGTATCCAGCCTGCCTTGCCCGCGGAGAACACCGATGGACGAGAAGTGCGTGGAAAAGAAGGTGTTGCATATGAGCTGTGGTGGCTTTAACAAGACAATAAATATTGTGATTTGAATATAATTCGAGATGTGAGATTAATTGATCTATCTCTGCTAGACTAGCTACTCCTCAGTGCACGTCACTGTGAATTGTAAATTTGTCAGACATATTAATACCCACACGAATTTTGTGTAATAGAACAGTTTTTAAATCAAATGAGATTATATTCACATTTTTAAAACCAAAATGTCATTTTATATGCTAGTTTTTCACTGCTATAACAGCGAAATTTCATTTTATTTACCCCTTTTGAACCTGAAATTGACTCTGTTTTTGTACCGAAATTTTGCTTTTTTATTTACCAAAAATATGTGCCTCTAGTAATCAGATTAATGAAAAGCAAACTTTAAAGTAGAAATAAGTTAGTTGCCAATGCTTTCTCTATTGCATTACAGGAGACTGCTAGGAAGAAGCAAAGAACAGACAATACTGAAAATACAGGGTTCAAGCATTTGTATGAGGAAGCTGTAGATACTGATGTACAGGAAGCAGTAGATGCAGATCTTCATGTAAGTACAAACATGAATATTTTATATTTCTTAGCAATTCATATCTTACATGGAAGGAAGTTTTTCAGTGGATGCACAAACACGAAAGAACTCCCTCTATTCCTCTAGTTTCTTCAGTCAAATTTACAAATTGAACAATTAATGGCATTTGTTATTAGTGGCCCAAATATAATTAAACAGATAAAATATAAGGATTTATTGGGCCTGTCTAGAATTGCTTTTCTCATTCTCGACACCATTAAGTTAAATGCTCAGACTGAATGTACATTCCCAGATAAAATCGTGGATCTGTCTCAAATATTCCTGTAATTTCTGCCAAACCAAGAAAATTGCAATTTGGTGCGACTACAGGAGAAAATATTGGCTGCGGTAGCTCCGTCATTACAGCGTCTGACTAGCATGCAAGAGACCTAGGTTTGATCCCTGACGGGGAGAACTGGGATTTTTTCCCACCTGTTCAAGTGGCTCCGGTGCCCACTCAGGGGAGGGGGTTAAGGTGCCCAGGGGCATGATGCTGATCACATCACCGCCACCTTTGGCTGTGATCAAGAAAGTATGGGACCCTAACTCCACACCCCCTATATGCCTCCATGGCATGGTGCAAAGCACAGGGGAGCACTTTACTTTATTTTTTACTACAGGAGAAAATAATCTTCCTCTTAGAAGACTATACATGGTGCAAAAGGTATTTGAGGACATGTAATTATTCACCTGCATTTTTGTGCAAATGAATTGCTGTACTTGTATATTTTCTGAACAACATTGGCAGACTATCAGCTAATGCAAGAGATAAAAAGGCACACTGTGACTGTTGCAATATACGCAAATCACAGCAATGTTGATATAGCCTGGTTTTTGAAAGTCGTCAAGCCATTTGAGCACAAAGTTCGAAGGAGTTGGAATGTTGGATGTATCGCCTTTAGCCAAACACAAAAATCATTCACAGCATTCAGACAGTATGCTGACACCACAGTTCATACAGCAGGGGTAGGACATCATCGATGTGAATCCCGGAACGTCTATGAGGGTCATTGGCAGACCTGGTGACCGAGGACACAATCCACACTTTGGTGCGTGATGACATCCGATATAAGTTGCATGTGACGAGAAAAGGGCAGTTCATGTTGGTACACAAACAACACCAATGGCTACTCAGAGGAAAGTGACTACTGAACAAGGTGAAATATCCGGAAGAAACTGGGCTGCCATGGTTTTTTCCCCTGACACAAAGAAATCCGACCAGGCTTAAAAGTTGAGCAGAAGAAATAACAACTGGTTATGTTCTGATCCTTCTGATGTGTTATTATACTAAGTATCATGAACTGTTACGGTTTCAGTGGTGGTGAATAGGGAAGAACATATCATGCCACCCCACTTGTTTTCACAGAGTCTTTGGGTGAATGCTGCTGGCTACATCGAGGTGATGGAAACAGTTATGAATCTTGTGCAATTAAAGGCTGTATGTATTTTAGCACCTGCACACAAAGATGTGTCGACCCAAGATTGGATGGCGGCCAATTTGCACAACCACATCACACCAAACATGTGGCCACCTAACTCACCAGACCTAAATCCTCTAGATTATTGCATGTGGAGTGTTGTTGAATGGGATACTAATCGACATTCCTACAATATGAGTGATTCACTGAAAGTCACCTTTATCCAACATCAATAACAACTATTTAACTCATGCATGTCAAAGCTTCTAGTCCTGCATTGAAGCAATCATTGTAGCTGAAAGTGGTTGTATTAAATAACCATGTACTCCAACTGTGTACCAAGTTTTACATCAGTACATTTTGTTGTTCGTCTGATATGGATGTTTTTCGTATGGCCTCCAATCAGTGCCGGATCTATAAATGTTTGGCCCCCTCCCCGCAAAATGTTACCAAAGGGCCCCCTCTACCTACCTACCTTCACACACACATGAATATGCGTGCGTGCGCGCGCGCTTGTGTATATACGTATATTACAATTATAAAGTTGCATATAAGGCCTACAGGGTGATTCAAAAGTCAACAGGTTAGGCTTAGGGGGAACCACATTGTTTTGTTCCAAGCGAATGTCCATTATATTCATTTCAATTCAATTTCTTTTTAAAATAGGAAAGGGGTGATGTGCATAGGCATAGATTTCTTTGGAGATTGGGGTGCAAAGCTGAGTAAAGCATAAATACTGATTTCTTTCTGTTTTTTTGGGGGGGGAGAAGTATTTTTCTTTAAGTTGGGACCTAATAAACTTGAGTTAACCTTTGAATAATTGTAATTATAATAACTAGGTTTGACAAAAAAACATATACCGGGATACATCTATCTATATTAGCTGGACAAAAAAATCACTGTACTACTGTGATTATATATTACAACATAATATATTACATGTATCTTTTGACTGAGAATTTGATTATCATATTCGGTTTATAATACTTATTCCTACAATCCTTTATAGAAGTTTAATATCTTCACACATATTTACCAAAAAAAAAAAAAAAAAGGAGGAAAGCCCAAGATAAAATTTTCATCCACGTGAGGTCGATTGTTGGCACCCCTACTGCACCCTTTCATAATATAACATACATAATATACCAAGCACTTTCCTTAATTCATTCTCGGTTTGAAAAAGGAAGAAGAAAAACATTCAAACTGAGTGATCCCAGATAACATGTAAGTTAACTGCAAGTTAAATCGAATGTCTATTTAACTTGCAGTTAACTTACATGCTATCTGGGATAGTCCCACATTATTGATTCTGTGCATTTGAGAGCAGAATTATGCCTAATTTCCCACCTGTTGTGTGCGAAGTTTCTCTGTGCAAAAGTTACGTAATATGTTCAAAGTTATACATTGGGGTCCCTATAGGAGGGGGGCAAGAAGAACTGGAGGGGCCCGGGCCCCCTGACCCACCCGGTTTCGGCGCCCATGGTGATGTGATATATATATAGTGAGTCACTGTTTTCTCACATCTGGAAAATTATACATTTGTTACAATCATGCAGTCATAACTTTTTCTTGATTAAAGATAGGTTGAAGGAACCTCCACCACTGCATTTGTGGGGCCCTACCCCCACATACCCTAAACGTGCCTAAATAGCAAGGTGCTATGTACACAGGGAACTTTAACTATACTTTACCTGTATATATTGTATTCGTTTCTGTACCCCTGAGTAACTACATTTATTTTTTACATACGCGAACCCTCTAATATGCCAAGGCTGAGGGCCCCCTAAAGGCTTACTTGTCTCCGGGTCCCCCACACTGCGGGGTTTGCGGCTTGTAGATCCGGCACTGCCTCCAATGTGTCTTCAAATACCTTACACACCTTGTATATGTGCACACACACACATATTAACAGTGTTCGAAGTGAGGGGATGGGTGCAGGACGATGGTATTCCTCAGCTAACAACTTTTGTAAAGCTGTCTTAATTTTCATGTTAAAGCATAAGAGCACCCCCCCCCCTTTCCAACTATCAATTTCCACTTCAAGAACTGCATATTAATAATTTACATATATACATTTGTTGTAGAAAAGTTATGTTCCCTGAACTCATCTTTAATTATTTAACATGAATTTTTATACATTTGTAAACATACATTTTCTGCAACAAATGTTGATATGTAAAAATAAATATTTTAAGAACTAGTGACTTGTAACTGGCCCAGTGCATTCATTTTTCTGTTAGGATCAAAGATTGAAACAACCGCTGTGCATTTTCATAATACCGGGAATCACTTGATCTCAGTGTGGATCTTTAAAATCAGCCAGTGCATGATATTTTCTATTGTGGCTGTTTTTCTAAAGCCAAACAGTATTCACTTACTTTTTTAATTTATTAAACATTTTCGATCTTTGAGCCTAACATTTCCACTCTAAAAATATACTGTAAGATAATTTAGAGAAGTCATAACATTATAAAGTAGTATTGAAATTTATTTGGAAATTACACCTGGAGAATTTTTTTTTTTGTAGGTAGGTTGCGTGTTACTCAAAAATCCAGAATATAAAAAAAGGAAAGTTAAAAATTGTACTTACGTATGTGAGTATAGTGTTCTTATTGTAGAACGACGTTTCAGAGATTGACTATCTCCTTCCTCAGGTTCATATAAAAAACTAGGTACTTGGCATAGTACTGCATCAAAAATGTAATATGAGGATTGTGGTTAAGGGTTGGTTAGGATACATTTAAAATATTAAGTTTTTGCTATTAGAAGTACGTAAAAAGCAAGTTGTTCCCTAAAAAACTTGTACAGTAGACCTATTCACAGGTAAAAAAGTTAAAAAAGTTAAAAATCTAAAAAACCTGCATGAATCACAATGCAACATGCAGGTTTGGCCATTCCTACCCAACTGTGTATCTCAATCCACATGAAGGTCAATTCTCCATGAATGTTTCCCCTCCCCTTAATTTTCTCGTTTCCCCTTATTACGTCACAAATCCAACGTAAGCTGCAAGGGAAGAACGTGAATTTACGTTGGAAACATTCATGGAGAATCAACGTGCTGAAATTATTCAGAGACAACAGTCAACTATGAGACATTGAAACCCATGTTGACCAGTACTATTATAACTGTATTTTTTAAGTATCCTCCTGTATTCTCTCTTCCCCTTTTCCCAATTGTGATATTCAGAACAATATTTTAGTCCACTATTGTTCCCCCAAGTTCCTTATCAGACACTCGAGACAAACTCTTAGTCAGTAAACTATTTACAACTTTCATCCTATCAGGGTTACGATCCTTCCTTTTGAAGTTCAGTCAAGGAAAGAGAAACCTCTTTCTACAACAATATCAGCAGCCTCCACTGATTTATAATAATGTTGTACATAATAAATGTTTTTGCCAAGTACTAATATTGCAATAAAAATGTTGAAATTTATTTTAAATTATTTTCAGAGGAAGCCATCGCCGATGGATATATCAGATGCAGCTCAGGTTAGTAATAGTAACTTATAATTGAAGGGCTCAGGTGTAAAACATGCTTAGTGACATTTTGGTCATTTCTGAATTTATTAAGAAAATAGGTTATTAGAAGCTATTCTGTAAATTGTTTTCATGTTGTGTTTACCAATTTTACAAGGCTTCACTGAGTCCAATGTAAATTGTTTGACATAGCAATTTCACTTGAAAATTGAAGGATGGCATATTTTACTATACAACTCAAAAATTACCAAAATGTCACTTACCATGATTTACACCCGAGACCTTCAATTGTATTGAAATGAGGCTTGGCAATGTCTTGTTGATTCATTGTGTAACGTGTAGCAGTGTTCACGTTACAATATGTATATAAACTTCAAATTTTCTTTGCTTTGTACTTATAATTATATATGTAAATGGTTAATTACCAAGGAATGTGGAACACACCTCGTATAAAAAAACCTATTCATCCTGGTGTTAGATATAAGTTCCAAGAGTTTGTTTCTTTCTGCCAGCAAGCTGAACTGGTAGTTTATTATTGGTGACAACAATGCAAGAAAGCTTCACTGAGTCCAATGCAAATTGTTTGACATAGCAATTTCACTTGAAAATTGAAGGATGGCATATTTTACTATACAACTCAAAAATTACCAAAATGTCACTTACCATGTTTTACACCCGAGACCTTCAATTGTATTGAAATGAGGCTTGGCAATGTCTTGTTGATTCATTGTGTAACGTGTAGCAGTGTTCACGTTACAAATATGTATATAAACTTCAAATTTTCTTTGCTTTGTACTTATAATTATATAGGTAAATGGTTAATTACCAAGGAATGTGGAACGCACCTCGTATATAAAAAGAATAAAACATTCATCCTGGTGTTAGATATAAGTTCCAAGAATTTGTTTCTTTCTGCCAGCAAGCTGAACTGGAAGTTTATTATCGGTGACAATAATGATAACGCTATTGTGTAAGAGCCAGGCAGACTCAACCTTATGAAAACGTTGTCACAGGGAAAAGACGAAAGAATAGGCTGTCTTTCCCACGCTATATCTGTCCTGTCCCTTGGCGGACAATAATTAGACTTATATCATAATAATCCCTGATTCTTTTACTGCAAGACAGTGTATTCAGAATTTAGTTATGTTAACGCAAAAGAAAGTTATGCCCGCGCAAAACAAAACCTGTATATAAATATTTTTTTTGCTTAACATTTTGACGTTGTAAATTTTTTTCTCTTTCTTTGTTGTCATATCGCGTGGCCGTTGCAGGGAGAGAGGGGAGTTGAAAGAAGCCATACTCCCTGGTCAAATTAAATACTGAGTGTAACAATTAAAATTCTATTGCATATTTAATATTCACAAAAGGGTAAAAATAGTAATTTTGACATGTAACTAATTATGTTCCTCATATTGATATTTAATTAATTTGTATTTTATTGTGATGTAAAATTGGTGTTAAGATAAAAGTTTATAAATCCATCACGGCACCGAGAAATCCTATATAAGCAGCGAAGCTCGGTGGCCCGTGGCCTTTGTATTTGAACTTCTGATAAATGCGGAACTCGTATAACCGTCTTTTCTTTCAACATTCGAACTTCTGCGTTTACATCCACTTCGATATTAGGAATTAGTTCATTCTGGGATTACCTTAGGACAGTTACTTAGCTCTTCTGGTCAGAAGGCTTATATTCTCTCTGTTCTATGCTTCTGGTCAGGAGATATAATTGAGAGGGTTGTGATTGTCTTGAGATATACCGGAATTCGGGATCGGCTGATAGACTGTTGGTAGTCAAATGTTTGTGACCCTGGTCAGGGTACTCCTTTTCTTATTCTGTGGTCACGGATTAATTTTCGGTTCTCTGGTCAGAGGCTGAAAAGAGAAAAGGAAGTTGGATACTTAACTGGATATCGACAGAACCTAGTGGGAAGAAGGATTGTCGATTACTTGTAGAATCTTGGTCAAGATCTATAAGCAGATTGAGAACTGTTTGTGTTTTTGATGTTTTATTCACTAACACGAGTACTACAAATAACAAATAAAATATATTCTGGTATATATCGCAATGCACACCAGAGCTGCCTTTGTATAAACGTCCGAGCAGCCACACTGTTCGCGAGCTCTCGCCTGACTGGCGCAACGTTCTTACTGGCGTGTGTATAAAGAAAACAAATGCATGTTGCTATGCACGCAAAAGCGCTGTGTTCTTGATGACATTTCTAAGTTAAAATAAACACATGATTATCATACATTCTCCCCCCCCCCCTCTTGGTCGTACAATAGACCAAAATTATATATTATACTGTACTTCACTGTGATGTGATTAAATTTCATCACTTTATAACTGCAAATTGTTATATTGACATTAAACTGCACTGAACACTAAACTATTGTTCAAAATCATCTTCGATGGGAAGTAGTACAATCTTGACTACTGGTCTTCTGTATACACCTCCTTTAGTCTTGTCGTCGATAACTCGAACAAGTCCATCCTTACCAGGATATCCTGCTTCAATGATGCCGAGATTCCAAACAAGGGGAGGAAGTCTTTCATCCTTCAGTATCACAACGGTACCTGCTTGAATCTTCTGCTGACGAGTCCACTTGGATCTCTGTTGTAGTCCATGTAAATATTCTTTCGACCAACGACGGCACAATTGTTGGTGAAACTGCTGAATTCTCTGCCATCTTGTCAGTCTGTGGACTGGTAATTCGGAGATGTCTGGCTTGGGTAACGAGGATAAAGGATGACCTATGAGGAAGTGACCAGGTGTAAGTGGGGTTGGATCTGTTGGATCTTGTGAGATTACAGAAATGGGTCTTGAATTTAAACACGCTTCTATCTGGCACAATAATGTTGTCAATTCTTCAAATGTTATCGATGACTTGTCTATTATTCTTACCAAATGATGTTTCATCAATTTAACTGCTGCCTCAGCGAGTCCTGAAAAATGTGGTGATCCATTTGGCATAAAGTGCCATTGTAGACCTTCTAGTGATAAGTAGTCTTGTAATTTCTTATTAATGCTTCTGATTGAAATAGTCGTAAAAGTTCTTGTAACTCTTTGTTCGCACCAACAAAGTTGGTTCCATTGTCACTGTATATATTACTACTCTTTCCTCTTCGTGATGTGAAACGTCTAAGCGTAGCAATAAAAGCCTCAGAGGTGAGATTGCTGACTGCTTCTAAATGGATCGCTCTTGTTGATAAACAAATTAATATGGCGACGTAGCATTTAGTAACTGTTTTGCTTCTTACGGTTCCTGTTTTGACATGTATTGGACCGGCGTAATCTACAGCCACATTGGTAAATGGTCTTGATGGTTGAACGCGAGCTGCAGGTAATTGTCCCATCAATTGCGACGAAATTGTGCTTTTTAGCTTAAAAGAGATTATGATTATTTATGTAGTATTTTCTTAACTACTTGTTTGCCACGTGGAATCCAATATTTGTCTCTTAAAGAGCTTATTAATAGCTGTGGTCCTGCATGTAGAAGTCTTTTGTGATCTTCTTCGACAATCAATTTTGTAAGGTTACTTTTTGGTGTAATATCATCTGATGCTTGCTGTCAAATGATGATAATTGACTGTTATCCAGACATCCTCCAACTCTTAGCATCTGATCTTTGTCTAAGAATGGATACAATGTTTTCAAACAACTTTTATTTGTAAGTTCGTGGTTCGAGTTAAGTTCTCTGATTTCCTTTGAATAGAACGCTTGTTGTGCAATTTTTATACATGTGTGTAATGCACGTTGCACTTCATTGTGTTTGAGATGCCCAATCAGTCTCTCATGAGATTGTAAATAAACTGTTGGCAATATGCCACAACTCTTAATAATTTAGACAATTTTGAAAATTTGTCAATGATGTGAGTCTCTTTGTTCTGTATGAATAATGATAATGTTGATATTCGTCTCATTTCTGGCGCTTCAGTTTTGAGCTTTATTGATGAATGAGGCCACCAATCTGAATTCTCTTTCAACCATTCGGGTCCTTGCCACCATAATGGACACCGTTTCATGATGCTTGCATCAATACCTCTTGATATTAAATCAGCTGGATTATCGTTTGAAGATACATGTCTCCAATTACGGATTTCTGTTAAATCCTGAATTCTAGAAACTCTGTTTCCTACAAATGTTTTCCATTTTGCAGGTGAGGCTGATATCCAGGACAGAACAATTTGAGAATCTGTCCATAAATGTGTGCTTTCAATTTGCAAATGCAAATCTGGCATTGCCTCATGCACGAGTTCTGCTAAAAGTAATGCTGCACAAAGTTCTAGTCTGGGTAATGTTACTTTCTTTATTGGAGCTACGCGTGACTTTGAACAAAGTAGTTTGACTGAAACTTGACCTTGCTGATTGATGGAACGAATATATAAGTATGCACCATATGCCTTTTCACTTGCATCTGAAAATCCATGCAATTGTATTTGTGTCACGTTACCTTCTTGTAGTACAAATCTTTCGACCTTTATTTCATTGATAAGTGGAAGTTGCACTTGCAGTTTCTGCCATTCAGTAATTAATTCTGGTGACAGCTGTTGATCCCACTCAACTTCTTTCTGCCAAAGACGTTGAAGAAACATTTTGTATTTGATGACTATTGGACTAACAGCCCTAATGGATTGAAAATGGATGAAATGATGCCTGTTATTTGACGCTTAGTGGAAATGCTGACTGTTATAGAACCAGAAGTAAATTTACTGCTAACGATGAATTTGTCTTCTACAGGATTCCAAGAAATTCCTAGTGTGTTTACTCCTTTTTGCGAATGTAATTGGACTGGAAAGTTATCTTTGTATTCTGGTGGAATTGTTCTTAATGACTCAGCGTTACTACAACACCATTTGTGTAATACAAAGCCTCCTTTAGCTAGTAACTCGATGAGTTCGGCTTGCAATTGTGCCGCTTGTCGTACGTGTTGAGATCCACTAGCTAAATTGTCGACATAAAAGCTCTCTGCTAAAATGTTTCTTTGCTTGAGGATAATTACAACTTTCTTCTTGTGCTAGCTTCTGCATACAGCGTGTTGCTAAAAATGATGCTGGCACTGTCCCATACGTGAGAGTCTGCAATTCATATATTTTGATATCTTCGTTTGGCATGTCTCTCCATAAGATTCTCTGCAAAGGAGTATCATGTTGATGCACTTGTATCATTCGATACATTTTTTCGATGTCTGCCGTGAAAGCGATTGGATGTGTTCTAAATCTTAAGACTATTGACATCAAATCAGGTTTAATGGTTGGTCCAATCATGAGAATATCATTAAATTATTTTCCGTTGTCTGTCTTGGCTGATGCGTTGAATACAACATGTACCCTTGTTGTAGAATTGCTAGGTTTTACTACAGCGTGATGAGGCATGTAATACGTGACTCCTTCTGAGGTGTGACGTTCCTCTTCAACTTGTTTCATGTGTCCAAGTTCTTCATATTCATGCATAAATTTTACGTAATCTTGACGTAATTCTGTTTCACGTTGCAATTTCGCTTCAAGTTGATGAAACCTGATTGAAGCTAGGTTGTATGATTGTCCTAATGTTTCTTTAGCCTCCTTGAATGGCAAATGTACCGTGAAACGCCCTGTATGGTCACGAGTGGTGTGGTTTACAAAGTGCTGTTCGTATGCCATTTCTTCTCTTGTTGTCACCGATGTTCCTAATTCTTCAAGCTCCCAAAAAGCTCTTATCTGCCTTTTTAGATTGTCATGTGTCATTGTGAAACATGAAGTAATCGATGTGTTGGCGTTACATTGTTGTGGGATGCGTCCAGATAGAATGAAGCCCAATTGCGTGTCTTGAAGTACTGGGAAGTTCTTTGGGTGAGTCATACGTTCTGGCTTCAATATTTGAAAGAAAACATCTGCACCTAACAATAATTGTATTTTGCCTGGAATAGCAAACATAGGATCTGCCAATGCAATATTTTTTGGAATGTTCCATTCTTCATACGGAACCTTTTCTGTCGGTAAATTGCCAGTGATGGTTCACTGCATATTCTATGGTTGTAGAATAATCGTTTATTGTGGATTGCAAACATACTTCAACACTTGATCTGGTTTCTGATGTGGCACCATTTATTCCTCTTATTGGAACGACCCTTCTTTGTTTCGCGAGCTCTAGTTGTTGAACCATATCTGAAGTTACGAAATTCGATTGAGAGGCACTGTCTAATAACCCTCTGCATTTTATCCATCTTCCTGTTCGATCTTTCAGCTTAACTAACACAGTTGCTAGCAAAACGTGTGATTGAGGTTTTCCCTTTATTGTGCAATACGAAGCTTGTGGTGAAGAAAATTCATTCTGATTGTACTGACTTGTGTTAGTAGGCTCTGAGTTATCAGAACGAGTATCTGATTGTTGCGATCTTCTTGACGCTTCTCTTGCGCGATCTATGTGCAATAAGGTGTTGTGGTTCTTTCTACATGAGCTTGATTTACATACGCTTGAAAAATGTCCTGTATTTAAACAATTAGTACAGATATTGTTGTTTCGCAAACATTGATATTTCTGCACTTGATTTGCATTAATGAAGTCTTTACATTTGTAAATAGCATGTGGCAGTTTACAAAACGGACACGTCGGAGACGACGTAGTGACGTATGCTCTTGTGAATTTGTCTTGCTTTGCATTAACGTACGATTTTTTGCCTGCTTGTTTGTTATCAGAAGTTGAATTGACCGTATTTTTGATGGATTCTAACGCTTGGCATCGTTTTTCTAAAAATGACAAAAAGTCCTTCAAAGTGGGAAACGAAGATTCTGTGCATTGTAATTCCCATGCCTTTCTAGTTGTAACGTCTACTTGTGAAACGAAATGTTGCGTAAGAATCATGTCTTCTAACGACGCATCTATTTGTATCGCTCGAAGTGCATTTAGATTACTTGTTGCTGTATTGACGAATTCCCTGAGTTCTGTTGCATTTTCTTTATGTACGGGTTTAATGTGAAGGATTTCATCAATGTACGAAGCTGCAATCAACCTTTTGTCTGAATATCTTTCTAATAACAGCTCCCATGCAACCTTGTAATTTGCTTCGCTGATCTGAAGATTTTCAATGAGACGCAACGCTTCCCCCTTGAGCGAAGTGTGCAGATACTGAAACTTCTGTATTTGCGGAATGTCTTTGTTGTCGTGTCTTCATACGCCAGCCAATGCTTATAATCCCCCTCAAATGTAGGTAAATGCATGGTTGGAAGTTTCAAGTGTGAACTCGAAGTCGACGTTACATTGTTTTGCAGCTTTGCTGTGTTATCGAGTTCGTGATCTTTAATGATCGTTCTCATTGTTGACTTAAGAGAAAAATACAGCTGTTCTATTTCTGCCCATACCTCTTCCTGACAAGAATCAGTAGACAAGATGTCTATCTCTTGTTGCACGTCTTGAATCTTACCCCATATTGTTTCTAAATGCTGTAAACGGGTGCATATTTCCTCTACGTTACCATGTTCAATGTCAAAGGCACGTACAAATGTTTGCATTCTTGTCACCTGTCCCTTCTGGGTTCCCCTTTGCTTTACCAACGTTTGTAATTCTTCCATTGTTGTGCGTGTTTATTATGGGATACAAGAAAAACAAGGAATTGAAATTGACGTAAAAAGAGCCAGACATAAACAATGAGCATGCAACTCACCTGCTTGTTGCCAAGTCGCTGAAGTGTTTTCTGCGGCGCTCTACGATGCTGTGTGAAGTGATGCTTTCCGGGTGTCGCTTGTGGTCGATACGGCAACACTGCTGGATGAAACTGCGTAATCACTGAAGTCTGCTGAATGATCGTTGCACAATCAACTTGTACGTACGCGTGATAATGTTTGTGCACTGATTCGTATCACTATTTGGCTCGATGGAGGACCATATGTTTGTGTTTTTGATGTTTTATTCACTAACACGAGTACTACAAATAACAAATAAAATATATTCTGGTATATATCGCAATGCACACCGGAGCTGCCTTTCTATAAACGTCCGAGCAGCCACACTGTTCGCGAGCTCTCGCCTGACTGGCGCAACATTCTTACTGGCGTGCGTATAAAGAAAACAAATGCATGTTGTTATGCACGCAAAAGTGCTGTGTACTTGATGACATTTCAAAGTTAAAATAAACACATGATTATCATACAAGAACCTTTGACCCAGAATTACGAGGGACCTTACATCGAGGACTGAAGCAGCTGGATTAACCCGAACCTTGAGCCGAGGAGACTCAAGCCCCGAAGAGATGCTGAGCTTGAAGCCGAGGCTCAATAGACCCATAAAACCAAGTACGATCCAGGGCGGACCTTACAATTGATTTGGTTTATTGTACTTCGCTTTTCTGCCACTTTTGGCTTATCACAAAGATTACAATGAGTAATTACATGATACAACTGATGAAAGGATGCTCACAAACCACACCCATGCCCAGGCTAGGATATGAACCTGGAACCCCTAGCATTGTAGATCTCTGTGCTAACCACTCTGCACAGAAGTCAGTGCAGAGTCCTATCTCATCTCTCAATTAAAACACTTCATATATATCTAAAAATATCCAGAGAATTATCTGCATTGTATATTTGACTTTTGCATTTCTGTCCATACAGAAAATAATCATTTTCTCTGTACAGTTGACACTCCACATTAGTCACTAATTCATTACATCTGGAAAAGATGAAAAGTCTACTAACATATTAGCTAAGCTATAGCTTTTCCCTTTATTCCAATATCCCCAGGATTCCTAGTTTAAATTCCAAGAATTTAAATTCCTGCATCTTGAGCACGACATTTGGGGCAAGTTTTTTTTTCCAACTGTTGGTGAACAATTAATCTATTCTGGCATTCCTCAACTTCAGTGTAGGACTAAGATCAAAGGTTGATCAGAAGGTACCAGAAACACTGTGTAAGTCATAATTAATACCTTTTGACAACGGGAGACCATATTTCATTTGTTTCTGATGAATCATTTATGTGATCCATACTTGAATAAATAATAGTTGATTGAATTGCTTTATTTCACTTCGCTTTTTGTGCCACTTTTGGCTAATTTGCAAAGATGGAGTTGAGTGATGACATGATGAAATTGATGAATGGACACTCACAAACATCCATGCCCAGGTTGGGATTCGAACCCGGAAACTCTGTGGATAAATTATTATATGCTAAGTTAATCTGCAATATATAGATTTTCCCACAAGGCATACAGAAACTATCGACCTGTTGCTGTCCTCACACACAAAGGTCAAGGCCACTCCCGGTGAGTATTCATTGCCTCGGACCACACCCCCATGCTTGCCAAATTGCAAGCAAGTCCCTGGAAAAGCCCCCAGGCCCTATCCATCCTGCAGACCAGTCTACAACTTGAAAACAGTCAACTGGGAGCAACTTTCTCTTTTCAGCAGCCTCATTCCTTCAACAATGATGGAAGCAGTGGATTTGCTCGTGGACTGTGTGCAGGCTGTAATTAAAGACCACGTGCTCCTAAGGAAAACAAACAATATCCCAATTCCCAGTGTGGTATACTGAAGAAACTAAGATTATGAACAAAAAGAATGTGTGGATCCTTTGGAAACAAATTCCGAGCATTTATACACTGAACATTTGTACTTACTTAAGGAAGCATAGCAAAAACTTAATTCAAAGGGACTATAATACATAATTATATTCAAAGTGTAACAGAAAGTGTTTCTAAAATCCATAAAACATTCTGGACGCTAATTAACTTATGCCGGCAACATGACCGTATTCCCCTTCAAGACCTTCCCCTGGAACGGTAAGTCTGCTACAAAGGATGAGCGTTCATCGCTTTTTAACTCGTACTTTACAAAGAACTCCACCACGACACTACCGGAAGTTAGGCCCATTATTCCTTACACACACTTTCAAACCTTGACTAATTGCAATGAAGTCCAAGAATTATTAAAATCTGTTTCAAGTTCCAAAGCTACCAATCCTAATGATATTCCTGCGATATTTCTGAAACATTTAGTCCATATTCTATCCAAACCAATAAGCACAATCTTTAATAAATGCTTTTCCAAAGGTGTGTTTCCTCATACATGGAAGCAAGCAAATATAGTCACTATCCTCAAACACGGAAACAAAACTCATGTTATTTCCAGTCGCTCGATTTCCTTACTTCTTGCACTTGCACTGCTAGATGAAAAAATAATTTCTAATCGTATCCTTGCACATGTTTCTCCGTTCCTCTCTCCCACTCCCACTCCCACTCCCACTCCCACTCCCACTCCCACTCCCTCATGCTTCCTGTGACACAAACCTTGCTTGCTTACCAAAGCGGTCAATTGCCTGAATGCCAAGCAAGACACGGATGTCGTATACTTAGTCTTTACAAAAGCTGTTGACTCTCTCTCTCTCTCTCTGACTCTCTCTCTCTCTCTCTCTCTCTCTCTCACACACACACACACACACACACAGACACAGACAGACAGACAGACAGAGATTTGTCTACCCTACCATACAATACGAGGACATGGCTCAACTGCAATTAGTGGGCTCAAGAAAGACGTTTTATTGAGATGAAACCACTCGCATCGGCATACTCAATGGCTAAATAATAACGAAGATATGACAACTTTTCTCCTTACAGGCATGTAACAGACATTACGAGGACGGTCCTCTAACTGTAGGTCATCTGTATAACCAAATGTACACCTGTGTTTTGTGTGCACAGGTCCTCGCATCGCACATAATTCTATCAACGATGCGAGGACATTGATGTCCTCGAACTGTAGATTCTGCAACAAACTATATGAGGACCTGAGTGTATGTATGTTGCCGCAGCTGGTGCACCGCAGGGGGGAGGGAGAGGGTCGGATAAGGAGGGATGTGGCTATCGCGAAGGAATCTGTTCTAAATGAAGGCCACGTGTTTCCTTCTTTGAAGTAAACCGTGTTGCGGTTAGCAAACTTACAACTTTAAAAGACTCCTGAGGGTCTGGGTTCCATTTTAGAAACAATGCCAGAAATGTCATTTCTGATCCAAGAAAAAAAATTGTCCAGGTAGTTTCACTGAACCTTCTCAGAATGTATAACGTGATACTGTTTCTAATTATAATCTAATTTAATATAATTCATCTTATGTAATAAATTGTCTCTCTTTTAATCGTACTTGCAAGCAGCCACCTTTCTCTAGGGATGGCCAAAAAATCCGGATTCCGGAAAATTTGAAATCCGGATTCGGAAAATATAATATCCGGATTTCGAAGGGAATCCGGATATCAGAGCGAGAAGAATACCGGAGGCAAGACAGGTTGTGGAAGGATAACGGATTACAGAGAGAAAGCGAATTTTGGAGTGAAAACTGATTTCGACCCATATTTTCAATAATTGTCTCTTGAATTTAAGAATATACTCTAATCTACCAATCCAATGTCAGAATGTCTTCCACGTAGTGCACCCTGGACTGCATTTAGCAGACTAACGAGACTATGGCGTCTGGACTCACAGCCAGTACAATCCTACATGGAGCTTTTTTGTGGTTGTGTGATCTGCCCATATGTGTTTGTGATCGTCTGCTTCATCTTACCACAATCCATCCTCAATTGAGCAATTGAAGGGCATCAGGGAAGGGGCACATATATGAGAGAATCAAGATTCACACAGGAAAGATAGATTGATTGAGTTGGTGGTTTAAGTCCACTTTATGCACAGTAAGGCCAATCGGGACTAGACCTACAGTTTAAAGTGTGATCCGATAGGAGAGATAGGAATGATAGCCAAGAGGCTATAAAACAGGTGACGGACGACATCGATTATTTTCGCAATCTATCAAAATATCGCCCTTGTGCAACTGCTACGACAGATAAGGAGTCATTGAGCAATGTGGGCGTGTTTGGCGGAAACAAAAAACTGTTGTACAATACTACTGCAACAACACTGATCTCATTGCTTTTCAGTTAGCCAAAAATTTCTCTTTCTCAGTTTGGAATTAGCTGCAAACATATTCAGTAGACTTAATTACGTACTATTTAAACATTTAAAATAAGCGTGAGCCAGGATGGATCGAATTCGAAATCTGGATTCCATTCAAAATTCGGATTCCCTCCGAAATCCGTATTCCCTCCGAAATCCGTATTCCCTCCAAAATCCGGAATTCGGATTCTCCGTTTTTACTACCCGGATTTTAAAAAAAAATCCTGATTTGGCCATCCCTACTTTCTACATATGTATGACTTTTCCAAAAATATTACATGGGGACTTTCTTAGAAATATTAGCGAAAGCAGAAATTTTCCTTTCTACTTGTATTCCATTCATTTGCACTGTATGAATATTTTATTTGGTACTGATGTGTATCAGACTTTACAATCATCAGAAAATACATTGTAGTGCATGCCAGAAGGAAAATATATTTATTTGTAATTTATTTTTCTTATTTTACGTAGCCATTCTACTTTTTTGTTTAATCGTGACGATGATGATGAATGATGAAATTGTTACATGAGAGGGTTTATCAAATTACCGAAATCCGATAAAGTTTAAGATAAAACAACATAAATTTCATGAATAAAATTGTCCTTCATTGACATCTGACAAAATACAACTATGCCAGATATTAGCTCATCAGGTGTTTCAAGTGGATTGATTGATTGATTGATTTGATTTATTTAACTTCGCCTTTAGTGCCACTTTTGGCTAATTTGCGAAGATGAGGATGAGTGATGATATGATGAAATTGATGAATGGACACTCACAAAGGACACTCGCAAACATCCATGGCCAGGCCGGGATTTGAACCCGGGACCCCTGGCGTCGTAGCGTGATGTGCTAACCATTCCGCCACAGGGGCCTGCTGTTTCGAGTAGAGAAATGCACCAAGTTTATAATAATAATAATAATAATAGATGAAAGTAATGGTTTCATTGCAAAGGACGTATTTAGGATGTGGCAATGGGTCTTTTTTCTCCAAAGTTCATGGTATTATTTAAAACACCATCCCAGTTGTATTATTACGACACAGAATGTACACATGATTCTGATTCCGAAGCTTTTGGATATATTCATGAAGTAGTTCTCAACCTTTTTTCACTGACCAGACCCTACACCAAACCCCTGCAATCACGACACACGTTCATTTGAATTTCTAATTATTATTATTATTATTATATTATATGTAGTATCAGATATTCAATTGAAATGAAGTACGTCCCGGTAGCCGAGAGCTTTGAGTACACTGATAAACAAACTCTGTAAATTCACCTTACAGGGGTGACTTTGGTTTGTAACAAATAGACGTCCACAAAAGGCAAGTTTCCTCGTTCTAAACAAAGGTGAGTTTTCCTTCATGAACTTGGGAAGCGCATTTATCCGCCCGCGAAATGAGGGGTGGTTATACTCACCCGAGCTTAGGGGGTGCATTTGCACTGTATGCAGATGAAATGGTGTAAATACACTCCCTTAGCCAGGGTAAGCATATTCACCACATACATTTGCTAGAGGAATAATTACAAAGCCTAGATTGGTGTGAGAAAACTCACCCCTGCTTAGAAAGTGGAAACTCGGTCTTTGGGGACTCCTATTTGTGACAAAACTCGCCTCAAAAGTCGTAAGCTACTGACTCTTCATGCAGTTCATCTGATGATCATTCATCTCCATCATCGCGATTAGTCAAAAAGTGGCAGAAAATCGGCGTAAAAAAGATCAAGTCCAAATTGAAATGAAGCGCTTTGGTAAAATAGTTGCACTGCTAGCACACGCATATGCCGAGTTAAAACTGACTATTACAATCGCACGATAGCACCAAGCGGGAAAATTAATGCCGGTGTTGACCCTTTGCTATAGATATTCTCAAAATAAAACGACGTATTAAAGGGTAGGTAGCAAATAGTAGAAAAACAGTATGGAATATGGAACCATTCCAAATGAAATTATATGTATTTCGCCACCCACTTACTGGGGTTTCTACACATTTCTTTTTTTTTTATTTTATAATATCGTGTGGTCAGACCCGTAGCTAGGCAGGGACGAGGGAGGCTTAGCCTAACCTGGACCGAGACCCCTTTCATCGTATTTCACAATTTCCTAGCATACTACTTCTTCACATGCATGTCAGAAAGAATTTATAAGTTTATTGATCTATAATAAATTTGCATCTCTCATATCGCAAACGAGAACATTTACTAGGAGCAATTTAGAAGGAACAATGCATTCCCTTCAATTTCAAAATTTTAACTAATAATTCAGTTTAAAATATAGATTATTTTAAAAGAGAAAAATAGTAATTTGTTCTTGCTCAATGCGCTAGCACCACGTTGATTTGTATATTAGTCATATCAACTTCATTCTTATTACTATGAAAACTAGCCCCTCTCACCGGTAAAATTAATATTGTTGTCCATTTTAAAAAAATAGAAAGAAGAGGAAAAATCTTCTCACTTGCTCTCCTCGCAATGAAAGTGCTTTAGAAACCACCATAACAACTTTTCTCAAAAGTAATACAATTCTGATAGAAGAATTTGGTTATATGTATGAATACAAGGAAAAAAATATCTCTAGTTGCAGTTCATGTTTCATTTCTGTTTAACTATTGAAAGTAAAAGTATCATGTTTTACATTTGAAACAAGCTCACCCCCACTCACCTGTAACCCATGTACGCCTCCTCAAGAGATCACTCCAAGCTACAGGCGCGTGTTGTCAGAGTTTGGCATCTATTTTACCAGAAACACGACCGAAGACACAATTTCCGTTTCATATTCATATTGGTCTGCTAAAACTCTTTCACGATACTTTAAAAACATCAGAAGGAAATATTCTGAACTTGCGAATTGAAAAAAATAAATAATAATAATAAAAATAGCAATAAACGTTAAGCAATTTGGAACAAATAACATATGCACTGGAGTATATAAAAACATGAATATTTTCAGTGGTGGTTGTTCAAGAGAATACTCACCCTTCAGCACGTAGGATTCTTCCATCCTCTGAACAGTCCAATGTGTGAGCAAATACTGATCAGTTTCAATAAATTCAGGCAAGAACTTTAGAAACTATAGTGCAGTTTAGAGTCATGCTATTGGTCAGTGTGGGGACACTGAAGACAGACCTTTCAGCCTTATATTGTTTTCAGTGAAAAGCGTGAAACTAAAAGGGGAAAATAGGGTGCGACTCTGAAACGAAATGCGTTAGGGGTCAATCAAGTAATTTTCAAAAACTCACCAAAGATGGGGAAAGCTGTCATAAATAACCGATCTTTAGAACCAGAATGTCCAACCCTTCTGGTAAAATTGATGAGGCTGTGATGGGGGTGAAGAAGTTTAAAACATTTAAGAGAGAAGGGTCGGCAGAGAAAGCGTGCAGAGGGATGGGGAACAACAGGGGTGTTGCACATAAAGTCGCAAAAACATAATAAAAAGGAGCCTGCCTTTAAGAATTGGCCTCAATGAGAGAAACATCCCTCAGATGGTTAAGGGGTTACATAATGGCACGTGTGGAGTTAGCAGGCTGGGGTGCAAGAAGAGAAAGTGAAGAGATCTCCCCCTTCAGAAAGTGAAAACCTTCACTCTCTTCACATTTATTGTATTTCGCTTGTTAGTTCTAACACTTTCCCTTCTAGGAGTAAGCACTCTACGAACAAAGGTGGTACCAGACTTTACCCTGTGGGTGAACCACTTCGTGGGGCTTCTTTTAAGATATTCAACGATCTTCAAAGGGCCACAAAGATTATAGATTATATTGATATTGACGGTATTTATGTGCAACGTGATTATCTTTAACGATAGGCTACAATAGTAAATCTAAATGTTGAATTGCATGATTTATTTATATTTCTGGCTATTTTACATCAATGTTTACAGGTTTCGCTTGACCATGGCAAAGAAAAATTAAGTTAAAAATTATGGAAGTGCAATTGCCGGAATTTGTTTGACGGCACAGGGAACGTGACTGGCATGAGATTTTAAGGACCTTTGTTGGGTCACTTGCAACAGAACATATAGTACGAGATTGCGACTATTTTAATCTACTTTATTTACTTTCTTTTCGATCGTTAGGGGAGAAATTTGAAAAGTCAATGAGGCAACGAACGAAATGAGGAGTGATAAGTTTTGAAGTAATATTAAAACTTTAGCCATTATATTTATTTTAGAAAGTAGGTATTGTCCCCTTCCCCCTGGATACCGCCATAATTGGATCTGTATTTTAAAGCGGGGTCTGAACCACTGTGCAAAGTTCCTCAATCGGGGATCGAACACGATAAACCTTGATTTAAAGTCACAATGTTAGGTCCTACATTAACATCGAGAACCAACGTGTCCCTCCGTGTCAACCATAGCTTTTGAGACACTCATAAGTGAGTATCTCAGGAACTACAACAGCCAGAGAGACAAAATTTGGAGATTGATAAATTTAACACACAGCTAAAACACCACCACTAGACTCTGTGAAAGTTCGGCCTCCAATCTCTGGTTTAACTCCGGCCCTCGGGATTACTTCCCTTGTATTATCCTTTCAATCTCTCCTTCCACCTCACCCTGGGTGCCAAGCGAGCAGATCATATTTTCGCCGGAATTACGATAGGGGGGTTTCACATAACATATATATTTTTAGTCCCTGGTTCGTTACACATGTACAGAAAGTGAAAAAATATTTGGTTAAAAATGGATAGTACTGTAGTTCTTGGAGTTACTTCACCAAATCATAACATTTCTAGTAGGATTATATAGATTTATTATACGTTGCTATTATTTACAAAGTGTTTCCGTATGTGCATTTACATAATCAACCAAGTTCCTTAATTCAAGCAAAGGCGTACCTATGGCCTAACCATTGATACTTTCATTAACGCAGAGTTAGCCTAACTATCTCTGTGGCCTACCCTCGACTTACTTGATGTTCCGACCAGTCTTGTGTTTCCTTACACAGCATCCTCATTCAGCCCGCTAGACATTCTGATGCGATTCGGCAATATCGTACAAATGCAACTCTTTTGCTAATTGGGAATCTTGGGGATATCAAACAGGGGTTGGCCTTACCAAATGCTACATATATTTTCCATCATTAGTTTAGCCACCATAAGTGGACTAAACTTTCGAAGTATGTTCCTTAGCCAAATGATACATTAATTTCAGTCACCAGTCTAGCTACCATAAGTGGACTAAGACTCTCGAAGCTGTTCATTTGCCAAGTATTACATTTTCTTCTCAATCATTCAGTCTAGCCACCCTGAGTGGACAAGACTTTCGAAGGGTCTTCGTCGTTATGAAGGTAGTAAAAAACTTTTTTTTTTCTAAAGCCCAAATGGCTCTTTTTTATAGTCGGGGTAAACGTCAGTGAACGTGAACCCCGTAGCAGTGGAATTTTCCACTGCAACGGCCTTTTGAAAGACAACTAGCTCCCCCCAAACCGGGAAGCTAAAAAAAACAGGGGAATCTAATATCCAGCAAAGCACAATCCAATAAGCATATACACTTACATGCAATAATAACATGGAAACATATTACTTAACCCTACACCTTGTAGCTGGCCAGCAATTAATTAATACAATAATACAAAACCAGTAATGGTCAACCCGACCATTACAACTCCTACATCTTAATTTCTGTCTAGCTTGGGTATTACTTGGCCTTTTATTTGGAAGATGGCGCAGTGGTAGCGTCGTCGCCTTGTAATCAAGGGGTCTCGTGTTCGATACCCGATGGAGGCTCATAGTGGTTCGGATCCCACTATAAACTGTAGGTCTAGTCCCAATTAGCCTTACTTTGAATGAAGTGGACTTAAGACACCAACTTAATCAAAACTCAAAAGAAGTGAAACTGATTTACGAAAACAAATGGTTTCTAAATTGAAATCTAATGTCCGTGTGCAAAGGCAACAGTTGTCGTTGAGGTTGTATTAACACGTTGCTAGAAAAATTCTGGATTCCTCCCTACTTACACGTAATTTTTTTTTAAAAAAAACTGGTCACAGCACCACAATCCAAAGAAAACCAAGCGCATCTGGAGTACACCATTATGCTTGCAAGGTAAAGCATCCAAAAATATAAATTTGTGTCTGATATTTTTAAATTCTTTTGAAACAATGGCCATTATTATGACAAAAATAAATTGATTTTTTTTGCAGGAACAATATTAAGGTGATGGAAATAACCTAAACCTACTTTTCCTAGACCTATTTGAGATTACTTGATACTAGGTTACTTACGTCGCTTTTCTGGCACTTTTGGCCAATCAAGACGGTGAGTATGAGTGATGATTTATGAAATTGATGAAGGGACACTCACAAAGAACAATCAACACCAGGCAGGGATCCGAACCCAGGACCCCTGGCATCCACTACGCAAGGAAGTCCGCTCCTAGGCTTACCTGAATTGATACTGGTTTATTTTGGGAATCTCACACACAGTATGGTGTTACAAGTACAGACTTTTACAGGAAAGTTCTGTTCTCTTTAGTACAATGATACAGCATCTTTTACAAACATACTCTCATCGCATGAATTCCAAAGAAAATATATAGTGGCGTGCCAAAAATGGGGCTGGAGTAGATTATTATCTCCCTTTGGCCCAGTAAAAAGAATGTGAAAGGCAGGAACAGGTGGCGAAATAATGGCTGACTATTGTAAAAATGTATAAGTGCCCCCATTTCGTATGTCCTTGGTACGCCACTGTATGTAGAGTTTTGTCTTTAAACCCAGTTTATGCACAAGGTGGCTAATCGGAACTGGGGATTTGGAGTTTAGTGGAATCCTAACCACTTGTACCTCCACTTTGCAAAGGGTCCCGCCCTTTGATGGCAAGGAGGTGGCATTACCACTAATTTATCCATCAAAGAAATAAAGCTAACCCACAACTTTTCAAGACATGGACTGTTCCATTTGGAACAAAGAAAGGGAGGAGAAATGGTCGTTCCACTTTCTGATAGGAGAGGAAGCGTGATAATTTAGATTGACATTTCTTAATATTTTGAATATTTTTTCCTCGAAAATGGGATGAGGCTCCAATGATTTTTTATTTCCATGTGTTAGTACATGTATTCAGCTACAAGATGGAATACCACGTTTTTGCTACCCTTCCGCTCTTTTGAGATAAGTCTAATTCTAAAGTTGCCGATTTCGCAATTTTTGAGTGTTTATATCTGCTAACAGCGTCAATATCCAAGTAATGTGCTATATCAGGTAGCTTGCCCTAATAGTGAGCTTCCATGAACAGTAAGCAAAATTTGGGGTAGTGTTACTTAACCAAGATATTAAGGGCCGAAAACAGGCAAAAACTGCATTTTGGACCCTCTTTGTTGCCGCATAACAATGGAAAGCAACAATAGCCCATCAAAACAATTAAATGTATACAAGCAGTCTTATACTAACAGTATATCAAAACAAAAGTTCGGGGTGTTGTTGCTTTCCAAGATACAGCACTCCAAGCGTACTCATGTTTCACTTTTCATGAATAGTGGACGGTTTGACCTTGAACTTTGACATTTTCTACAGGGTAGGGAAAATTTTTCCAGTGTCTGAAAATTGCACAAAATTCATTTCTCATGACTTACTTCAACATATAAAAAAAATCACGGAGATCAAAAAATACAACTATCCAAATATAACTTTTTGGTTCGAATGTCAAAATAATGGCTCTCAAACAAATTTAAAAAAACAATATGTTCTTTCCTATTTCCCTTTGACAACTGACACATTGTAGACATCAAAGAACAATAGATAATGCATTTATGCATTCTCACTTTCATTCAGCTATAATTCTCTTAGGTCACCCTCCCTTACACTTTTCATTATATTTTATCTCCCTTTTAAAAAAAAAAACATCCCGAGTAATTTTGCAGTTGGTTTGCTAATTAAGAAAGTCATAAACGTTTTCTTTACTAGTTCGCACTACAAACATTTCCCTAAAAATCCCATCCCGACACCCTTCCTTCAAATACACTACTGTCAAGAGGAACTAATAAATCTTGTTTATGTTCCTAGACAGAAATTGAATAGTTTATTTCAGAAACCCCCTATTTCCACAAATATCGTTTGTGAGAAAACAAAAAGAAAATGCTATTGTCCCACATAATATTTGAGCGCAGTAAAACAAATTGGTCAAAATTAAGTCCCATTGTCCAAACACATTTACATGGTTTTTGAATGTTTCCGATATTAAGTAGTGGGGGAATAATTATTTTTCCAATTTCACAGGGTTTTTTTTTCAGTGAACCACTTCTGTACATTTATTTTGCGCCATTATCAGCGCGATTTTATAATGCTCATTTATTATTATTTTTTGTTTATGGAGGGAGAAAATCGCAACGAATCACAATAAAACTTTATTTTATTCATGAAATAGATGAGCGTGAAGAAAATGAAAAAGGTTGAAAACACAAATGTATTGTTTTCTTCATAATAATCATTACCTATTCAAATTATTTGAGCTAAACTTAAGGGGAACAAAAGAACAAAATCTTCTACGTAATCACTTAAAAAATTCACATTTTCAGAGAACAAAATAGGTAGTAATCTAACGTACCTAATCTTTCTCCTAGACCAGTGGCGTAGCGCAGTTCTCTGGAACCCCTGCAATTAAAATACTGGGCCCCCCTCAGTGGAAAAGAATAAACATCGAGATGATGCCAGAGTGGGACAGACCAGGCCCGTAGCCAGGCAGGGGCCAAAGGGGCTCAGCCCCCCTAACAGGGTCGCCACCCCCTCCCCTTGGCATTAGGCAAAACTATTTTGTATTCTAATTTGAGGTGAAGAGCGAAAATTTAGACAGAATATATTATTTTGTTCACAACTTCGTTCGTTCATCTTGTTTATGAGCAGAAGTCTAAGCAGCGGCAAGTGTTTAGAAGATTATCAAGACTTTAGAATGTTCTTTCATAAGGAGCCTTCTTTATCTGTACCTTCCTTGCTCCTGTTGCAGCCTCTCTTTTGACAGAAATCTGTGACTTTGATGTCATTATCCACATTCCTTCCGCATCTACGTTAAATGTCAACAGATCCCAAGTTTTATTGCTTTGGGCGGGGGTGGAATGTACGGTATGCACTATGATTGAAGTGAATATTGTACATTTTAACATGTATGATAAAAATATTTGTATCATGAAAAATAGCATGGAGAGTGTGTTAAGGGATGGTGTCAGTGGCAGTCTTTAGCACTTCAAGAGATGTTTAGAAGATATATAGAAAAAAACTGTAGTATTCGTATGATATTTCTAAATTTTATATTTTAATTTAACTTAATGACCCCCAACACACATAATTTACCTTCATTTAACACTATTGAACTTTTGAAAAATGGACTTGGTTCACAAAGCCTCGCCTGATAGCGGTGAGCCCCCCCTGGAGGTCAGTTCTAGCTACGGGCCTGGGAAGGACGCACAATAGTTAGCAACCCCCCCCCAAGTTGTAAAATGAATTAACCCTTCCTTCCAATTTTTCCTCATCAACTTAGGCTATATATCAGTTTAGTAATTTGTCGAAACTAAATCATGGTTGTCTAAATCTCTCATAAATAACTGGATGAAGAAATTAGAAATATTTTCTCTTACTTCAACGCGGTGGCAAGGCCAAGATTCTTTTTTTAAGGAGGGTGGAGGCTTCACACAGCCAACTATTTTGTTCGTGATCCTTTGTAGTTCTTGTTCGAAGCTTTTTTTCTTTAATGTAGGTTACATATAATACACATATATTTAAAAAAATACTGTTTGGGTAAATTGTTTAAAGGATAGTAAACACTCCTTTTTTGGACTTAGAGGTGGATGCACCTTCAGCCCAAAAAGCCATGCTATGCCAGGTCAAGATTCAACGTAAGAGCCGCTCACATTACGCTTCTAATACTAATACTGAGTTATATACTCAAGCAAACTTATCATTTCAGTTACGGGGACTGAACTGGACTTCTACATTGTCAATGGTGACCTAATATCAAAGGGTCAATTGCAATCTGCTGCTAAGAAATAGAGGCGGACTCAAGAGATAGAAAATTAAGCAGCGACTGGACTTATTCACTGAAAATTTGTCACTCAATGAAATCCCTATTGGAGCGATTGGATCACTTCGAGTACTGTATACGTTGTATACCCTGCGTGGCGGAATTGGGGCTACTGGACCTAAGGGCAAAGGGAAAATTGCTCCTGGGCTCAACATCCCGAGTTTTTGGGCCCCTTTGAAGTAAAATGTAATAGGTGTGGACAATGTGGGAAATTTATCTAATTTCAATCTCATACTGAGGCTTGGGGGGCTTGAAAATATTTGGTGGGAAGTTACATTTTAAATATCACGTAATATTACTGGTAATAAAAATGTCATAAATTATCAAGTTTGCTTGTTTAGGTATTGTGTAACAATAAGACATCAACCGGTTGAGCAACTGAATCTTTCTACTCGATTCACAACTGTACTACACTACACTACACTACTATTACGAAAACCACGTAGGTATAAAGGTATGAGATGAGAGAATCTTCCTACCGATTGCCATCTATGAGCAAGTAACTTAATTCTGATTTTCGGAAGAGACCCATAATGTCAAGTTGCCCGGGCCCCTCTGCTTATTATCCCAGACGTCGTCATATGATATGTTACTGGGAACCAACTTTCTGTTTCGTAAATCCATTTTTTAAATAAGCGACAGTAACTGCTGAATTTCTGGGATTATATAAAATTTCAGGATGACAGAGAGATAACATAGTGGGACCCCTATAACTCGCCCCATCCCCAGCATTGCGGGGATTTTGCGGGGGCGGCTGCTACGCCACTGACCTAGACCAAGTTGAAGCATTCAGCATGTGTTGTTGGCCACAGCAGAATGTTGTTGTAGAAGTTGTCATATTCTCGTGTGTAATCCAGCAACTTACGAATATCGTCCAGTTTCTTCCTGATTATGGGAACCTTTCCTGTTGGCTTTTGGTGAATTTAGCTGAAGATGAACTTTGTCAGGCAACAATTCACGCAGTGGCGTGCTCAGGATTTTCTAAAGGGGGACGGGTTTACGTATACATTTGTTTAGTCGCCAGCCTTCATTTTGCCATCTTTTTCCTGCTTTTGATGTTCTTTTATTCTTGAATGCTGGGCCAAAGGGGGTGGGCATGACCTCCACCAACCCCCCTTCCCCTTGGGCACGCCACTGAATTCACGACAATGTTAAACACGCCACTCCACAGGAGAACACTTGTTCTTGGATACAATGTACGTAGTATTGCCAACTGTACGGAACGTCCGATTGAATCAGTTGGTACCAACTGAGTTACATCTTTACTGTAGAAAGCCTCTATGTTGCGACCCCTGAGGGGTTTCTGCAGTAAACGGATATTTCAATGCCACTTACCTTCGTTACGGATGCGGTTATATGAGCGGTTTCTACATCAAATGATGCATCTTGGTAAGGGCTAAATGAAACTGTAAAAATGTCGTTTTGGCCAATAGTGGTCGATAGGCGGTTTCTTAAATAAACGATTCAATTGTGTACTGAATGAGCTTTCAAATTGTTTTTTTCTTTATATAATATTATGATATATTATGAATGCAGGAAATCAGGTTCATGATTGATGACCATGACAGCAAGCGCACACAGGAAACAGCAAAGGTGTTGTATATAGTATTTCGGCAATGGAAACCTGGGCCTGACGCGACCCTCATAAAACTGTCGTCAGTAACCTTGTCCCTTTGAAAACCATTCCCCCCGAAAGACATCTCGTTGGTCCTTCCACTGCCTTTGTCGCCCGCTTCAAGCGAAAAAAGACTGGGATAATCGCAAGCTGAGGATGAATGATGAAGCGATGAAAAACATCATTAAATAGACACAAATCTAATACCTCCCCCAGGATTCCAGCATGACAGAGAACCTCTGGCGTCGAAGCCTGCTACACTCATGACATCGTAACGGAGGCGGGAAAATAATCAACCTGTACACATTTTATATTATAATTTTCAATGTATGTTGTATATTGTTTTGATCATTTAGAAACAATGCAAATTATTTTTTTAAAAAATAACACACGGACTTCAGACGTTTGTGAAGCAATGGAACTACAGTACTTTTTCTTATTCCAAGTTTAGCATGTTGCTTGGAACATAAATTAGTAACAAACTTTGAGACGAAAATGCGTAGTTTAGAAGGGGAGAGAGGTAAAAACCCATTTTGTAACAACGAATGGTTTAAATGTACTGTAAGCACTGGCGTACGCAAGATTTTTTTTCGGGAGGGGCTGGAAATTAATAACTGGATGCTTTCAGTGGCGCAAACTTGTAGGGATAATTTGTCGTGTTATTACTATTATATTTGTTATTACGTATTTTCGTATTGAAATCAGTAAATAACAGATTGGAAATAGCGAGTATGATGCATTAATATCATAATACATGGAAAGGAGAATTTCAGATATTTTCTTAACTTAGAACCCAATGTTATAAAGAATGGCAACTGGGGGTAATTTTATGGGGCTTGCATTTACCACTCTGGCTTTTCCCGAGTATTTACAGGGTGTCTACCAGTCAACAATGTCAAGAAAATCAAGAAAAAGTCAAGAAATCAACAAGTAGGTCAAGAAAGTCCAGAAGAAATTATTCTTGTAGTCAAGAATTTTTGTCTAAGGACGAGAGGACCTCACAATGGCGCAGTGGTAGCGTCCTCGCCTTGTAATCAAGGGGTTCCGGGTTAGATATCCGGTGGAGGCACATAGTGGTTTGGATCTCACTTTAAACTGTAGGTCCAGTCCAGATTAGCCTTACTGTGCAAAAAGTGGACTTAAAACACCAAATCAATCCAATCCAAGTAGCCTTATAATCAAGACGTCCCGGGTTCGATACCCACTGGAGGCACATAGTGGTTCGGATCCTACTTTAAACTGTAGGTCCAGTCCCGATTAACCTTACTGTGTATAAAGTGGACTTAAAAGACCAACCCAATCAATCAGTCAACTAAGGTCGAGAAAGGTCTAGTACTAAAGTGTGGAATAAACGTTTCAGCGTGAAGAGTAATGTGCCTAATGTGTTGCTGAGAATTATGCTGTGCAGCCTGGTACGACGCTCATCGCAAATGGTGTTACCTCGGGACCGAAGTCCCTTTCTTTTATCTTGTTTCTTCCGAACCAGTGATGGATAATTTTGGATGAAATGCTCTGGTATTTTATTTACTTTTGGAGAAACGTTCCTTGTGCAATTTGTGATGTAAAATTGTACTTCTTAACTGTATTTGCTACTTTGCTGGTGCATGAACGATGCGTAATGATAGCATGTTAAGTATGTGTATTCTCGGTGAGCGATAAGAGTATTTGGGAGGGGTGGCGTAGTGTTCATATCAGTGGCAACGCTAAGGGGTGGCAGGGTTGGCCACAAACCGCCAGACACACGTCTACCTCCTTTCCCCACCCCCACACACACTTTTCCTGACTCAAAAGTCGCAGCGTAGATCAAAGTAACTTTAAGAAAACCGTGGATGTAATTGCTACCATAGATTGGAAGTTCGATATTTCATGTAGATATGATAGCAGATCAGTAATGTACTTTAAATTCAGCAAATTTACTTGTGCTTACTCTTCTCGCAATACAAACATTTGTAAGGGAACCTCCTATTACTTTGAAAGTATTAGTACAGCAATACATTAATATTGTTGTCGCTTTGCTCGCTGCTCTCACAATACAAATGTTTCTGACTCATATCAACTTAATATGCATTACTTGTCCTATTATTGTTGAAACAAAGAATACCGTTATTTATTTATTTATTTGTTTCGGTCACGTACAATAATAATGATGGCGAACCTTAACCGGAGTATGTTGTTATGTATTATTTGCCTTGAACTTCCTGGAAATCAAAATAGATCGGCTAATATGTCTGATTGCCACGTTTCACTCCCAAGGAAAAATGTATTCAGACCCCCTTCCCTCCCCTCCCGTCTATCGTTCGCATCCATTACAGTAACCTTTCGGTCCACCTAATGGATAGGCTATGCAGTTCCTCCCAAATGAAGTAAAAAAATAGCTAGTTTGAAATGGATGTCATGTTGTTGTTGTACTAAAAACAGTGGAAGCATATTAAATACAATTGTGAAAATATGGTAAGATTAAATTCAAATAAATAATAAATTCTATGGAGCAAAAATGTCCACTGTGGCAATGGCCGAGAATATGTGGAGCCCTATCCTTTATCTCAAGTGCGTCTGGGGGACGTTGCAATGCACCGGGGATTTTTTTACACATATCCCACAGTCCTGCATGAGGGTAGAGAAGCCAAAACAAATAGACTTTTTACTATATTTTTGTGCCCCCTCCCCTCCCCTTCACTTGCCGTTCTGGTCCTCTCTTGGCCGCTCTGGTAATTTATTCCTGACTTAGCCACTGGTTCATGTGGTTTGAAAACTGTTAGTCCTCTTTACAATTTTAATGTTTAACTACCAAAATTTTATTGAACCTTTCTCTTAGTCACGTTAATTACCTTGGTGCTTGTTACAATCCAACCATAACATTCATATCGATCACCCTTGGAGTCTCAGATACTCAAACAGGTATCTTCTTTCCTTGTATTATTTGAATTACCCTTAATACAATAAATGGTTACATTGTCTTAGACACCTTACATCAGATTATCTTAATATGCTTCCGAATATTTGATTACATGACATTATGCCTTCTGGCATCGGTCCGGTTATTGATTTAAGAATTGGGGAGGGGGGGAGACTTCGTAAGCTGACGCAACTAGCATCACAGTGTTTGCAATAGTTCCTACAACTTTGGAAAATAGAATTGACATTGTCGTATCATTGGAGATGAATAGCGGACAATCCATGTGTAGGGGCTATAGGTAATAGGAAATTACTTTCTCTTAGCGTAATCCAGTTTCAAGAAGACAGAATGAGAGTGTAAAATGTAGTGTTGCCCACGGGACGAGACGGGACAGGCTTTTAAAAATTCGAGACGAGACGAGATTTATCATGTGTCCCGAGACAAACGAATATTTTCGAGACGAGACAGGATTTCACAGCATTTCCACGAGGCGAGACAGGTCAAAGTCTCGTCTCGTGGGCAACACTAGTAAAATGAAGGCTTAATTTAAGATCTGTCATTGGTTCTTAGACGATGGTCCATAAGAAGGGATTTTCTTCTCATCGGACACCTTGAGGAAAAGTAAAAAAAAAAAAAAAAAAAAAAAGTAAAGTGCTCCCCTGTGCTTTGCACCGCGCCATGAAGGCGTATAGGGTGTGTGGAGAACAGAGCTTCAAGGAGAGATCTTTCAAGGAAAAGTAATGGCAGACATTTTTATATTCGGAAAAATACAAGTTCTAAATTTAATGAATTTTCGTGCCATTACAAGTAGATCATGTAAGATATATTATTGTCCCCTATGGACAGACGATGGAAGCTACAATTCTTTCATATCCCTACGGACTACTAATTTGTTAGTAAATCAGTTTACCGTTGCCTATTTAGTTTTCCTGCTTATGCTGATTAGAGAAACGATTCAAAATCTATACTTGCGCAAGAAGAAGAAAATGGAAAACTTCCCTCGCAACATCCTCTGTAGGTAATAATAAAATAAAACAAAACCATATCCGCTGGAATTATATTCAGTCATGTTTTTGCCTTCTTCCGACCGTTCATTATGCGTGGTATGGCCGTTGGCATGGGTGACATACTTCTTGAATCAACATGGATGGGTGGTCCACAGACCTTGGAATACTAGGCTCGTTGGGAATACTCTTCTGGTAACCTTGAACGCAATTGTTGTGCAAACCCCCCATCGTAAAGCCAGGCCAAGGTGTGTTGCTCTTCGGATTTCACCCTTGTCGAGGGTAACACATTGTTTGCTTCGACAAGAATGGCGATGGTGAGGCCAGAGGCGAATCCACGAACAAAAGAGGAAAGAAGCTTTCACTTACATCAACCATGTCAAATTCAGTTTGGAAGTAGGGCCGCATATCTTGGAGGTTGGCCCAGGCGGGAGGATTCTAGTGATTACTGTTCCAGCATCGGTATATTATATAAAATATATAGAGTCCCCACCCTCAGGTGCTAAAAATTAGCAACCGGAGGAGGACGCAACAACCAGAAGAAAAAATTCCCCCTCATCCCCCTTCACAAATAACCCTGATTAGAACTGAATGACTCCATAATTACGCACGTATGTAATTGTAAAGGAAAATATTTAAATTTTAGTTCTTATATAAAAAGGAAAAAAAGTAAAGTGCTCCCCCACGCTATGAAGGCGTATAGGAGGTGTGGGGTTATATATTTTATTGAAATAAAAGCAAACTGAAGTATATTTTGGCAGAAAGTGAAAGTATTTTTTATGTTTGTTTCAAGCGTACATCGGTTACAATTGTTGAAAACATAAAAAAAAAATAAAAAAAATAAAGGAGGGGGGGGGGCAATTCTAGTTTCATGTTCCACAGATTGGACATCAGATTCTCAATGTCCCAGTGTCCGTACTATTTTTTTTTGTCAGTAGAAAATTCTTAATGCAGACATCAAATGTGTATTAGTCATTGTTGATCGTTGGGCTCTTTCATTTATCTTCATAATGGAGAACAGGTGTTCACAAAGGAAAATGCTTCCAACATCACTAAAATTCCAGCATCAAAATGACTTATTCGAGGATGCTGCTCTGGGAGATATAAGAAATATCTAGAAAGGCTAACCTTGTAATGATATTTCTCTCTCAATGCGGAGTTGCGTTGTATTTAAAAAAGTTCCATTTCAAGGTCGGAACTTGCACACGCACCATCAAAGGAAAAGGAATTAGCGAATAAGAAAATTCCCCTTAGAAGCCTTGAACCCTGTTTTCAAATTCATCAATTCCGATATCGGTGACAGAGTGGTTAGCACAGCACGCTACGACGATGGGAGTCCTGTGTTCGAATCTCGGCCTGGGCATCAATGTTTTTGTGAGAGTCCCTTTCATCATATCATCGATCATCCCCATCTTCGTGTTTAACCAAAAGCAAAAAGCGAAGTAAAATAAAGCAAATCAATAAACAATCAAATTAATCAAGTTTTAAGTTACTTATAACTTGTATGTGTAAATTGTAAAATATATATGTTACTAACTTAGATAAAGGAATACTGTATCATTGCTAAATGATCTCTACGTCAATGAAAATATTTCTTTTGTGTCACGGAGGGAAATCATGACAAGCAGTTATTCTGTCACACTGAGATGAGACTCGCATCCACGAGTAAATACAGCTAACTGAGCAAGCCCACAGACGTTCATACTTTCATCTATTTGAAGAAAAAACCCAACAAAACCATAAAGTTATGATTTCAATTTTTCGTTTTGACATAGCTTGTTAAGTTACCAATCCTCTCCTCATCTGTAATTCTGATACTTTAGCCTTTCATTTCATTTCGATTTTTGTTATCTAGCATCGCTTTTGTGTCACTTGATGATGCGTGACAATATGATGAAATGGAAGAAAGGGCACTTACAAAGAACACACACATATCCAGGCCGGGATTCAAACTTGGGAACCCTCGAGTCGAGTCGCACCGCGACACTGTGATAACATAACCACTCCACCAAGGCAGTCGACAACTTTATTTTGTAACAAAAAAATATTTTTGAGTGAATACACGTTATGAGGAAACAAAATATCAACACTTTTCACAACAAAAATATGCAATCTGCTATTTCGTTTGAAAAATTCTACATTCCTCTTCTATAGTCATTTTCTTACTACCCACAAGTATTACGCAGCGGCAAGGTTGTGTGAAACTTTTCCAGAAACTGAATTTCATCAAGGCAAAACCTTCGCAATTGTCTCGTTGGCGACAGAAAGTATCCATGCTCGTCTCCACCAGCCAGCAAGATATTTCTATACTTCAGAACCAACCTGTCAATAAAGTTGCTTAATAGGCAGCCTCCTCCCCCTTTTAATGGAATGCAAGAATGTAGGGAAATAGGTTAATCTGCTGAAGTTTCGATGAGTCGACGTTTGCTTTATGAGGGAAAAAACCGGGATAACTTCAATTGTATATATAGTCCTCTATGCATGAAATGTAGGTAGGGCCAAGGCGAGCCTCATCAAGAGATGCTGCGGGCCGCGAGCTTGACATGGCTGACTTACATCAGTGCCCGATGCCAGGGCCGCTGTTAGGAAGCACGAGGCCCTTATATTTTGAAAAATGAATATGTATACACCTTCAATTATTCGTAAAATTATACACTAAAACTCACATAGTTATTAATAGGGTGCGGATATGTAGGCACTAGAAATAGCTCAAATAGGCCGAAAAATAGGCGCCCAAGGATCAAAATACACTTAAAAAGCACTGAAATAGGCACTTAAAAGGCATCCTAAAATTAAAAATTAAAAATTGCACTAAAATTGGCTAAAAATTCTGCCTTTAAAAAAATGTCACTCTTTGTGAACCGTTATTTCATATGCTTCTTATCTTACGTTGCTTTCCGCCATGTTACTGAATCGCGTCGATGAGGATAGAGGATCATTAAATGAAATTGCTGAAATACCGAGTACAGGAATCGCACGCGGAACCTCGGGCCGCCTAGTCCTTTGGTATTTTGAAACCAAGGATATCTTCACAAATTTGAAGCGTAGCCACCTTATATCCTTTTACAAGCACAACAAAACAAATGAGTACTGTGACTCCTACAAGCTTCCAGTTGAAATAAAACAGGAGAAGAAGTGGTGGGCCAGCTTCGTTTTGTCGGAGTACGAGTCAACAACCTATTTCCAGTTTGCTTACCCTGATTAAGCGACATTTGGAATTTTCAAAGATCTGACCTTCCCTCAAATCTGTCGAATATCAGATTTCAGTCGGTTCAAATTAAACAAAGGCTTGCCTTCTTCAATGCAGGGTAAGTCAAAGGGGGGGGGGAAGCCGAAGTAAGCAGAAATTGCAGAATAGGCATTTCAGGCACGATCAAGCAAAATAGGCACTAACCCAAAAAAATAGGCAATTATAGGCAGGATGAAAATGCGTTCTTAAACTAGAAACGCCATGAAACGAACTTAAAACATTGAAGCCTACGTTATGCTATAGAAGAATAGAAAAGGCAAATGGTCAAAAATCTGCACACTAGTTATTAATATTGCGTAATTATTACCCCTTTTCAATTTCCCTTCAACCATCAACGAAATTTGGCTGCGTGTAGAGGATATCAAGACAAAAATTTTCCGTAATAGCTATTGCTACTTTAGGACCTACTTCAGGCCCACTAGCCCTCGAAAAACATAATATTCTTATCTTGTGTATATGTAACCATGCACTGCAGATTCATCGTTGCCAACATACTAAAGACATGAAGCGGGATCATAGGCCAGTCAACAAGGGATGATTTTGGGGTCCAATAAGGAAAGAAATCAGGGAAAACTGGAACAAATTTTATTGCTTTCCTGAAAGTGTTCTTTACAACATATTAATTTTACACGCCTCTACAACCCGGATTTGGCCGCCATCTTGGAAAAATGGCGTCCAAAATAGGTTTTTTTTGCAAATATCTCACTTGGAAAGCATTGTATAGCAAAAGAGGTTATGAGAAAAATTAATCTACATAAAATTCTCTACAAAAAGGTTCTGTGCATTTTTCTTCTAGGATGCGCCTTTTGGGTGCTAGATGAGCGAGAAATTTTACTTTTTTTTCCTCACTCCACTTTGCAAGAGAGAAAGACAAAGAAACATTTTTGCATTGTAACTTGCATAGGTACTAAAATACCTATTCTAAATGTTCTAAGGACTTTCTTGAAAACGTATTTTCAAGTGGTAATATATGTATATTAATCACTCGTAAACAATAATTTTATAGTATTTAATACAAAACAAATGAATATAATGTCTGTATTTCTTGCTACTGTTAGAAACCAAACCATCCCTTGTCTTTTACCAGGAAGAATTCTTGAAATACGTATGAAAAATATCATCACAGTTGTCGTGAGCTTTCAGATCGAAGCAGACCATAATCTACCCAGGGATTTCAAACCGATGTGATGATGATATGTCCCCCTTTAGTCTATAGTAAAACATTCCCCGTGCAAGCACGAACAACAGACGTGCTACGATGCACGGTATTGAGAACATGGCGCAGTTCGAGCGACACGTGCAGCTTGCTTCGAAAAGTTGCATTTATCTCTTAAGATTAGCTTCCGTCTCTTCTATCCTCTGTCCCGGGAATCTATGGAGCCAGCGAATAAAAACAAGTCTCTGCGCACGTAGTAACTCGAGAGGGCTCGACGAATGAACACGTGAGAGGAAACGGGATTGCGTGGCGTGAGAAAATAACTGAAAGGACTAGCCATTTACAGGAGCGTGTACTGCTTCGCTCCGCCCACTCGCTTACTTCCCTTCTCTACTGTAATACACGACCTTGCTCCAGAGATTCCCAGGACAGAGGATAGAACAGTGTCAGATTTTGAACACATGAATATATTGCAATGTTCACAGATCATTGAACACTTTAGCCCAATTTTCCTACAGCTACAAGGCCCCTTTTAAGGCTTTTACAGAATATAATGCGAAGAAGCTCAGACTGTGCAGTTTCTTGTCTGTTGTGATACTTTCAGGGAGTGCTACACAGAGATCATAAAGATAAGACTTCTTGGTTTTCCACATCCTTACCCCATCAGCTATAACGAGTACGGGGCAAATTTGTACTTAAAGTTTTCTCTGAATTGATCTTGATTTGTTAGTAAAATATTATTTAAATTAAAACTGGATACAACGCATCTCTGATTTTTATTTCAGAAGTGATCGCTTCAGTGAATCTCTCTTATTTTGTTCAAACTTGACATTTGCCAAATGCTCAACATTGAAGACATTCCAACATCATGAGCATTGGAAGGATTGGTTTTCTTATTCCCTATTACTCTTGTAACTATTGGCTTTATACAATCAAAAGCAGGGATCCCCGATGGCGTAGTGGTAATGTTGTTGCCTTGGAATCAAGGGGTAACCGGTTCGATACCCAGTGGAGGCACATAGTTGTTCGAATCCCACTTGAAAACTGTAGGTCCAGTCCCGATTAGCCATATTGTGTATAAAGTGGACTTAAAAATCAAATGCAATCAAAACAATCAATCAAAAGCAGGGAATGGTGGCTAAGATGAGAATCACTGACAAAAGAACTGAGAGTCTTGTTTATCTCTTTATGTACGAGACTTTCGTGCATCGACATGCAGCTCATCTATTTTATCTGTGAACTGGTAACTAACTAACTAACTCTCTAGCCTTCTTAAACCCGAAGGTTTATGGCTGCAGCAACACAAGCATTCTATCTGTTTCTATCCTGGGCAAGATCAATCTTTCCTATCCTTACCGATTGCCTTTAGGTCCATCGCAACGTTATCCCTCCATCTTCCTCTTGGCCTTCCTACAGGCCTCTTACCATCAGGTTTCCCAAACAGTTTCCCAATTGCCTATCTGTGAACTAGTAGTCATGCCAAAAATCCACTTGGTTAAAATTGAGTTGATCACTCCTCTGCCATCCCCACAACTCTCCTTGGAGCGCATCACGGACGGCTCCATCGTCATATCTGACAAGATCCCAGACCAAACATTTTCTGATCGTGTTATTGTGGTTTGAATTGTTGTTTTAAGTTTACTTTATGCACAGATAGACAATCGGGACTGGACTTACAGTTTATAGTGGGCTCCAAACCACTGAGAAATGTGCCTCCACCGGGCATTGAATCCAGGAACCCTCGATTACAAGGGCGTTTTAATGTGAAATAACCTTTTTGGACCAAGTCAATATGTTCCTTTGAAATTATCTTCTATTTTTGACAAAATATATTATCTCCTGTACTCAGGGACGCTAAACTATAACCTGTAAGTACTGCATGCAGTGATAAAAGCAATTGAACCAATAAATGACGTTCTATGAGAAAGAACAAATGTAAAAAATCTAGTTTTATAGAAGAGAATTACCAAAACTTCATGTAAAACATGTTTCCATGAGCTCCGCACTTCCAAATCGGGGCTGAAAAAGGACTTAAAATTTCTCGCTCATCTAGCACCCAAACGGTGCATCCTAGAAGAAAAATGCACAGAACCTTTTTCTAGAGAATTGTATGTAGATTAATTTTTGTTATAACGTCTTCTGCTGTAAAATGCTTTCCAAGTTAGATATTTGGAAAAAAAACTTATTTTGGGGGCCAACTTCGAAGATGGTGGCCAAATCTGGGGTGGTACAGGCGTGCAAAATTAATATATTGTTAAGAACCATTTTGAACCATTTTATGAAGATAATAAAATTTGTTCCACCTTTCCCTGTTTTTTTTTTTTTTTTCCTTATTGGACCCCCTTGTTGACTGGCCTATCATGGTAGCAGAGAATCTGACAGAACGACATTCCTGATTTTAAATTTCGTTCAATTCACGTACGTTGCTTAACGTGTTTGATACCTTTACGTTACAAATTTTCTAAGTTTTATTAAGAGATATTCATATCCTGGAGGCTATCCTTCCTTGTCTGTCAGTAGCGTATTAAAAATTTTGTCGTTTTACAATAGAAAAAAATGTTAGTGGCATCGGCATGTGATTCATGGCTGTAAGCACACAGGATAAAAGTGGTATATTTTGAGGGCTCGTACTGTCAAAATGAGACCTCAACGAACAAAATGTTATCGAAAAAATTTCGTTCACATTGATGTCGTTTACATGCTGTGGAAGGATGTCGGTGTTTCACAACGACACCCTGTGTTAGTGTATATCCATATACGTATATAAATATAAATGTATTTGCTATTATATCTTTACCAATGCTCTAAGTTGGGTATTCGGAGAGTTGTATTCCTCCTCAATAGAATATTTTATGCAAAGATACCCCCAAGGCTAGAACAACTTCTCTCACCTAACAATTTCCAGTACGAGCGCTGATCTTTACACATGGTTTCGAACAAATATTAATATTTCAGTTAGTATGTTATAGTTGCGTATTTGGAGAACACAATGCAGCTTAACTCTCCTATAACATTTCTCTCTCACCTTTCGTGTAGCAGTCGTGTAGGTGCTCCTCTACCCGCTCACCAAGGCCGATGACACCCCCCCCGAAAATAAACAACTGTCATTTTTTATTTTTAACGTTTGAAACTATTCGTTTTCTGATTTTGAAATTTAGAATACTGAAACACCTCCTGAACACGAACATGATGCATTATATATATATTCTCGATTGAAACTTGATAATCTTCATTAGATAAGATGTCCTCGTTGGCACGCCCGATCCTTCTTTCAGGTAAATAACGGAATCACATACAGATACAGAGATAAAATTCTATGGACTAAAAATAGTATCACTTTCTACAATAGGATATAATATATCGACCTGCTCGTCTGTCTATCTGAAATGAGAGTTATATATTGATATTTCCGATTGATAAAGGCCTGTGGAGTATCGCGTTTACCTTGTAAATGCTGCTGAAACTTGTTTAGCTTCTACTGTCACAGTATGGCGTAATTTTTAGAATTACTAAAAATATATGCTGTTGGCTTCCTGATTTGTCGGCAGAATCGTAAGAACAATTAAGTCCTAAACACGAAAGCCATATAGAACACGAAGGAATGGAAGTGTACAGTGTACGAGCTACAGAGGCTTAACTACAAACGTAGAGACCCCTGCCAATGTTTCAAGATAGATCCCCAATTGATTTGTACAATTTACCGCCCATGCGTCTTGTTCGCAAATTGAAAGATCGTTGAATTTTCTACACTATAATTTACGTGTAAAAGAGATGTTCTGAATTGATTTCTATGCCACGCATATGAAAAATACATTACTGAAAATATAATATATCAAAAAATAGATTATATTAATTAATTTCATTTTTCCGGAAAACTGGATGAAGGAAAGTGATTTTCCTCTGTAAGATATTAGAACTCATGCGCTATGTATTTAATTGAATGATTAAAAATGGTTTATTGGAAGGAAGGGAGGGAAGAAAGAAACATAAATAGCGAGAGAAAAGCGGGTTGGCTCACTTCATATCACGACCTCTGACTCTTGTCATTCCATCCACCCTGCAGTTACGCCCCTAATGAGCTACGAATCAAGCGTTGAAACCACTGGTAAGTTATGAATGTTTTTGTCCTCTTTGGTGTGTCATCCAATTGAATAATTCAGATGCGTTTGAGTGAAAAGCAAAGAAAAACAAAGAAGGGTATAAAAGGGAAAATGATTTTAAAAATCATGGTACAGATTACAAAAAGAAGTAAAACTGGAAAATTCTCATTCTTAGTGGTTTCGTCGACATGACCAAAAGGCAAACGTGAAAGGGCATAGACTCAGTGGAAACTTTCTTCCCAGAACCGAGGGGGAGTTATAGTAAACACATGTCCACGGTGCACCCTGGGAGGTCTTTGTCCCCTGCGTGGAAAGGAGGTGGGGGCGGTAGAGAAGTACTGTGACGAGCACGCGACAGTGAGTCCGAGGACTTCACCCCCTCTTGCCCCGGACCCTTGTCGGGCTTTCGTGACCTTGAGGAGAGCGGAGTGTGAAATCCGAGATGTGTTACTTATGCCTACAGACCGTTAATATAGGGACATTTGTGTGAGTGTGTATATCGCTACCAGCACCAGACCTACGTTCCGAGTCACGCCTGGGAAAAGAACCACAGACTGAGAAAGCATTGGGATGCTTGAATATATTGTCGAGACGATCCGAGGACGGCGCGCGCGCGCACACACACACACACACACACACACACACACACACACACACACACATACACACACACACACACACACACACACACACACACACACACACACATATACATATATGCAACTCATCCACAAATTTTCAAATAGATTTAATATTCACGAAACTCTTCTCAAACTACTTTCATCTTACTTGCACAATAGAAAGCAAAAGGTTATCATATCTGGTTGCTCTTCTTCGTGGCTTCCTGTAGTTTCTGGTGTGCTCCAAGGAAGTTCTCTGGCACCCCTGTGTTTTTCTTCATGGATGACATTCACAAATATATTTATTACAAATTTTCAGTATTATTGTATGCTGATGAGTGAAAATTATTTCAAAAACATTACCTCACTTCAGGACACATTCTATATCCAAGACAATCGCAAACATATTGAACGCTGGTGTCAAGACTGGGACCTCAAATTAAATCCGGAAAAATCTGTTGTCATGAGGTTTACCCTAAAATACAATAGCACAGCGCCATCCTACAAGCTATGCAACCAGGTTATCCCATTCGTACGACAGCACCAGGATCTTGGTGTCATTTTTGATAGCAAACTGACTTTCAACCATCACATAGACTACATAACTTCGAAAGCGATCAAAATGCTTGGATTAACCTACAGATTTACAGACATAACACACGTTTCTGCCCTAAAAACCTACTTTACAATGTGTGTTGCTCCTATCCTTGAATATGGTTCCTGTATTTGGTCAATGGCATGTGAAAGCAATATAAAGAAAACAAACAAAGTAGTAAGTTTCTTCGTGAGAATAGTCAAACATAGGTGCCCAACCCTTGGAAACTTCTCCAAGCAATAAATTCTATCCACTCTACAAATTCATGACCTTTCTCTTCGCCGTCAACTATCAGATTTAACACTACTTTTCAGAATCATTAATGGACAACTTTTCACCAGTGAAGTCTTGCCACTTCGTAATATCAGAATCCCACGTCCCAACAGTAAATGGAACCTTCTTTTACATTAAATCTTCAAGGCTATCTTTAGAACAAAGATCACTTCTCTACAGGCTACAAACAATTTGCAACTCATTAAAGATGCTCCAGGCTTCCATTTATCTAAACAGACTTACAGAACGGCATGCAGAAAGCAACTGAAGAGTAAATAATATTATTTTTGCCTTAGTTGTTATTATTGTTGTTACATACGTATATGTGTGTGTATGTGTCCATCTCATTATTTTGTTTATTTCTTTTCCGATTGATATCCTGATGTAAAATGGATTTTTCTGTATTCAGGAATTTTCAAATAAATAAATAAATAATAATAACAACAACTTTATAAAAAGGCTTAACCAATTTTTTTTAGGAAGGGGGAGGTAAACTGACTTCCTTGGGATGTCAAAATTTTATGGTCATCCTAGACTGAGCATATTCTAGATTTGCATGTCAAATTTTGATAATGTAATCAACACAAATTTACTTGTATGTGTGTGACAACACAAATTTACTTGTATGTGTGTGACATGTATATTTATTGCTGTAACTTGTTCATTGCAGCAACAACAACTACCTGTCCAGGTTGATAATGAAGCTCCACAGGAAAGTGAAGCGGATAGTTTATGTCAAGAGGTAAGTGTCATTTTTCAGATTATTTTAAAATGGTGTTCTGTGACTTTTGACTCACCCCAAGCCACCAGTATCTTATGAATAGGATGTTGAACATCCCTTTGCTGTTTTTACTGCTTACCACTAAGTTCTAGTAAACTGCTGGCAGAATTTGTTTTCATTCTTCTTGTCGCATGGTGAATAGTTAACGTGTGGTTGTTGATTGATTGCTGTGTGCAGCAACAAATATCAGAATTTAAGATTGGATCGGGAAAAGAGCACTGGAAAATTCCATTGCACAAAGACAGTTCAACACTTAATCTCAGCCAAGAAACATCGAAATAAGTTCATCTTCTGATCAGCCATTTGCTGCTGTTTTGGTGTCTCAACTTGGTTTACAATACTGATGTATTGACTACAGGCAGTTGATTTTAAATAAAAATTTGGTGGAAAGTTAAATCAAGGACGTGCAAATGCACGAGGTGTTGATTGTTCTGTACAGTGGTGACAATTTGCGAATTGCGCAAAAACTGCACAAATTAATTTGAGATTGTATGGTACAAAACATAATATTTCAGAATATTTTCTACCCCGGACTCTGAAATGTGTGCATTAAGTTGTTAGAAATTTGTGGAAGTGTGAGCACCTCATTTAGGCCTCCTTACCTGTGGTTAATGTAATATATTGCAGCACGTCATCACCAAAATAAATCATACGATGTTTTGTACATTTCATTTTTTTTACTTCTGCCAGCATGTTTCTTAATCTTTTCTTCATGTTTTCATAACATGTTTGGTTTTTTTAGGTCAGTTGAAGAAGATCCATGTTTTCACTTTCTTTTCTGTTGTGCTGTCAGTTTCTTTTAATCTATTACATCCTTGCTCTTGTCGAAATGTTTGATTACTCTTTTCTCTTCCATGTTGTGACTTTAATCACACAATTCAACGGAATCTCATGATTGTTGTTTTCGTTAGTGCAATGTACATCTTTAAACCAAGTTCATTGAGTGTGGATTAAAATTGGAAACAAAATAATCGGCATTAGTAGAACAACTCTTCCAGGTTTTACTACTCTTCTTCAATTGCATAGCAAAGAAAAAACAAAAATATCTTACCCTATATTTATTACAAAGTCACCTCAGCAATCAATAATAAGGTTTAAGAAACAATGTACCCAAGTTCCCTTCAAAAAACATTGTTTCAGTTTTTCTCCCAATTTTCTACAGATTACGACTCAATTAACCTTGCTGTTTAAGCAAGAGTATTATTTTGTTGATATAGAAAGGGCCTTTTCCAAACTGTGTGGAAAGCATGGTATTGTCTAAAATGTTTTGGTACACATCAGCGAACACTGACCCATTTATTATAACTAAGGCCATAAGCCCAAATCAGCAAAAATTGCTGACCAGACCATTACTCCACCGCTACCAAATTTGAGAATGGTCACACAGTTCAGTCTCAAAGTCTTGGACTGGAAGTGAAAATCTTACGAATTACTTTGACTGCACTGCCTAATTACTTGACTGCACTGCCTAATTACTTTGACTGCACTGCCTAATTTAGTCCATAGGTAAAACTAAGAACACATTGTTTTTTTCCACGTTATAAACAGTTGTTTTTCACCATAGAAATCACATAGCATTTTTCATAGTTAAGTCAGTAAGTAGGCCATAAACATTTATCAAAAAAATACTGAGAAACTGACTTGAAAACCATTGTTATTATTCAACATGATCTCTACCAACATTGATATGCTTAACACCATTGCTTTATCAGTTGTAACAAAAAAGTTGGTTTTTCATCGTTGCTTTCATTTAGTGGAACAACTCTTTCAGGTTTTACTACTCTTCTTCAATTCCATAGCAAAGTAAAAAAATAATTACTTTCCTACATTTATTACAAAGTCACCTCAGCGATCAATAATAAGTTTTAAGAAACAAGGTACCTTAATTTCCTTCAAAAAACATTTCTTTGGTTCGAATTTATCATGTTCATGCAATAAGTAACACATATTATTGTGGCTGAAATGAAATTATATGTGTGAACCCAAAGGTGTAGTGGTAACGTTGTTGCCTTGTAATCAAGGGGTCCCAGGTTCAATACCTGGTGGAGGCACATAGTGGTTCGGATCCCACTTTAAACTGTAGGTCCAGTCCCTTTTAGCTTTTATGTGCATAAAGTGGACTTAAACAACAAATCAATCAATCAATCATTATATGTGTGAAATACATAATTTTTTGTTGACTCATTTTCCAAGAGTCCCCCGGTGGCAGAGTGGTTAGCACATCATGCTACAATGCCAGGGGTCCTGGGTTCGAATCCTGGCCTGGGCATGGAAGATTTGTGAGTGTCCATTCATCAATTTCATCATATCATCACTCATCCTCATCTTTGCAAATTAGCCAAAAGTGGCACAAGAAGCAAAGTAAAATAAAGCAATTCAATCAATTAATCATTTTCCAAGTCCAAGGGGGGGTGGTGGGGGAGGTGGGAGGAGGTGGTGCTTAATACCAAACACTTGTTCCCATTCACTGGCTCCATTTCCCTGTAGATATCTGTGGCTGTTTGTCCTTCGCACCATAAAAAACGAATAACGCTTCGCTGCTCATATTGCATGGACTTCCTGAGCACTCCAGCCATCTTTGCCAACTGATAACAGCGCCGTGCTGTGGAAGAAATCGGATGTTACAATAGGGCCATACCAAGAAAAGCCTACTGCATCGCTTGTATATATATATCTCGCTTTTGTAATAACAGTTATAACAAGCTAGAAAAAAATTAGGCGATAAGACTTTTCGATTCTCCCTCATACAAATGTTGTATATTATGCACTGTGCCTGTTGATAACCCTGTACACTCCACTAAATATGTGATGTTGACTCGTCTGTCTGCCTTTACCATGTATTGAATCTTGTCAATGTTTTCTTGACTGGTCTATGTCACTGGCAGGCCACCTGCATGGGAATCTTCATGACTCTGCCACATTCAAACTCACAGTACCAATACCAAGTAGTGACAATAGAATATGATGGAGTAGATTGTGCTAAAGTTTGTACCATGTCCTCATGAATTTCTTCCATTTTAAGGTTTTAATTTTCAAATACTTGATGACATCATGAACTTCATAATTTTCCGCTTTCATCACCTTCCTACAGATGATCTACACAGTCGAGTCACATTATTATGACCACCAGCTAATATCCAGAGTAACCACAGGGTCAGCACAGATAGTTGCTAGAGGGGCTGGGAGTGAATCGAAGGTGCAGCTAAGTTGTCACAGGTATCGGAGCCATGCTTCCTGCAGTGCATACCACAGCTGCTGGAGGGTGTGTGGTGGAGGATGCATAGAGCGAACATGACCATCGAGGTGGTCCCACAGAGGCTTTCAAGTCCAGAGAATTAGGGGGCCAGGGAAGTACTTGGAAGTCTTGGTTGTTCTCTTGAAACTACTGTTGGACATCTTGCATTGTCTTGCTGGAAGATCCCATCCTTTTCAGGGATAACAATCAGCATGTATGGATGTGTATGATCGGCAAGGTTGGATTCATAACCAAATTGATTGAATATCCCTTCCACATGGATAAGTGGTCTCAGAGAATGCCACGGAAACATCCCCCAGATTCCCAGGTCATAACACTGCTGCACCAGCTTCTGTTCTTTCAGCAATGGATACCACCTTACATGCATATGTACATCCATTCGATGAAGCAAAGAATGGGCCTCATAGTAGGAGGCAACCTTTCCCTATGAGCAGAGGCCAAATTCTGATATTGTTGTGCAAATTTAAACCTCTTCTGCTGCTCTTCATTATCATTGTTGCAGTGGCAACCCATTTGCTTCAGAGCCCATACATAGCAGGGTTCGCTGAACTGTCATTTTACACACACGTCTAATAGCCCCCTGGTTCATTTTGATGATGAACTGCTTCACTGTAACATGTCAGTCAGCCCTCATGCAGCTTCATTGCCAACGATCGCCTCTCACATCAATGGTATGTGATGCTCCGCAGTTTCCCCATTGGTTATTTGCAATGGTGCCATTTGTCCACTCACAATACACTTTCACCACAGCAGCATGTGCACAGTTCACAAACTTAGTTGTTTCAGAAATACTACCACTCTTGGCCCAAAAGCTGATAATCATCCCTTTTTGCCATGACAGAAACAAGTACTATGTGTGCAGACAGCTTATCATACTCCTTATATAGGGTGTGGCAGTGAAATGGGTGAATTTAAAAGCACCACCAGAGATACAAATTTATTCATGGTAATAAATACAAAATGAAAGCACAATACTTACAATTGTGATGAATGCTTAGAAACATCGTGCACATACATGTCACGGCACAGAATGCCCAATTACTTGAAAATGACATCACCCAGGTATCCCCTATTTTGCATCCACTACTGTCACTTTCTCACTGTGAAGTGACTTTTCATAGACCCTTTGAGGATTCTCATGTGACCCATATCGAAAGCTTTGCTTGTTTACAAAGCCTGAAAAATGAAAATTGGCTTCATCACTCATAATCAGATCGTTGATAAGGGCAAGATCGTTGTTTTGTAAAATGTCTTCACAGCGAATGCACGTTGTTCACCAGTCCACGACTCTATCTCGACTGAACACCGTTACCAGAGTAAATGCTAAAGTTTTGTCTTCCAGATGGCAGCAATCCCATTTTATATCATTTATAATATTTATATATTTTAATTATTTATAATGTATTATATAGATTTTTCTTTTCTTTTCAGCAAGTGGCTACTCTTATGAACACGTCTTGGATGAATAAGCGTACTCTCCGTTCATATGTGAATCATTTCCAAAATTGTAGTGAGAACATATCGAAGCACAGCAAGGATCTTCTGTACAGCATGCAAAACTTCAGAATTGCATTAGATCTATCATGCCAAGTCAAGAATTACATGGTATGTATTTACCTTTTTGTAGAGAAAACGAGAATGTTATTTGTAGGGCAGAGCCAATACCAGTTTGAAGCGATACCGATACTGATACTTAAAAATTCTAATGATTAAAAGTTCTTCAAAATATTGATTAACATTGGTGTGTAAGTATTCCACTCAAATTATATAAATCAATTTTAGAGCTGAGCAGATACCATGACCGATACCCACCGATACCGATGCTGATACCGATACTTGTATAATTCCAGTATGAAATAACAAAGGCTAGTTACTTCATCATACTAACTCGTCACAGCACTAGGCACCTATTTAGAAATATATAATTTGGGGAGCCAGTCCGAGCCAAGTGTCTCAGAAATATAATAAAAAAATTGTTTCTATTTAATACGTTAATATAATTATTTGTAATAATATGAAAATTAATTAATTAGTACTTAACTTCTCTGATGTGTATAGAGTATTGTTGTATGTAACCACAGACTAAGAAACGGAGGAAATACTATTTTGTTCTTTCTATCTTGACTAAAAAATATTGTTATTACATAACAGTTCCTGATAAATATTTTATGTACATTATTGTAAGTAGTGGTGTACATAAATATTTAGAGGGGCCTCTCCGATGGTGTCGCCGTCACCTTGTAATCAATAGATCGTGGGTCCGATACTCTGTGAAGGCACATAGTTGTTTGGGTCCCACTTTAAAATGTAGCCGTATGTTCCCAATCTAATCTCGACAGAAATTATTGATTGATTGATTTGCTATATTTCAGTTTGCTTCTTGTGCCACTAATTTGCGAAGATTGGGATGGGTGATGATGTGATGAAATTGATGAATGGACACTCCCAAACATCTATGCCCAGGCTGGGATTCGAATCCTGGCATCATAGCACGATGTGGTATTGTAACCACTCTGCCATGGGGGCCGGCTTTCGGAGGAAATAAATAACCCTCATTGGCCGATACCGGCAGTCACACGAAAGACAGAAGTGAAGAGGATAAGTATAAATTGCTGAATTCCCTTCGTGCTTGAACATACATAAAACAAAGCTAATTTCACAGTGACCTTCATCCCTCTTTTCCAAGAACTCCGCAACTGCCTGACCCAGCATTAGTACTGTAGGGGGGTTAAAACATACACATATCTTACCACCATGAGCTTGGAGCAAAAATTGGCACTGAATGGTTTATTTTTCACAGCGTTAACTAAGCAGTTACATGCCTTCATAGTCACGTTTGGGTTCAGCTTTCACTTACCCATGCCTTTGATCTTGCCATCTGCATCCCGGGAGTGTGGGGTTTTATCCAGTGTTTCCAGGAAAATGTATGGAAATTACTGTGCTGGTCTCCCAATCTGTCACAAGGTAGGGTGAACGAACTTTTAAAAAGGACAAATGTTGAGATGAGCTGTTGCTTTGCCAGCTCTTCTAGCCACTAAAAGTCTTTGGTATCGGATGGTATTGGTAAAAGAAATCAACCGTCACTCACCGATGCCGATACCGCCAGTATCGGCTCAGCCCTAATCAATTTACAAAGAGTTTTGCTTTAAAATGTTCGACAATTACAACAGAATATTAAATTGCATGTTATGTTATAAAGAAATTAATTTTTTCATACAAAACTGGTGTAAAATAAAAATGAACTTTGAATTTTGCATACTTTTCAGGATAATTACACCCCGCGAAAGTGACCCACAGCAGTTTTTCCTAGCCCATGAAAGATGAATATGGTGGGAGATATCGGATGGTATCAGCAAATAAATTCCAACCCATACTTTCCAATATCAATATTACTGGTATCGGCTGATACTGACGCATCGGTAACGGCTCAGCCCTAGTTATTTGTTAGGGGGAACCATAACATACAAAGAAAAAATCAAATGATGCGCATAAAATGTTTGATGCTCTCTGCACTTCCAACCACAAACATTTTATGTGCATCATTTGATTTTTTCTTCATATGCCATGGTTTGTGAAAATTAGAACCTGCATGTTTTTAAATAAGGAGACAAAAAGACTCATAAAAAAAATAATAGAGGTTGTATTTAAAGATTCATAGTTTGGATTTGATATTTTTTAAAAAAAGTATAGCATATTTAAGATTATTTCGGTTATGACTCATTCCATGCCAAATCAACACGGATATGTGCAATTTTCACCCTGACCATCTCAGATTTTCATGAAATTTGGGGAGTTGAAACTATGCATGGAACTTAGTACAGTGAAACCTCGATTTTACTTTCTTCAAGGGGCCAAGCTGAAGAAATTTAAAATACGGGAAAATGTAAAATCAAGGAAAATTTCTTAACATTTTACTATGTTGGGACCAGCAAATTTAATGTATAATGTGGGAAAATGTAAAATCCGGGAACGTAAAATCGGGGTTCCACTGTAACTATGAAAATTTTGAGTCTCATTTGTCTTGTAATTGTAAAATTATTCAAGGTCAAAGTTCGCAGAAATTGCCCTTTCTGAGCTTGTTGAGCTGTATTAAATGTGCTGTAACTCTGCTCCTATTTGACCTAGGAAGCTGAAATAATGTTTATTGTACAGGGAATGGAACAAGCTTTTCAGTGATATGTAATAAGCCTACCTGTGAATAAAAATAAAATGCATAGTTTCAACTCCCCAAATTTCATGCAAATCTGAGATGGTCAGGTTAGGAGCTGTGTTGATTTCTTATGGAATGAATTTTATGTCTTCTCACATCATGATCGGGCCACAAGTTTGGAGTCCAAACTCAAGTATCCATAGGTTTTAATCAGATAGTAGTTTGGTTCTGAGTTTCAGGAACACCCTGACAGAGAGTTGAAACATCATGTGTCAAGGGTTTTTTACTGAAATATACACAAATTTCATCAGCATATTTAGTGTTTTTTTTCTTTAATTTTGACATACTACATATACATTTTTTTTCAACAAGGAAATATAAGGTCAGTTGTTGTTGTTGTTGTTGTTTTAAGTCCAATTTATGCACAGTAAGGCTAATCATATTGGATTGATTTGGTGTTTTAAGTCCACTTTATTCACAGTAAGGCTAATCTGGACTGGATCTACAGTTTAAAGTGTGATCCGAAACACTATGGCCCTCCAAAAATCGAACCCGAGACCCCTTGATTACAAGGTGATGATGCTACCACTGCACCATCGGGGAAGCCATAAGGCTAATCAGGGCTGGGCCTATGGTTTAAAGTTGGATCCAAACCACTATGTGTCTCCACTGGGTATTGAACCCGGGACCCCTTGATTACAAGGAGATGATGCTACCACTGTGCCATCGTAGAGGCTGTAAGGTCAGTTACAAAATATACAATGCAACAATATTACATCACAAGATAATGTTTCAGAAGGGAGTCAGTAAACAACTAATTTTTATATGCTTGTTGTACTGCATTTTGATCTGTATTATAAGACTATTTTAGAAACCCATATATCGAAATTATCACTTATTTAGTTGTATTTAAAATTGAAAAACTGAAATCACATTTTAAATCCTGAAATTGTTTTGAATTTGCCCAGGCCTCAGCAGAACCAATTACAGGGGACATGTGGCCAGCACGACGAAACCAGTCATTGAGCTCCATAAAGAAACACCATATACTCTTAACACCATATACTCTTAACACCATATACTCTTAACATCACCAACTGTATCATAAATGTAATACATCTTATTTAAGTGTTTATATAATAAATATTCCTCCTTTCTTGCTCACTCAATTTAGGACAAAGTGCACAAGCAGGATGCGGCAGAGGAGATCCAGAAGGTATCCTTGACTGTAAGTATTAATTCTTAAATAAATGTTTATAGTGCAGTGAATAAGTTCCCAAAATATTTTAATTCTGGATTCCAGCACCAAACTTTAGGGTTTGATGAAATACATATCAAAGACTATAAATCAGCTGGGAGACAATCTCAGAAATCATTGTCACGTGCAGTGACGTCATCAAAATGGCCACCAAGCAGCTTGTTAGATGTTTAATATCTCAGAAACTACTGAACGGATTTTAATGAAATAAGTCATTTAAAGGAATAGTTTTTTTTATCTAAAATTGCATTTTTACACAGTTTTCTGTAAATTCAATTGTTTTTTAATAAAGTTCAAATTATGAATATTTTCCTTATTTCCTGTCCCATCCACTTCCCAATGCGTAACACTGTTAAGCCTTGTTTCCATGTTAATAAAACATGAAAATGCTGACCAAAGCAAACTTTTATAGTATCAAAAAAGAGGGTGGAAACGTTATATTTTTATGTATATTTTTTTAAAGTTTGCCTTAGTCAGAATTTTAATGTTTTATTCCCAATGCGATATCCATGCAACACTATGTTCAAGGTTGCTTAAAATAGTTTCTAAAATTTAACTATAAGTTGCTGTATGCTTGCACATATTATTAGTTTTACCTACTTAATATTGCTCCTTGATGATTTGTTATCAATAAATTATTTTCAATCTAATTTGATATTTTCTTAAGAATAAGGCCTGTTTTTTTTTCTCCTCCTTTTGGTTGTTAAATGTCAATCCTAAGTACAGAGGTAGAAGTGTTCCTTGATCTACATTGTGACGGCTCAATTAAGCAGCTAGTTGCCCTTCACTCTTAACGCATTTAACTAACTATGCAAAAGTCAGGGCTGCAATTTTTTCTTGTTCTGCAAAGGATGCTTTCTTGCTGGTAATCGGGTTTCCTGTAGATGTTCCTTCTAAAACCATTCTAAAAACCAGAAGTGATTTCTTAGAAACAAAGTTCACATGGTTCTTTAAAAGACCTATTAAACTTTTGAAATTGCCAAACACGTCTTCATGAACAATGTTGAATAGCTACACGTGTTAGACACATTCCGTCACTTATGGAATTGTAACTACACTCATCAATTATGCCATTATGAACATCTCCTACAAATGTTAGGAAAATTTCTCAACAAACTTGCGATGAGAGAGGTTCACATTCATCATATTAACTTAATTGTTAATTTATAGCCATTTTCTGTTGTGAGAGGCTGTTTGCTGTCGGTTTGGCACAGAACAAATATATTTCATGATATGACTGATTTGCTGTGGCTTGTGTACAATGAAATTACAATAAATATGGGGTGCGTTCCGAAGGTCTTAACGAAACTAACGAATCGAACGAAAGTAACTGGCCTCGTGAACCTGGTGAAACCAGTTATTTTACAGACTTCTGGGTTGCTCTAGACGAAAGCGCAGGCACAGCTTTATGTTTATAGAAATTTGCTGCATGGCGTCCAGCAGAAGGCATGTGCTACTAGCAGAAATAAACTCTGCTTCGAGCACTGTTACTCATTTTAATCACATTGTAGGAAGAGTTAAGGCACACTCAGCTTGTGCATGTTGCTTCATATTGCTCTATGTTAAAAATATAATACATTTTCCGAACTAGAGCAGTTTGAAGCCATCATGCACACGCGTTGTCTGCGGGCAGCAGACAATTCTCACCGAACAAACCAACCTCCTGGCCCCTGTATTTAGTGAATCTCGTTCTTTCAGAGATGCACGGAATGCGACTTTTGGGACAGCATAATAAACCTCACAAAACGCACGGAAGCACTTATTGACCATAACTCGTGCAACTTTCGGAACAGGCCCATGGAAGGTTCCAGGTTCGAATCCTGGCCAGGGTCTGAATGTTTTTGTACACTCACCTCACTTAGAAATTTGTTGTCCGTGCAATGCTATGAAGCATGTATAGGGGGATGGAGGGGGGGGGAAGGTATAAGACCACACACATTCTATTGATCTTGGTCATGTTGGAGGTGATGTGAGCAGCAACATGCTCTGGCCACCTTTTCCCCAGGGTTGCTTCAAGGTACCCATTTAGTTGAGGCTTGATGGACCCCAGAGTCCCTTTATGCATGACAACCTACTGATAATTTCTCCCCTGTGTGTTGCGCCATGCCATGAAGGTGTATATGGGGTATGGAATTAGGGACCTACACTTTCTTGATCATGGTTGAAGGTGTGGATTTGATTTCATTTATTTATTCACCTTTAGGGATTACAATAATCCATGATTTAGATGATGTGATCAGAACCATGGCTATGGTGCCTTTACCCCCCCCCTGCTTCATAGTTTCCTCCATTTACCCACTATTCAATACTGGGTGGGCACTGGAGCTGCTTGAAAAGAAAAAAATCCTGGTTCTCATTTACTGGGGAGATGCCTTAATGACTGAGCTACCACAGCTTATAATTTATCATTTAAACTTATAATTTTGTAAATACTTGAATGTAGAACATTTGTTTAATTATCCCTGCGAATCATTATTTTTTAAAAAAATATATATATACATTTTGTTTCATTTCAGAAATGTGAATTGGCTGCTATCAGAGATGATGTAAATTCTGCAATGATGGTAAGCAATATTTCTTTGAAGTTTAAAAATTTCTTTTTTTGTAATATTGTTCTCTTTGATTGTATGTGGATTTTTGTGAATAATGTACGTTACATGCGATATATCCTTGAGGAGTGTAAGCGACCAAGCCAAGACGCCACGCAAATAGTTGCTGTCTCACTTTTGGAAGCCACAATGTAGCCAGACCACGTTGAGTGAGAATATGGCTGACATACAATAATTCTCACCAATGTGGCCGACTCAGTTTGCACGAACCTAAACACAACAAAATCCCGCAGATACCAGGGGAAAGTGAATCAAGATCAAGGGGCTCTTATGGAGATATGTCGTATACACTATATACATTTTATTTACATGATATTTATATTGTTTTCTACTCCTCATTTGATGCACATCTGCTATCTTGGTCCCACTTATCTGTGGTACCCACTGCCGGGACTCTAGCCTGGTTCACAAGAACAAGTTGCTGCGCAAACTTCCAGCAGTAGCCAGGACTCAAAATCATCACACTGGCCTTGTCCACAGTTGTAACTTATTCTTCATGTGACTGTGGAAATGTGTCATTTGAGTGACACTTTTTGAATGCACACTGTCTTCAGCATAATGCATGCCCACCAGCCCTGTCTCGCACAACTCCCAACTGGCACTGTCCCTCTGGGCAACTCAAATATCACTTAGTGTACTGCTGCACCGGACTAATGCACTGACGAACTGTTATGGACGAAGTGTCATCCAACATGGTTACAAACTGTCCAGTTTTTTTGGGGGGGGTTTCAGATAAAACCTGGGCAAAACTGGGTTTTGTTGTTTTTTTTCAGGTTATGTTTAAACACATATATATATATATTAAAAATGAAATATTTTTTCTCCTAGTAGTAATGCATTGTAACATTCAATTTGTATTGCTTTATACTCTGTCTCAACTATCCAAGTAAACGAAAACAAGTCTCTGCGCAAGTAGTAACACGAGATGGCTCCACTAATAAACACCGGAAAGAGAAATGGATTGCCTGGAGGGGGGCAAGCAACTGCAGTTAACAGCCTTCACAGCAGCATGTACTCTGCTTCGCTCTGCCCACTCTATTTCATCCCCTTCTCTGATGCTATGCGCACCCTTACTCCAGAAATAACTGTGACAGGGAATAGTTGACTGAATCAAAAACTATTTAACAATTATGTTAACATAATCTGTTCCATTTTTTTTTTTCAACACTTTGATTCTATTCTTCCAGGAGGGTGTAATAGTTATTGAGGAAGCATATACTTTGGTTTATCCAAGAATCAGACTACCAAGGGGTGGGGGTACAAAATATGTTGTGACCAGTGTTTTTTTTTCTGATAGTCAACAACGGCACTCGATACTGGCATCTTATTATAGGTGAGGACTAATAACATTTTATTCTAACAAGATAAATTCTTACTATCCCAGAAGTCTTGGGTTCGAATCCCAGCCTAGCCATGGGTATTCTTTGTGTCCTTTCATCAATTTCATCATATCATCACTTGTTCTCATCTTTGCGATTAGCCAAATGTGGCAGAAAAGAGGAGTAAAATAAAGCAAATCAATCAATCAATCAGTGAAACAAACAAGAGAAATGCATGTGTGTGTGTGTGTGTGTGTGTGTGTGTGTATGCATCATCGTTTATGAACATAACACAATTTTGAGTAATTGTTATGATGAACACATTAACAAACAACATGGTAACATATCAATCTTTCTTCCCAGAAAAAAAGCAATAATCATAACTTCTTACAGATTTAATTTTATCAATCAGGTTTGCTACCTTTTTCCTCCGCCCTTAAAAACACAATTCTTGAACCTTTTCAATGTAACCAATGGAGGTACAAAATACATAGACTTTATACCTTCCGTCTGCCACAAGACAAAACGTGAAGAGCAAGAAACTGTGTCATCTTTAAAATCCCTTCTGTCATACTATCCCCAACAACAAACTGTAAAATTTCATCGTGAACATTGGGCCTCTTCCTAACAGTTTTTGAAAAAAGCTTGAAATGGTACATTTACTAGACATATTACATGGAACAAATTCATAGAACGTATTAAGAAGAAAACTAAACTTCATGTTACAACTCGCATTAAATAATTTCCCGAGCATGACCTGGTGATACCTTAAATGCAGCTGAAATTTTTGCTCCAATGTAAGGAAGAAGAAAAAAAAAAAATCACATTAAGCTATAGGCAATTATTAAAAACCACGAACAGACCACTTGAAGAAACCAAAGAAGAAAAAATTCATAACAACAATGCCGACAAAAGAAAAGAAACTGGCCGCTGATCTTTATAGAGACTGCCGCCAGTTCTGAAAAGTATCGGCACCTCTTTCAGTGCTTCCCTGTTGGATTCAATAATAACGGTCTTACTTCAGTACCCATCATTCGGTGCTCAATATGACAACATGACATAATATTACATATTAATGTTAGTGTTTTCAATAAACGTAGGGGGTGCAGAAGAAAATTAAGGGTTGCGCAAGCACCCTCTCATGCCCCCTGGCACCTCAGTGGTGAAAGTATGTGTTTTTCAAGATCAAGCACATTTTTAGTTAATACGATTAGTAAATATTCCATTCTGAACTTCGCCAGCCCCCATGGCGGAGTGGTAAGCAAGTGGTGCTATGATGCCAGGGGTCCTGGGTTCAAATCCCAGCCAGGGCATGGATGTTTGCGAGTGTCCATTCATCAATTTCATCATATCATCACTCATCTCCATCTTCGCAAATTACCCAAAAGTGGCACAAAAAGCAAAGGAAAATAAAGCATATCAATCAAAACCATTCTGAACTTCAGTTTATGAAACACATTATTTTGTGAATGAAGTGTTGTGTCTATGTTGGAATGAATTATGCTACAGCTACAAACATGTTTTTTATCTCATTTATTTCATATGCCATTGACCATTAGATTATTCAAAAATAGTATGTAACACAATGTTTTAAATCTGCTTCAATACAGTTTGTTCACAGTTTGTCACAGTTGTGTTTTCTCATTATTTTTCTGGATGTTTCAAGCAAGCATAAATACCTCCTTCGTATATTAACTATGCCAAATTACAAATTTGCTGTATTTAATTGCATGGCTGATTTAATCCAAATGGAATACATTATACATCTTCCAAAATATCTGGCTGCTATGGTAATGGCAATTCCCATGGTCAAAACATTGGTGTCCCCAATTTGGTTCCCAACGTTTCCCAAACGTGCACTATATTTTAAGACATTTATTGTCAAATTATAGCTTAAGCAAAGCCGTAATATTCTAAAGAGTCTCCTTTCTTAATCTCCAGAAATGTAGCTTAGGCAGAGTTTTGAAATCGTCATCAGAATTTGGACTCTACCTCGGCATACGAAAAATCATTTTTTTTCTACAATCTTGAAATACTTTGAACAAATGTAAATGGTCTCAAAATTGGTGACTTACCCATAACCTTCCTAAAATACACACTACATTACAGAGTTTTTACTAAAAACTTAAAACTCAAGTGATATCGCAACATTGCTGAGACTTAAGTTTCTTAATCTACGAAAATATAACCTAGTCATATAAGCATAATTTAAAGTTTTCGCAAGACATGTTAAACCAGTCTCATCTACTATCTTGAAACATGATAGCCAATATTTCTCAAATACAATGTGAGATCAATCCTTCAAGTTATCTTGCAACTATAAAAATTGCAACTCAAAAGCTTTGCATTTATGGCGGTATCAAAAATAGAATGTGTGTGATTTTACCTCTTACCTCCACTCCTAAGAGCATAGCATAGAGCCTGCCTGCAACTTGTGGAAAATTAATTTTTCATCTACCAATCTACCATATTGAAACAAATTGCTCGATTTTGTTCACACATTTTTTAGCTGCAGAAATAATTTCACCTAAATGATTCTAAATTTACAGCAGTTATCATCATCATTAAATAGATGACTTATCCCTCTCTGCTCATCCACCCTAACTCATACTCCTCCTAAATTATGCACTATATATTTTGATAATTTTTTTGTCAAATTATAGTGCAAGTACATAATGCTGCTGTAAGTTTCGTGCACAAAGCTGACATTGTGGTAATTATGAAGATGCACGACTTGCATGGCCTCAGAGCTCCTAAACAGACATAAATGACATTTTACTGCATAGGCAAGCAACCCATTAGGATGAGAAATGACAAAAATCATTTAAAGAGTGTTCGAATTTAATTATGTCACAATTAACAATATTTCAATAAAAAATGTACTCAATTCTCCCTTGTAATGTTTAAACATATAAACATTTCTTGTATCAATTAATCATCACAGTTGAAACTATGATGTGCCACTATGGATTCCCCCCACATAAGCAAGTGACTGGTAACCAAAGTGCTCCCACATTTCAAAATTATAAGCTTTGTTCAAGTATGATGCATCAATAAATGCAAACGTTTTATTTAAAAATTTGTGATACTTTTTCTTTTTTGTTTCTTGGATATATGATCTTTTTATTTGTGTTAAATGTTCATTTCTAGCATGATTTGAGGAAAACAACCTGAAAAACCCACTATGACTTGTACTACATTCACTACTTTCAGTATTATAAATTCTGATAAGCTTTATCTTTACAAGTTTTCCAAAAACAATTGACAATTATAGAACCTCACAAGTATTTAAAGCCATAATTTACAACATTTTCTGAAAAAAAAAACACACTTTGACTGGTTTTTTTGATGGTTTTTTCGAATAGGTTTTCTAAAAAAAACTGCATGGGAAAGACTGGTCTGGGCCCACCCGGGTCAACCCTGAGACTAACACATGCAGCGAACTGATGCACGGCGAGCACCTTAAGCACACTGGCACTGGACAAACTGTCTAAACTGCGATGAACTCTCACAACAAACTGCATGCGTGCGTGTGTTACTCCACAAAGTGTCCTCTATGAACGCTTGTCAAAATACTGTCCGTGTACGTGTTCACGAAAACTGTTGTCCTCTCTTCTCTCACAGGCTCCCTTTCTTCCCAAAGTACCACATAAAGGGGACAAGCCCAGATTGGCCCTTTCCATTTGAACTGCAAACTGCAACTGCAGGGTCCTGCAGGCCAAATTTCAAGAAACTGGCCAAGCTCTGTAGGTGCTGGTGAAAGTTTTGGGCCGAAATATCCGCTACTATTGTTATGTAAATGTGGGAGATGTCAGGCAAAAGATTAACCCTTTTGGAAGAAAGATGTGGAATTTAGGTCAGATCTGGGAGACAAGAATCTGCTTTGTTCCCATGAGAAGTAAAGTTTCCTTAAACGGGGATATGAACAATGTGCATCTTAAAAATAAATAATATGAATATGCACATGTATATACTTAACACACTTAGTAATAATATAATTATGTTACTATGTATGGTTGCAGGAGTCACAATGATTATTAAAGTCAACTGATTACATTTTACAGGTGAAAGAAAAGCAGGGAGTGTGTGATGGTATTTTGAAATTTGACAAAGGCTTTGAATTTTGTTGTATAACAGACTTGGAATTTGTTTAAAAAATAACTTTTCATTTGGAACTTTAAAAGGGTTTTGTGTTCTTTTACATTGATGTTCTACTTCTTGGATTAATCACAGCAATGAGAATGCATGAGGATAAGAGTGCCACAGGATATTTTCTCAGGAGAGGCAGAGCAAGATTACATATCTTCCCCTTAAGTCATAGAAACTCATGTTTTAGGTTACCCTTTATTATTATTATTATTATTATTATATTATTATTTACATATCACATAATTTAAATTACATTTAAAGTATGCTACCTTGGTGTTGTCAAGTTCAATCTTGAATCCTGTATTTAAATATAAACTGGATTCGCCTTGCTTCTTTTCCATATAAAAATATGCAACATGAAATAATTGCACCAATTTACAATTTTGCTTTTTTCATTTTTCAGGTATAGTTTTCTAGAAAGTAATGACATTTTTTGTTATATTTTGAGATTTTATTTATTACTGAATATTTTTTTTCTGTTAATGCTTGTCCACTCATAAGGAAACATCTTTTCCAGGAAACAAAGTAGACTATTAGCAATATCTCCCTGCTTTGCATCTTTTGTTGGGTGAGAACTTTTCTCTTGCTGACTGTGAATTGAATCCAGGAGACATTGGTTGCTTTCAGCATGCTACAATTGTTTTAGTGAAATATATAGGATTTCCTCCATCTTAAAGTCTCTACTAGCAAACAATAGCAAACATTTTTATTTGAACATATCAGCCAAGTGTTCATTTTAATTCAGATTTATTCTGAAAAGCTATTTCAATTTGTGGTTTGAGTATACTCCATGAGGCCTTAAAAGGATCGCTTTGCGGGCTTGCAGCAGACAAAAATATAGGGGTGTGTCTGCGAGAACCAATCAGGTCCGTGAATGAGCGAGCCTGGTTGCCACAGCTAGCTCGCTGCACCCTTCTGGAAGGGTGAGTGACCTCTGCCTCTTGCTACCTCGGCCTGTTTGTTCGGCTGAGGAGCAGACGACATGAGAGTATCGGCAATAGTGTGCGAGCGATGTTTGCTGTTAGCCCGCGAAACGCTGTTTCTAAGGCCTCCTGCAGTATAATAATACTGAATGAAGTTATTTCCTGTAAATTGTTCTGTATTTGCCAGTTCTGCATTAATCAGACTGTTTCTTACAGGGGAGTGTCCAGGGGCATTATGCTCCTTCTCAAAGAAGTTATAGTAAATTTAACAATATTGCACTATAATCTATTAAATTGCTTCCTAAAATTAACATTTGGCACATTAAACATTTCAATGCTTTTGAAGACTTAATATCAAATTTCTACTTATGTACTTCAACACATCCACTTGTTTCAACTATCAAACCGTGAGCCTGATGCCATGTTTCGTACTCTTGTATGTTTTTTTTTAAAAAAAATAATAAACACTCTCTTCAAGTATTAATTACATTTATTGTAATTACGGAACATGCAGACTGCCATATTTTCTTGTTTTCATTTCCAGTAACCAGAAGATATGTTTTTATTAGTAATGGGCTGATATGCAATTTTGGCCAATATCGATAGAGTACCAATATGAAATTTACTGATACCAATAACTGATATTCTACCACTCCAATATAAAATTCCAAATGATCCCTGAAGAACCTGAATGGTTCATTGACCTCCTTAGTAAATGTTTCTTCCCAGGTTACTGCAGTGCAAAAGTAGCTGCATATTTAGATATTTACTTTTGAAAAAAGTAAGGCATGGAGAATATCCATAAAAATTATGACAAAAAGGCAGAATATTGCACTAAATTATAAGATATTTATAGATATATCAGATTTAAAAAAAATAATCAGTAATTTTACTGATACGCCTATATTGGTCGATACCGATAGAGTATTGATCAATCTGTCCCATCCCTAGTTTTTATCATATAATTAATCCATATGTTACAGTATAGCATATGTTCCATTCACAACATTCATCGATACTATGCTCATTCATCTGTCTTTCTCTTCTTGTCCCACTATACTCAATGATCTGCATTGCAATTTCAGATACCTGGGTGTGTGTGTAGTACCTGAGTGATGCTTGATGAGTAAGATTTTCACTCCTTGAGCAGACAGAGTATTTGCTTGATTGTGTGTGCTCATTGATCAAATATGAGTGCCTTTGATATTGATCTGTGGGCCTCCCCCATGGCGCAGTGGTAGCGTCATTTCCTTGTAATCAAGGGGTCCCAGGTTTGATACCCGGTAGAGGCACAAGTGGTTCGGATCCCACTTTAAACTGTAGGTTCAGTTCCGATTAGCCTTACTGTGCATAAAGTGGACTTAAAACACCAAATCAAACCAAACCAATATTGATCTGTGACCAATGTGGCTGCTTTGACTAAACAAGATTTCAGTGATTTTCAAAAGCTATTAATTATTGAAATGGTGAAATGGTTGATGTGGACATAACTGTTGAAATTTTCCTTTTCACACTTGCACAAACTTTCTAAAACTACAGTGTATATTTGGAATAAACAACACTTTAATTTGAATACAATTATAAATAGTGGAAAATGATATTACCTTCTGTTACTTGAACTTTCTCTGTAATTACCCTATATCACAGCCAATAGTCACAAATACTTCTTCATTAGCCACCATATTCTTACTCTTTGTTCCGTAAGATGGAAACACAAGAATGATATATTCTGTGGTAAGGAAGGTTAAAGTTTGCTCAGCAAGTAAGTAAGCAACACTCACCGAATAACACTTCCTTGGCCATCGAGTAGCTGAGCGATCACGTTGCTCACTGCACCCCTGGGAGTAACTCTTTTGTAACACATCTTCTTAAGTACAATTTTTAAAAATGAAATTATCAAATTTTAATTTATTATGATACAATAAATAATAGACCAGCCAAAGACCAAAATTATGACTTTTACCTGCATGGAATATTAATAATTGGCATCAATGCTAAATCAATCTGTAATATGCTAGATTGAAATACTATTGTGGATGCCACTAAAAATTTTAACCTTGAAGGTTATTTATTGCAAGGTCATATTGTGACCTAAAAGGTCTAATCACAAAGTTTTCCAAATATAGTCATATAATATCAAAAGAAAGGTATGGACTAGGCAAACAATTTGGTACTATTTTTGGATCAGCATATCGATCTTAGAAGTAGGTCTAGGTCATAGTCCCAATTTGAGAATGTTATACAGGGTTATTCAATATTATTGTCGGGATTTAAATATTTTTTCTGAGCAGGTCATGAAACATTTGCCTTTTATAACCACACCAATTGGTGGAGACACTCAAAGTTTTCTTTCGTCATAGACAGTGTTGTGTAGTTATGCATTTGGCCACTAGGAGGCAGATTTTACAAGTTAGCAGGTCAAGTCAGTCTGTTGTCATTGTCCAATGACACATTCCATTTGCCGGTGATGTGCACAGTTTGAGGATACAGAGTGCCTGCAAAGTGGAAAAAACAGAAGCACAAGTGGGCCACGTTAGAGAGGCTTTCCAATGGAGTCTTAGAAAATCAGAGGGAACTTCACAAAGCAAAGCAACAAAGAAAGAAGCAATGTGGCCTATGCTGATTCGACTTTTAACACCTAAGGATCACTATCCAAAGAAGACTTTCAGAGGAGTGTGTTGTTCAATGGTAACTGACTGACTTTGATGGAATTTGAATGGGGAAAAATGAATGGAAGAAAACTTTGATAGTGTCTCCATCAATTGGTGCGGTTATAAATGCCAAATGTTTCATTATTTGCTCCCGAAAGTATGCCAACACTCATTTTGAATGGAAAATGCATACTACCAGGCAGTGAGAAAAGATCGGTTCATTGATTTCGACATTTTCATTTAATGGCTGATGTTTTCAGAAACAAGAGTGCAACTGATAGAACTCCACAATGGAGTTTTGCAGCTTTCTGATCTTTTCATTCACAAGAACGTGAAAGGACTGATAGAACTAGATGAGAAGCAGCAGAGGCTGCTCTCTAGGTGGCAAGTTGAGCAAACCCCACATATTTCTGAACTTTCTCAGTGAGCATATTCTGTTGTGTGCCTATGCATGAGATGATAATCTTTCCGTGCAGTGCATTGCAGTGGTGTACTTGGCTTCTGCCACTTCAAAAGGGCATTGGAGGCCTCTCTATCATTTTACATGCATTTCAGGCTCTATACATGTCTTTCCCTCTATCCCAGTGTATGGGCAGTGGGTGGTTGCAGGCTGATGGCCATCACCTCCAGTGTTGCCAACCTCAAAGCATGTTAAAGGTTAGAGCATTCTTGTTCCATGAATAGTTATGTTCATTTGCATTTAACAATAAGATAACTAAATAACATGTGGCTCCATGGCAGAGTGGGCAATGTCAAGTTAGGGGTTCCAGCTTCGAACCCTAGTCAAGGCATGGATGTGTCATTGTGTTTGTCATGTTCATTGTTCGTCCTTTCATCATCTCGATTATTGTTTATTGAAATATTTTTTTAAGTTTCAGAAATGTTGCGTTTCACTTACAATAGCATATATTTATTATAAAACTTTTCATATCACAGTTAAGTTTTAATATGCCGTTACTTATCATTTTTGATACTAGGGACGTTCAATATATAAGTTTCCCTGTGCTATAAAATATTGTATAAAGCAACGCCATTAAAAAGAAGCACATGGTTGACAAGCGCCATCCTTCGTCTACAAGGAACAACAATCAATTTGTTATCAGACGTGAAGGAGCATGCACTCAAGGGCGAAAAGTAAATGCTTGTTCGGAAAACGTGGGCTCGCGTCATAAGAAGTTGATAAGCATGGATGCTAAGGGCATTCTGCTGATGGACTTTTTGGAGCGAGGAAGAACAATTAATGCTGACCGTTATTGTCAAACATTGGATAAACTGAAAAACGCAATTCGACATAAGCAACCAGGTCTCCTGTCAGCTGGTGTCATTCTTCTTGACGATAACGATCGCCCCCACTCAGCAGTGCAAACACAACACAAAATTGAAGAATTGGGGTGGGAACGGCTGCCCCACCCTCCATACAGCCCCGATTTAGCACCTAGTGATTTGCATCTTTTTCCGGTGTTAAAGTCTGAATTGCAAGGTTATCGTTTCGAAACAGATGAAGAAGTGAAGCGTAATGTGAGAATAGTGCTCAATAGCCAGAGCCCTGATTTTCTTGCAAAGGCTATGGACAAATCGGTGCAATGGTGGGACAAATGCCTGAATCTCTATGGGGATTATGTGGAGAAGTGAGGAAGGATCCTCCTACACATATATGTATAGTTTTCTAATGTATCTTAAAAATAAAAAAAATTACAGCATACGGAAACTTATGTATTGAACGACCCACGTATATCTAAAATTATCTCCAGGACTGTACATAGCATATGGTCCAGACAGCATGTAACATGAGCTTTTGAGTAGGCTTAAAATGACTTTTAATACATGTAATGTTGATAGCAAGCACCAATGCTAAACCAATTGACCGCAGGTCTCATAAAAATATTGACCTTCATGACCTAATTCTGAGATCGATATTGTGACCTAAAAATTGTACCAAACTGTTTGTCTCGTCCATGCCATTCTTTTGATGTGTTACATGACTATATTTGGATGACTTTTGTGTGACCCTTTTACAATATGACTCTAAATTACCTTCATGGTCAAAATTTTTAGTGACATCCACCCTAGTATTTCAGTCTGGCGTATGACTGGTTGATTTAGCATGGGTGCCAATCATTAACATTCCATGCAGGTAAAAGGTTTTTTTTTCTTGCCTGGTGTACTAAAGCTCATTAGTTGATTCACTGTAAAAATTTGTAGCCAATATATTGCAGGTACTGATTAGTTCTCATGGAACATAACATGATTACCCAGTAAACACAACCTATTAATAATTGGACTGAGAGTTGCAGAATTTGTTACCTATCCATGTGTGTTAAATGACCATATGAAAAGTAAGCATTTGCTTCAGATTCTACACTTTTTGAGGCATTTTGCAGATGAGAAATTAATCGATACAAGTGTTGCATGTCAAATCATGTTAATTCCCAAACTGAAATATATCAACTTCCTAAATTGAGTTTTACTATTTTTCTTGCAGGATGCAGTTAATTTTAAGACACGTATAAAGAAAGAAAATGAAGATGACAAGTTGCCTCTAGTTGACTATTTGTTAAGCAAGCTGAGTGCAAACATTGAAGTAGCTTACAAGACCAATAGGGTATACAACATGTATAACAAATCAATGAATTCAATTGCACCTTTCATGTCATTGTGGCTGCAAGTAGACAGCAAATACTTTGAGGTAAGTTTTTGTAATTTTGTTTCTTACAAAACTGTAGCCTGTAGATGCTAATAAAATAAAATCAACTCAAAAGCAAATTAAATCATTTTGTTAGATATTAAGTTAATTTACTTAGAGCTGCAGTTGTCCAGTGAGTTTGGCATCTGACTGCCTGCAGGAGACCCAGAATTGATTTCCAGGGTAAGTGATCTCAGATGGACCTTCTTCAGTAAGGCAGTTGTGGGTACACCCACCCAGCCTCTAATAGAATTGGTGCCTGGAGAACGCTGGAGGTCAAGGTGCTGATCACATCACCTCCACAATGGTCAAAATCTTAACTCTGTGGAGTCCCTGCATCTACACTTCTTCTGGCCTCTATGACTTGTTACAATGTGTTTTGCAAGGATTTTTACTTTTCCTATTAAGTTAATTTATGAATAGTTCTTATATTAAGAGGCTATATGGTAATGGTTGTAATTACTCATGAATAGATGACAAATTGGAATTTCATGTTGCTGTGTGCGACATTTCTGATGCACTCAGTTGATTGAATATTTTGGTTACCACTGTTCTAAGGTAATTAGAGGCTTTTTTGTGCACCATGATTCATTTTACCTTCTGTTATAGTTCATGACTTAGTTAAAGTACTGCTTAACAAGAAATTTCCTCTCTATATTGGTGTTGTGTACTTCCTCCCCAAATCAACTAAAGCATTATATGACAAATTTTACGACTTTGTTGAAACCCATACTAAACCAGGAGATAAAATACTATTCTGTGGTGACTTTAATTTACCAGAAATTACAAGTGTAGACGCAGATTTATAAAGTCTTAGGCCAGTGTGTCACAATCTACAACTTTTTATGTCATACCATACTCTCAGAAACGTAAACAATATTCTAAATGTAAACAATAGGCTACTAGGCTACTAACTAATGTTAGTAATATAGATGCAAGCAGAGAGTAGCACCCTCTCCCCATCACCCCTCAATAATAACCGAAATCAAATGTCTTTCCATAAAGTCAAATAAATCAAAACAAAACTTTTCAACCTACAACTTTAAGAAAGCTGACTATTCAAAACTCTACAGTTTGATATCACAAATGTGTTGGACCCTAATAAATAGTGCCAATAACGTAAATGAAGCTGTCGATATTTTCTACGCATTAATTTATGGCATATTTGATGAATGCGTTCCCCTTAAAAAATAAAAGTACTCAATATATCCTTGCTGGTTTAAGCCTGCTATAGTGAAAAGAATTATAGCTAAATCTTGCAACAGGTTAAAATGTAAGAAAAGTATTACGAACAAAGAATACCATCGGGAAAAATTCCTTCAGCTCTGCGCACAGGTTAAGAAACACATAAGTGTAACTTACGCTAACTACACAAAACAGTCTGAGGACCAGATAAGTGCTGACCCTCCTCGATTCGTCCTATATCAAAAGCAAAAAGTCCCACCAAAATTGCGAAGCTATTAAAGACGGTACACACTAGGGATGGCCAGATCCGGATCCTAGCGGATCCAAAATCCAGATCCGGTTGGTTCCGGATCCCTAGGATCCAGATCCTAAAATTTTTCGGATCCGGATCCGCGGATCCGGAATTTTCAGATCCGGATCCGGATCCGATACTTTCGGATCTGGATCCAGAACTTTCGGATCCGGATCCAGAACTTTTGCATCCAGATCCAGAATATTCGTATCCGGATCCAATACTTTCGGATCCGGATCCGCGGATCCGGAATTTTCAGATCCGGATCCGATACTTTCGGATCTGGATCCAGAACTTTCGGATCCGGATCCAGAACTTTCGGATCCGGATCCAGAACTTTCGGATCCGGATCCAGAACTTTTGCATCCAGATCCAGAATTTTCGGATCCGGATCCGTTTTGCCATCTCACATGCGCTTCTTTGTAAAGTAAGAATGTGTTTATAACATATTGTTACCTGCTAATATACATATATATATATAATATACATACACACACACACACACACACACACACACACATATATATATATATATATATATATATATATATAGTGTGTGTGTACGCGCATGCGCGATTTGTAATTAATTAATTAATACACTTACAAGGGAGGTCTAAGTCTCCCCCTCCGATTTCCATGAAACTTGGCAGGTGTATAGAGGCCCCCCCTCCAATGTCAAGATGAGGAGAAATTGAAGTGGGGATCTGACCCCGAAACCACGTAAATATGGCATAGGAAGAAACAGGGGGCATAGGGCTTCTCTATACACCTGTCAAATTCCATGGAAATCGGAGGGGGACACAGGGGTCAGATGATTCCCACGTCAATTTGTACTCATCTTGATATTTGAGGCGGGTTTTGCCCCCTAAACAGTTTTTTAGCCGAAACGAAAAAAAAAACACGTATTTCTTCCTTTGGGCCCCTCTATACACTTGCAAAGTTTCATGAAAATCGGAGGGGGACACAGGGGTCAGATCCTTACTTCAATTTGTCCTCATCTTTTCATTTGAGGGGATTTTGCCCCCTAAAACAGTTTTTAGCTGAAACAAAAAACACGTATTTCTTCCTTTGGGCCCCTCTATACAACTACCACGTTTCTTGGAAATCGGAAGGGAACACAGGGGTCAGATCCCCACTTCAATTTGTCCTCATCTTGACAATTGAGTGGGTTTTGCCTGTAAAACCGTTTTTTAGCTGAAACAAAAACAAAAACACGTATTTCTTCCATTGGGTCCCACTATACACCTGCCAAGTTTCATGGAAATCGGAGGGGGACACATAGGTCAAATGCACACTTAAATTTGTCCACATATTGACATTTGGGGGGGGGTTTGTCCTCTAAAACAGTTTTTTAGCCGAAACAAAAAAAAACACGTATTTCTTCATTTGGACCCGTTTATACACACACCTGCAAAGTATCATGGAAATCGGAGGGGGACACAGGGGTCAGATCCTCACTTCAATTTGTCCTCATATTGACATATGAAGGGGTTTTGCCCCCTAAAACCGTTTTTTTAGCTGAAACCAAAAAAACACGTATTCTTCCATTGGGCCCCACTATAGACCTGCCAAGTTTCATGGAAATCGGAGGGACACAGGGGTCAGATCCTCACTTCAATCACTTCAAGTTGTCCTCATCTTGACATTTGAGGGGGTTTTGCCCCCTAAAACAGTTTTTTAGCTGAAGCAAAAAGAAGAACACGTATTTCTTTCTTTGGGCCCGTTTATACACACACCTGCCAAGTATCATGGAAATCGGAGGGAACACATAGGTCAAATGCACACTTAAATTTGTCCACATATTGACATTTGAGGGGGGGTTGCCCCCTAAAACAGTTTTTTAGCTGAAACAAAAAAAAACACGTATTTCTTCATTTGGACCCGTTTATACACACACCTGCCAAGTATCATGGAAATCGGAGGGGGACACATAGGTCAAATGCACACTTAAATTTGTCCTCATATTGATATTTGAGGCGGGTTTTGCCCCCTAAACAGTTTTTTAGCCGAAACAAAAAAAACACGTAATTCTTCCTTTGGGCCCCTCTATACACCTGCAAAGTTTCATGAAAATCGGAGGGGGACACAGGGGTCAGATCCTTACTTCAATTTGTCCTCATCTTTTCATTTGAGGGGATTTTGCCCCCTAAAACAATTTTTAGCTGAAACAAAAAACACGTATTTCTTCCTTTGGGCCCCTCTATACACCTACCACGTTTCTTGAAAATCGGAAGGGGACACAGGGGTCAGATCCCCACTTCAATTTGTCCTCATCTTGACAATTGAGTGGGCTTTGCCTGTAAAACCGTTTTTTAGCTGAAACAAAAACAAAAACACGTATTTCTTTCATTGGGCCCCACTATACACCTGCTAAGTTTCATGGAAATCGGAGGGGGACACATAGGTCAAATGCACACTTAAATTTGTCCACATATTGACATTTGAGGGGGGTTTTGCCCCCTAAAACCGTTTTTTTTAGCTGAAACAAAAAAAACACGTATTTCTTCCATTGGGCCCCACTATAGACCTGCCAGATTTCATGGAAATCGGAGGGACACAGGGGTCAGATCCTCACTTCAATCACTTCAATTTGTCCTCATCTTGACATTTGAGTAGGTTTTGCCCCGTAAAACCGTTTTTTAGCTGAAACAAAAAAAAAACACGTATTTCTTCCTTTGGGCCACTATACGCCTGCCAAGTTTCATGGAAATCAGAGGGGGACACTTAGATAACCTCCCTTGTTAGTCTTACACTTTGTAATTATATAACACTGCATATATTATAATGTTTTATTTTAATTTGTAAAACTGTAACTGTAGAAAAATTGTATAATTTTTGTATAACATTTCTATCTTGTTATATGTGTTAAAGGTTTCATCCTGGAATTGAAGGTCTCACATTTATGTATGTTTTCATTTCCAATACATTCGAATGAATACATATTCGTTTCAATGGCATTTAAAAAATCACCTCTGACTTTTTATTTTAAACAAGTAAGATTATTTTTGTGCACGAGTGTGTTAGCCGATGCGAACGTTACACAAAGTATTTTAGGAACAACACTTGAAAAAAAATCTTGTAGGACTAACTAATGAAAAATTTCTTTGTAATCGAAGATCATAATACCTTTTAAGGTGTGGTAATATTTAATGGGATTGAGATACGAAACTCTCGGATTCGGATCCAAAAACTCCGGAATTTTCGGACCCGGATCCGGATTCAGATCCGGAACTTTTAGACCCGGATCCGGAATTTTCGGATCCGGATCCAGATCCGTAACTTTTGAATCCGGATCCGGATCCGAATGGATCCGGATTTTTCGGATCCGGATCCGTTTGGCCATCCCTAGTACAGACATATTGACACACGTAAATGTCATTGCGGATGCTCTGTGTACGCAGCCGAAAGAGCTAAATATGACTTAAACAATTTAAAAATAGAAATTGTTAATTAACAACTTGATATTTTCACATTGCCCAACATTTGCCTAAGCAAAGTAGAAGATGCCATTATGAAGTTGAAATTCAAATCAATGACCGGTCCCATCAACATACCACCATATATAGTAAAATGATGTTGCCATATTTTAAAATATCCCTTCCTGCAAATTTTTAACCTTTCCCTCGTTACCACCACTTTTCCTTCAAAATGGAAAACATCGTCGATCTGTCCCATCCACAAGTCCCACCAAAGGTCAAGCTTAGAAAATTATAGACCAATAGCAATCTTGTCTAGTCTTGCTAAAATATTTGAACAAATCATTTACAAGTGTTAGCACATGTCAATCTGGTTATCTCTCCCCATCAGCATGGATTTACTCCAAAGAGGTCTACTGTAACAAACTTAGCTAACTTCTCCCATTACGCATGCAATGTACTAGATAACACAGGACAAGTTGATGCAATATACACCAAGTTTACTAAGGCATTTGACAAAATTGTCGATGATATATTATACAGAAAATTGCTTCATTCAATATTTCACTTAATACTTTAAATTTTTTTGCTTCATATTTAGCCGATTGAATGCAAACTGTAATATATAGGAAAATCAAAAGTCATCCCTTCACATAATATTCTGGTATTCCACAAGGGTCCAATCTTGGACCGCTTTTGTTTTTATTACTTATCAACGACTTACCTAATTGCATACAATATTCTCAAAAGTTGCTTCAAGGCCTGTGGAGAATATCCAACATTCGATTCATATGTTAATCTAGTTTCAGAGAACAACTTCAGCAAACTAGCACTCAGGCGACAAGTAAATGACCTGCTCTTTCTCTACAAAGTAATAACTGTGTAATGGATGATTCCAACTTGTTATCAGCCATATCATGTTTCCGAAACAGTCTCAAGCACAAAATCTTTCATTGCCAGAGAGCGAAGACTTCAATTCTTTCTACCTCTCGGGTGTGGAGAGCATGGAACTCTTTCAACACAATTCCAAGTGTAAATAACACAATCGATATTTTTACAATGTGTTTATACAATTTTAAAAATACTATTCCTGGAACACTGAAGTGAATCCATTGTAGTAATACGTATTATGTAATTAGAGCACTATAATTGGGCTCGGCCTGTTGGGCTCTATGAATAAAATAAAAATAAATAAGCAAGATAAAAATATGCTAGTTACGGACACACATTGAATAGTACATGGGTGACTTTTAGAAGGTTGAATATGCATGAAAGCAGCATCGTAGAGAAAGATGAAATCAGAGCTTTAATGCACTAACCACTTTTGAAGGGAAAATCTCACAAGAAAATAAGAAGAGATGACTGTTGCGTGTGTATAGCCTATACATATATTTTTGTTTCATATGACATTTTGTGTAATGCTTAAAAGTATAATCATTGTATTCCACTTTGTAAAAAATATCTGAGTATTTTCCATTTGGTAATCATTTTCTACATGTAATGATCCAGTGAAATAGGAAAATTGAAATCTTGATGACATGACCTACATTAGCTTGATGAATTTTTTTGTTGTACAAATGGTAGTCCTTGGATAAGAGAAAATAAACTAATCTAAACTAGTCCTCACCCTGTGGCAATGTGAAGCACTGGCACAGACACTGGTTGAATCTGAGCCCATTTCAGGTCACCTTCCTTCAGTCGTTGATGACAGGCAAGCAGAAAGATGGAGCCACAAGAAGTTGAAAGATCTTGTCTAATTTTGAACCTGAACGTAAAAGGTAGTCGAACATTGCGATTCTCTAACCCCTAGTAAGGCAGGAATTCAAGCATAAGTAGAAAAATATCCTGCTGACAGTGTTTTGGAGAGCCACAGTAGTCTAGTCAGTAGGGAATCTGAGTGTCACAGGGGAGACTCGAATTTGAGTACCAGGGTGGGTGATCTAAGATTGGAATTTTTCCAGCCTTGTCCCTGCATGAAGTGGCTTTGGGGCTCACCCAGACTCAAATCAATGAGTACGGGGGTGCAAATCTGCAGGGTAAAGGTGGCTGGAGCATAGTTCTGATCACATCACCTCCAAAATGGGTGAGATCAAGAATGTGTGGGGCCCTACCTAGGGCTGTATGATACATCGATATCGAGTCAATATTTTTAAAATATTAAAGTATTGATATTGAAAAATATTGACATCAATACGTTGATATTGATATATTGATGTTGATATCGATACATTGAAGTTGATATTCAATATTTCGATATTGATATTATTGACGTTGATAAGTTAGTATCTCCGACCTTAAATTTGATATCGATACATCTATGTTGATATTTGATATGTCGATATTGATATTATTGATGTTGATATATCAGTATCGCCAACCTTAAATATCTTGGTATTAAAATACATGTTGGTCTGTACATGCTACGACAAAACCATCATTACGGGGCCTCCCCCATGGTGCAGTGGTAGCGTCTTTGCCTTGCAATCAAGGGGTCCCAGGTTCGATACCCGGTGGAGGCACAAGTGGTTCGGATCCCACTTTAAACTGTAGGTCCAGTCCCGATTAGCCTTACTGTGCATAAAGCGGACTTAAAACAGCAACTCAAACCAAACCAAAACCATCATTATCCCTAACATGCTATTGTTGCAGTTTTATTATTAAATAGTACAGTATTACCCACACAAGTAACGCTGAATGAGTTTCAAATATTTTCTCTGTATTGTTGAGTAATCACTTCAGATTGAAGAACTATATATCATTTTGCTCATGCTATTCAGTTCATCTAGTGTATTCTTCTTATTATTATTTTCTCATTATTTAACAAACGATGATAAAGATTAATGGAAATACACTATAGTATGATTCCTGAGGTGGGTGATCCAAGGTCGGAATTTTTCAGATCTTGTCAACACATAAAGCGACTCCTATGCTCACCAAGCCTCAAATCAATGGGTACCTGGGGACAACCCTGGGAAGTAAAGGTGGCTGGAGCATGGTGCTGATCACATCACCTACAAAAATGGCCAAGATCGAGAATGTGTGGAGTACAATCCCCACATCCCTTGAATGTGCCTTCATGGCACAGTGCCATATGCATAGGAAATTTTACCTTACTTACCTTATAGTGACCAGTTTAAGCTATGCACATACAGGGTGCAGTTGTGTTTTTGAAGAGGATTTTGTAGACAGTTGGGAAGCCAGAATAATGAGTGAGGAGGCAGAGTGGTATTTTCTGGGTGTGGGGAACAGTTACATTTATAAATCTTCTAAACACCACACAACAATCCATATTTAGGCTTCAAATAAATATTTATTTATTTATCTAGTTTTTCGTTTTTTCTGGAGGGTGGGGGAAGACTGGATGACTAGGGTGCATTTGCCCCTGCCCTCTTCTGGCACTGTCACTGCTCGTGGCTTCAAAATGATGCATCAAACTGAAAAAAGTTATTACAAAATATTTGTGCTGGGACATGCTGCATATGTTGTTTATACTCAATCGAGATGAGGCCAATACTTGCAGACCTAGACCAGTGTTTACAAGTCAAGGTGAGACAAGATTGAAACAGGCTTTTGCAACTCGAGACTGAGTCTTTGCCTAGTGTCATTTTGTATCTATCAATACCATCCCTACACTTGGGCACATCCAGATAACCAGCAAGTTCTATAAAGTAGGAACCTTCCTCTTCTTTTCGGTAGTTGAATGTATTGCTTTCCATGTTAATCAGAGGCAATCATTATTCATCTCCCAAGTCCTGTCCCTGCAGGGAACGCTGTACTTGTCATCATAAACATTGTTCTTGTATGTAAGAAATGCAAGATCATCATTCGAGCTAGCTTATTTTCAGTTCCTCGATTAATGTGGTTAAAAACAACAGACTCCATTGTGTTATTGGACTCCTATTTTCGCTTCCACCAAAGAACAACATGATTCTTTGATTGTCATAGATAACACTGCAATTGAAGCTTGAAATTGAAAGATATAGATGTGTCGATATTGATAATATCTTTGTCGTCAATATCGATATTTTAATTAATACTCATTATACTGACTCAATCTGATCACATCACCCCCACCCACGACCGAATCAAGAAAGTGTGGTGCGTTACCGCCACACCCCCTATATGCCTTCATGGCATGGTGCTAAGCACAGGGGAGCACTTTACTTTTTTACTGAATCAATATCGATATTCAATCGATATCAAACTTTGATAAGGAAAATCGATATTGCACAACCCTAGCCTTGCCCTCAGACCCCCCTAAGTGTGTTTTCATGCACGATGCTATAACACTGAGAACTTTACCTTTTCCTCAGTGTTAGGAAATGTCAGGCATATGTCCACCCCTACTGAGTCTGCATGCATTTATACGCTCCACAAAATTATTGATAACCCTCTCGCAGATGTCTGTCTCTATGGCTCCAATCACCCGTATGATTTCCGCCTTCAGTTCCAAAAGGTTCGTGGTTTGTTGGCATATACCTGTGATTTCACAAACCCCCATAAGAAGAAATAACAGGGTGTAAGATCACATGACCTTGCCGGCCATTCCTGGTCACCGTGCAAAGGGATCACTCGTTGCAGGAATTTTTCATGTAGTAAGGTAAGGATTTCATATCATAACCACAACAAACGAGTCCAAACAATTCAGGCTACATTAATTGGCATGACAACAGATACCAACATTGGTAAGAACAGGTCTGCCAACCTCGAAACAAAACAATTACAATCGATATAGATGGAAGACATACTGACTCAAATAAAAGTAACTGAATGTTGTCACTCTTCAATATTGTTATTTTGACAAATCTGATATTTTGTATAGGTACTGCAATGGTTTCTGCACACACACAATTTTCATTTCGAACAATGTATCATCGTTTTATTCTTCTTTCTTCCGTCAAATTCATGGCTGGCATGCTATGATTTAAGGTAGGAAATGTTATATATTTAAATAAAAGAAATAAAGATTGGGTCACAAACAAAATTCTGCAGAAAAAATTTGAACTAAAGAGTATCCATGACAAATTCATAGCTACCAAAGAAAAAATAATATGAAAAATTAATGAAATCAGAAAGCTCACCATTTATCACAAAAAAATAAAAAGTAATAGCAATAAATCTAAAATCATATGGGATATATTGAACAAGCAAAGAGGGTAAAATAATAATAAAGATAAAGAAAATATTTCACTAGCTATATATGGAACTGAGGTAAAAGACCCTGAAACCATAGCAAAAATATTCAATAACTGTCTTGTGAATGATAACCCAAACACTAGTTTGCAAACAAAACACAGTGAAAATTTGGGACGACACACAAATGCCATTCAAAACTCTTACGATACCGGAAGAAATAAGCATAAATGACCTTGAGAAAGCTATTACTTCCCTAAAAACAAGAAATCATGTGATATTGATGGTTGATCTAACTATCTAGTAAAGAAATGTACACCGTGTCTACTCCTACCTCTACAATTTGCTATAAACTTATCAGTAAGAAATGGTATATTCCCAAAGATCTTAAAAAAGAGTATCATAAAACTGATATACAAAAAAAGGGCCTAAAACAGGCCCCTTAAATTACAGACCAATAGCAATTACTTCACCCTTCTCCAAAATTCTCGAAAAAATAATCTCCAATAAAATTCATGGTTTTTGTTCCAAATTTAATATTATAAATGAATATCAGCATGGTTTTCAAAAAGTCAAATCAATAATTCTGCAACTGTACAATTTATAAAAATAATTACTGAAGCCTCGGATGACAATGAAATTTCGAGCACAGTATTCCTAGACCTGTCCAAAGCATTTGACTCAACTACAACACACTTATGCATAAACTATATAGTTTAGGTATCTGAGGTGGCATATTCAACCTAATTAAGTCATTTCTCTCTGATCGAATACAATGCACTCAAATTAACCACATAGATATTTCATCTATCAAAACCTTCTATTCCAGCTTTAAATTGTCAAAGGTAGGTGTCCCTCAAGGATCTATACTTTGTCCATTGTTATTCATCCTTTACATCAATGATATACTGAAGAACAACATGACTCAAACTATCACCTATGCAGATGACACTAATATAATATGTAGGGCAAAAACAAAAGAACAATTAGAAATCCAAACTTACATCTCAATTAATGAAATAACCCAGTACTTGAACACTAATAGCGTAAATGTCAACCATCAAAAAACAAATTTCATGATTTTTAACCCTGGCAACAAGTAGAACTTTGATACCTTGATGGTTTACTTAGATGAAAATGAACTAGACTATGCTAACCATGTAAAATTTCTAGGATTGATCATTGATGATAAATTAAATTGGGCATGTCATACTGATTATATCTGTTATAAACTCACCAAAAATCTCTATCTGTTGAAAATCATTTCACAATTTAATATCAAGTAAATCAATATGAATCTTTATTATAACTACCTAACTCTCTAGCCTTCTTAAACCCAAAGGTTCATGGCTGCAACTACACTGGCCTTCCATCTGTCCCTATCCTGAGCAAGATCTATATATTCTTTTACATCCCTCCCAATTTCCTTTAGGTCCATCTCAACGTTATCCCTCCATCTTCATCTTGGTCTACCTACTGGTCTCTTACCATCAGGTTTCCCAACAAGAATCCTGTAAACTCTTCTTTCCTCTCCCATTTGTGCCACATGGCCTGCCCACCTAAGTTTTCTTGATTTAATCATTCTAATAATATCTGGACATGAATACAAATTACGTAGTTCTAAATTATGTAATCTTCTCCACTCACCTGTCTCCTCATCTCTTTTTTTCCTAGGATCTTATTTTCAAATACTCTCAATTTATGTTCCTCTTTCAATGTAAGGAACCAAGTTTCACCTCCATATAATATTACTGGCAAAATTACTGTTTTGTATATTTTAACTTTTAGTTTCTTAGATATTAAACGAGATGACAAAAGTTTATGAAAAGAAAAGTAACATGCAGTTCCTGAATTAAGCTTGCTTTTTATTTCCTCCTTAATATCATTTTCATTTGTTAGTATTACTCCTAAGTACTTGAATTTGGAAACTGGTTCAAACGAGTTGTTATCAATAATTAGATTTTGATTATTACCTAACACTTGGTTTTGGCCTGTAAGCATATATTTAGTTTTCTCTTGGATAACTTCCAAACCTATCTCTTTAGCGGCTTTGAGAAATATTTTACCATTATTCTTAACTGTATTTACATCATCTCCCAGTAAGTCTACATCATCTGCATATGCTAACAGCTGAGTCACACCGTTTAATTTTAGTCCTTCATTAGTTTCTTTTTGAATCTTTATTATGCTCTTATTTATCCTCACTTAGATTACTGTATTACAGCTTGTGGAGGAGCAGCTCACGTACATACAAAAAAGAGTGTTCACACTACAGAAAAGACTTATACAGGGTGTATCTAAATTCCCATTACAGACTTTGAGGACTTGTAGTGGGGACCAAAACGTTTAAGTTTTGCATAGGAACTCATGTCCGGAAATATACCGTTTCCCCACTACAAGCAAAACACCACCACAAATTTGAGTGCAAGTGGTGACCAAAATCCTTGCCTGCACGTTTGTCGGACTTGATTCCGCTTGATTATTTTCTGTGGGACCACATGAAAAGCCTGATTTACGAGACCTGCTGGCGCGGGTTATGGCAGCAGCGGATGTTGGACTAGCAGGTGTTGCTGATTGTGTGTACCAGAACATGATACATAGGTACGGTGTTTGTGTTGAAGTCAATGGTCGCCACCTCGAGCCCACCTTGCAAGTGAACGCTGCAGCTATGCAAAAACAATGTACAGTAAGCAGCAGAAGTCGGAGAGTTCAACGTGTGTTGTGGTGGTGTTTTACTTGTAGCGAGGAAATGGTACGTTTCCGGACATTGGTTCCTATGCAAAACTTAACCGTTTTGGTCCCCACTACAAGCCTTCAATGTTTGTAATGGGAATTTAGATACAACCTGTATGCAAAATACCATGCAGATCGACATGCAGAATTGCCTTTCGCGAAAACAAAATTATGACTTTATACTTGCTGTATGTTTATAAATCTATTACCTATGTACTTAATGACAAAACACAATTTAGAAACGAAGAAATTCATGGACATAATACAAGACAAAGACAAAACTTCCATATCCAGACTAACAGATTAATTCTGACATATAGATCACCACATTCTTCAGGTTCAAAATTCCACAACAATCTTCCCGCTTGGCAAAAAATCCCACTCCCTTAAAGAAAAAATTGCAGCTAGGCAAAAAATACCTCACAGACAAAGCTCTGTATCAAAATATTGAACTATAAATTAGACTGGGTACCACGGCCGTCGGTGGGTACTAATTATTGGGTGGGGGGGCTCAAGAAATTGAAACCATACAGTGAAAGAAGAAAGTTTATGTAACAGATGTTTAATTAATATATATGACCAATACGGTAAACTAACTGATTAACATGAAATGAACCATTATTCAACATTTCTCTTTTGATTGGTCAATGTTACTCACTGGGTATTAATTTAAAAATATTACAATATTTGCTATTGACTCTATATCAACATTATCAAAATTATCTAAAAGAAATAATGTCTCAAAACATATTTTAATTAAAGTAACTATACGAGGAATTTCAGGACTGCTTATAAATGTAATACAAACCTTTCTCAATTCACTAACCATTGTTGAACAAAGCTTATACTATTACATCCTTAACATGCTGAATTTCATAAAGGACCAGGACCCAAATATTTTTCTTCTGAAATTGTTAATGGATACAAAAGTTTCTGCTATTTCATGCAGATTACTTCTGTCCAATTCACTTTAATGAGTGTGACACACAGCTATGTTGTTTAAGCACGTCTGTGTCATTGATGCTCGTAGGTATGTCTTTAACCTTTGAAGACTGCTGAAGCTCCTTTCCGCCTCATAGGAAGATGTTGGGATCACTAGAAGCAATCTCACTAGCACTCAACATTTTTTTAATAATGCCGAATAATTCTGAATAATTTTAAAACGCATCCTTTAAAGTTGTTGATTGCTAAAATCATGTGGCACATGATTTGGCTCCAGTGGTGAACTGGAAAACATAGGCATACTTACCCCCATTTCAGGACATGCAGCAGTGCGAAAATTGACAATCTTGTGTAACTGGTCGTACTGATGCTGTTGAAGATGATGCCTGCTGTTGATTATTGGCACTGCACTCAGAAGCCGTAATTTCAACTGATGAAGAACTATTATCACAAGGCGCACTCCCATTTCCACTGTCTTCTTTTATCTTCTTTTTTGGTCTCTCTGTATCCAACTCCTTACCACTATCGGTGTTTGTGATCTTTATTACAAATCTGTCCATATTCAATGTCTGAACAGACGACAGCCACATGAAATCATCAAGCAAGGAATGGTAACTGCAGCAGAGTATGAAGACTATAGACACTATTTCACTGCTTACATGCTTATGAGTATAGTTCCACTCGATAAACCATTCTTTACAGTACTTCATCCTTTCAAAAACTAATACGATTTTCAAAATTAGGAAAAATATTGGGGGGAACAACCCCCTCATCAATTATTGAGGGTGATATGTCTCCCATGTCCCCCACCCACCAAGGACCATGCTGGGTACAAGAATCAAGTACACAATGAAATTCAGTAATGTCATAGAAGGAATAATGTATCTCTAATCTTAAAAAGTCATGCATATACTTTATACGTATATATATGTGTGTGTATGTATGTATGTATGTATATATATATATATATATACAGGGTGATTGGTAATTCAACCTATTCCTGGAAAGGGGTAATACTAGAGCACATTTGCAACAAATTTGACCCTATGCACCGGGGGTCGGAAATCAATGGGTTTCGAGTTATTGCAGTTTTTAGATTTTCGTGACATATTCCGACTTGCGACCAAAAAACTACTAATTGTGAACAAATTACTACACCCCGGGCACTTAATTGACATGTTGCTAACAGCTGACGAATGAGTGACTACTGGGAAAAAAAAATTCATGCCCAAAATTCCATACCCACAGAAAGAAACAGTAATTGGAGCACACGTCATGAAGAAATTTGGAGATTATCATTTAAATCGAAGAGGATTACTCAAAAAAATGGTAACACATTTACGGGAAAAACTTCCTCGCTCTCCAAAAAGATAGAAATGTTGTCAACTGGAACACTGGTTTGGGGGAAAATCTGAATTAACAGCGGAGAAGGCGCGTTGTAGACCTCTTTGTAAAGTGAAAAGAAGTTCTCGGTTGTGAGAAATAAAGGAAGAAAAATGAGTGAAATAATAATGTTATTTACCTTTCTCATGATTCCAGGTTGTCAGAATTAACTATTACGAAAACTAAAAATCCTGTTCAAATTGCCTCCCCGGTTACATATGCAAGCACGCAGCCTGCGGCGTACTTCAGACACAGTCACTCGCGTTGACACTCAGTCTCTTATGTATTGGGCAGGTGTCACAATTCTCTCCCCCGACCTCAAGAACATCTTGGTCCATAATACACCCACCGCTCCCATCCCACCACCCCCAGCCCACAAGTGCAACAAACCCAGATGCAAGACCTGCCGCATACTTATCACATCCCCTCCCCTACCCTCCAGATCCCGACGCAGCTTGTGAATTCACCCTTCACCCAAAGGGCACCTGCCACTCCTCCAACCTAATATACCCCCACACCCCCTATACACCTTCATGGCATGGTGCTAAGCACAGGGGAGCACTTTACCTTTTAATATATATATATATATATATATATATATATATATATATATATATATATATATATACATACATACATATACACACACACACACACATACATATTTTCTACAAGTACACTCTGCGGCAAGAAAGAAAAAAAAGAATCACCCCCTAGTGATAAAATCTAATATTTTTCAAGCAGTATGTTTTATTTTTTTTTTGTAATTATTTTGACAATTGAACATACTTTACGTAATTTTAACATTTCTGATATTTTACTTACTCTTACAATGAAGGTAATATTTAAGAAATCAACAAAGAAAGCAGTTAGTTGATTAAATTGTTAAGCTTTATGGCCTTTATTGCCTTTTGCTATTGTTTAGTTACCTTTGTTTGGTCTGATGCATAGTTCAATTGTTACATTTGTTTAGGGATTGGTTTCATAACCTCGCTGAAAGGTTTCTTAATCATAACTCTTCCTTCTTGCTCACACAAAGTACAGTAAATTGAAATGGGTACAAAGCAGGGTGTTACAGATCTTAGTCCAAGAAAGTGAGGAAGAATACTTCAAATGTTAGAGGATAATGTGTTGTAAATATTACATTGTTGAAATAAATCCATAAATGAAGAAATACTGCTTCAAAGAAAATTTTTACTCTTTATTACTAGGGGCGATTCTTTTTTGCCACAGAGTGTATATATGTTTATCACTGTTTTTAACATTGTGAATATAATGTACAATTTATGTAAACTTTATTATCACATATGTGCAGCATGTAAAAATTTTTGTTCCTATACTGTAATAGCTTGGATAACATAGCTTATATTATATTTTCATGTATCTGACGAAATTCATACCCACGCAAAATGGGTGAACGGATGAATGAAGATTATGATTATGATCGTCACGTATTACTCTGTAGTTTTTCACTCTTTGGAACATGTTAGAAATTTCTTGATATCAATTGTGAAATTCACTGTACAAGCTGTAATGAAACTTGAAACAAACCTTAGAAATTGCGGTTAGGTAAATTATCTGTTATTGATTAATTTCAGATACATGAGAAACATGATTAAAATATTTATTGCATGAATTAATGTTTTCAGTGTTATTACATTCATAAAAAATCAAAATTCTTGCCTGATACTAATGAAATATAGCATGTCAACTTTTATTGTGGTTTACATTAAATCCACTTGGAACTACAGCATATATTTTCTCTTTCCAGGATTCGAAAGTTTCTCCTTATGAAGCTTCACAGATTGACTTGGAACGTCCGGATGAGTTGGATTAAAAGGTGATGTAAGAATATTAGTTTTTTGTAATAAAATATGTAAGTGTTAAATTTCGAACCCTTAAAGTTTTGCAATTTCAGGTGCTTGTTTTCAAATATACTTGCATTAAGGTTTAAATGTTTTGTGAATGCATATAATTTTGCATATGAGTATACAAATGAATCTGAGTCAGAAAACGGATATTTATTAGGAAGATGGGAGCAATTTCTGTCTCTATTCATACTTTCATGTTTTACGTATATGTTTAATGTGAATTAATTTGTTATTCTTTTTCTTTCCTTCTAAGTCAAATTGCAAGTGAGATCAAGAATTGAAGTTTCAAAAATATTCACTCATGTATGCATATCTTTGGTGAAATGTTTTTATACATTACTCATGTGCATGATGTTTTATGGAAGCAACTTGTCCTAACTAACTAACTCTCTAGCCTTCTTACACCTGAAGGTTCATGGCTGCAGCAACACAGGGCTTCCATCTGTCCCTATCCTGAGCAAGATCTATATACTCTCTTCCATCCCTCCCAATTTCCTTTAGGTCCATCTCAACATTATCCCTCCATCTTCGTCTTGGTCTACCTACTAATCTCTTACCATCAGGTTTCCCAACAAGAATCCTGTAAACTCTTCTTTCCTCTCCCATTCGTGCCACATTGCCTGCCCACCTAAGTCTTCTTGATTTAATTATTCTAATAATATCTGGACATTAATACAAATTATGTAGTTCTAAATTACGTAACCTTCTCTTCTCACCTGTCTCCTCATCCCTTTTAGGCCCAAATATTTTCCTAAGGATCTTATTTTCAAATATTCTCAATGTATGATCCTCTTTCAATGTAAGGGAACAAGTTTCACCTTCATATAATATTACAGGCAAAATTACTGTTTTGTATATTTTAACTTTTAGTTTCTTAGTTATTAAACGAGATGACAAAAGTTTATCAAGAGAAAAGTAACATGCATTTCCTGAATTAAGCTCCTAAGTACTTGAATTTGGAAACTGGTTCAAACGAGGTGTTATCAATAATTAGATTTTTATTATTACCTATTATTATTATTATTATTATTACTTGCTTTATGCCTGTAAGCATATATTTAGTTTTCTCTTTGCTAACTTCCAAACCTATCTTTTTAGCAATTTGTCCTTTATTTTGAAAATTAGTTGTTCATGTAGTTAATTTTGAAGTCTTGATTAATATATTTCATAAGCAATATGCAAATTATTGCATTATAAACTGGAAGAATTCATATTGTGTGATCTTTTAATGGATATATATAAATTTTAAAAAAAAATTTGTAAAAGTTCATAGCTAGTGGAAAATTTAGCTAATTTTTCTTGCTGTAAAGTTGCCCTATGCTTGCTATTCCTGACTATTACTGCTGCCAGTCCCCCTATTCTGCTTGCACAGTGGAAGTTGTTTCAAAAATAAAGGTAATGGTTACAGAAATTTATTTTTGAAAGCTCCCACCCAGAAACCTGACTTTTAACCCAATGAAGAATCTAAGTAAATTCAAATAGGAAGAATGTTGTCATGGATGATTTTACATTCAGTTTTTGCAGATTTTAAGTCATTACAGTGTACTTGGTGATATTGTGCATTTCACTTCCCACTTAGATACTGTCGTATACCAATTAAACATATACGCCGGACTTGATCTGCATCAGCAGAGAACGCCAGACCTGGTTATTAAGTGTTGTTTGTCATCAGTCTGTGTTATAGCTCCTGTCATGTATGCCTCAAAGTCATAGCCGTACTTCGTGACGAGGTTTCTTTCATTTATACCGATATGTAAGTTGTTGTACTTATTATGTTATTGTGTTGGTGAATTATACACTTTTGTTTGTGTTGGAACTTCAGTGTTATTCTTTACTCCGAAGAACAGAACAAACGCGAAATCCAACAGATACATTATTTTCTAAGTTGTAATTTGTCATGGTCCTGTGGATCCGCACAATATAATTAATTATATGTTTATTGAAATTATTAATTTCATGTTATACAAGTCACTTTCAAATAACAGTTAAAAATGTATAATAACTACATTAATTATGTTTCATGTTATTTATTGTGCTATACGCTGTATAAATGAGGTAATATTTGGAATTCTAACGTTCCTATAGCAAGGAAAATCAATAGTCATTATGTGGTAATGTGTGTGACAAAATAGAAATATAGGTAATAGTGAACTGCATATTACTCAGTTATTTCACTAATATATATATAGACCCATAGAAGTTGCATCTTCACCTTCACGTTTTTAGTTTGAAATATTTATGAACGAAAGGTAATCGTGCAAATGATTGACTAGTGAACGTCACAGTATAATTGGTGGTCCAGTATTGTGGAACGTTGTCAGCACGATCTTGAGTGATGTGTTTTTCGTAAGTGTTAACTTACACCATTGTTCTCGTGAATCTAGTTTTTACATAAATTTCTATTATGTACGCATCAAGTAATCCTTATAATCTGAGATCCAAAACAAGTCTTACAGCTAGATATATCAATTGTGGTGAAGAACGTGATGAATCACAAAATAAGAATGGTGCCATGAATATGATGAAGTGCTGCAAACATCCCAATAAGGAAAGGTTGGTAGCTTGTGAAAATTGTGGTCATTTGTATCATTTACAATGTTTGGGTTTGTCCGATAAGCATTGGGAGTTATATCAGTTAAATGAAAATTATTTCTGTAAAGATTGTGATCCACCCTCTTGGGAGAAGAGGGAAACCACTGCCTTGTGGAGAAGGGGAACTTCAAAGGCTAAGGGAGTAAACCCCGAAAGAAAATCCTGGTCCCCCAGGTTGGGGGTTGGAGTGTGAGACTTTAACTCTACCCGTAAAACGTAGAGCAGAACAGCTAAGAACAGCTAAGCTATGCTCACTGCAAGCCCAGAGGCAGAAAGGAGGCAGCCCCTCCACTGGGCTAAAATGCTGTAGGCCAATCCCCTGCACATTTGAACCTACAATGATTAAAAGAAGAACAAGAGAGCAAGCCGGACAGATCACGACGACGACGAATTGGCGAGGATATGGCTCAGTGAATGTTGGAACATGGAATATAAGATTATCTTTATGTATCATACATGCCACTCCTGATCTTGCTCTTTCTTGTTTTGGTACTCCACTGTAGAATAGAAGAAAGTTTTAGAAAGGAAAATGTCAAGGGATGGAAATTTATAAATGAGAGAATAATGACAGTAGACATTTTAGAGCAGAGAGAATTAACTCTAGTGATTGTATATGCCCCTAACGAGAATGAAACTTCAAACAACAAAGATCAGTTTTATGAAATACTACAAAGAACTATTGAAGACATAGATAAAGAAGTTATTATCCTAGGAGATATGAATGCCAGAGTGGGAAATAAAACTGATCGATGGGGAAAAGTGATAGGAAAGTATGGAGAAGAAGTTATAAATAACAATGGAGAGAGACTATTGGAACTCTGCATAATAAATGATCTGATTATCACCAACACTATGTATATACATAAAGACATACACAAATATACTAGAGAGGAACCAAGTAGAAATGAAAAATCTATAATAGATTACATCATTGTGCGGAGAGATATGAAAAAGTTCATAAGAGATGCAAGAGTTAAAAGAGGGCCAGAAGTAAACACTGATCATAAACTTCTCATATTAGATATGGCCATAGGGGTTAAAAGTAAGACATCACGGATGAATAGAAGGAAGAAAACGATAAATTTCAACATAAGAGAGAAGATAAAGGTATACAAGTTGAAAGAGAAAAATTTTCGAGGAGAATTTAGAAAGAAAGTGAAAGAAGAACTAGCGAATGAGCAAGTAGAAGAAAGAGAAGAGGACTTAGAAAAACTCTGGAGTAAATGGAAAGGGGCAATAATATCTGCAGCTGAACAAGTATGTGGAACATCTAGAATAGGAAGCAAGAAAAAGATAACAAATTGGTGGAATCCAGAAATAGAAGCAGAGGTAAAAGATAAGAAAGAAAAATGGAAGAAATACCTGTCAGTGGGTACTCTGGAGACATTTGAAGAATATAGAAAGCAGAGGGATAAAGTGAAGAAAGTGGTTCAAGAGGCAAAGAAAGAAATGTGGGAGCAATTTGGAAGAAATATGGAGCAAAATCGTAAGGAAAATCAAAAACTTTTTTTTACAAAGTTTTGAAGAACATGAGGAAACAAAAAGATTGCCCTTTAAAATTTATATATGATGAAAATAAGAAATTATTAACAAATTCTCAAGAAATAATGAAAAGATGGAAAAACTATTTCCAAAAATTATTAAGTGAAAAGGAAAGAAACGTACCAAATGAAGAGGAGGAGGAGGAGGAGGAGAGAAGGCCTGAAGAACCAGATATGCTAGATGTAGAACAAGAAGTAATTACGAGAGAAGAGTTAAAGAAAGCTATTAGTAGAATGAAACTAGGAAAGGCAGCTGGTCATGATGGCATTGCACCAGAAATGATCAAGTATATGGGAAAGGAAGGAGAAGATTTGCTGCTCAGAATAATAAAAGTGGCATGGAAGGAAAAGAAGATAGTGAAGGATTGGGAAATATCAATACTAATACCAATATATAAGAAAGGAGATAACAGGGAATGCGGAAATCACAGAGGTATTTCACTACTCAGTGTGCCTGGCAAAGTCTATTCAAGAATTTTGGAAACTAGACTAAGACAAGAAATCGAGGATAAATTAGAGGAGACACAAAGTGGATTCAGACCAGGTAGAGGTGTCCAAGATCACATATTTACAATAAGGCAAATAATAGAGAAAGTTATAGAATACAATAGAGAATTATACCTATGCTTTATAGATTTGGAAAAGGCTTTCGATAGGGTGCCATGGCAAGAGCTATGGAAAACCCTAAAGAAAAACAATGTAAACAAACAATTAGTAGAAGCAATACAAAGTTTCTACAGAACAAATAGATGCTATGTCAGAACTGGAAATAACAGATCAGAGGAATTCAAAACATCAACAGGAGTAAGACAAGGTGATATTTTATCCCCATACTTGTTTATTATTCTGATGGATGATGTTCTGAAAGAAATAAAACCAAAGATGAGACAATTCAAAGTAGGAAATTGGAAACTGAAAACTGTAACTGTATCTGAACTTTTATATGCAGATGATATTGTATTGTTTGCAAATTCACAAGCAAACCTACAAAGGAATTTAGAAATAATAAATGGTAATATGTCAAAGAAATATATGAAAATAAACAAAGATAAAACAACTGTGTTAAGGATAGGGAGAATAGAAAAACCCTGCATAATAAGCCTTGAAGATTCAGAGCTAAAACAAGTACAAAGTTTTAAGTATCTAGGTGTTACAATCAATAGTAATGGAAAAATAGATGAAGAATT